>NW_006921592.1:3526165-3548858 GCF_000298275.1 Orycteropus afer afer | reverse complement strand
TAAACATTTACCTCAAGTAGACACACGCCCTGGAGAGAACAATCATGGGAGAAGGAAGGGCTGCTTATGCACAGGGAGACAGCCCAGGGGGCAGGAGTGTATGGAGGGATGGACACTGGGAAGAGGTAACTATGGGGAGAAATGGGTGGGGAGCTGTTGCATTATGGGAAACTGTGGTCAATGACATGAGACAAAGTATATGTGAACTGCTGTATGGAAAGTGAATTTGCTGTGTAAATAATGTTCACCCAAATCACAATAAATTTAATATATATATATATATTATATATACATATGTATATATGTATGTTTCTTATATATATATAAGAAAATAATCTATCAAAGCCAAAACAAAACAGACTATATATCAACTTATGAGAATGATGGCCTAAATCAGTATTTTTGGAATTTTAATTCACAGCTTCAGTTCAATTCACTCAGCTATCCTTTTAGGTAAAAAGGTCTGAGTCAACTAGTCTTCTAACCCTAAAGAGCTACAGTCTTCTAACCCTAAAGAGCCTATTACATAGAAAAGGCTTTCATTCTTATGCTATTGGCACCATATAATGTCATATATTTATTCTGGCAATAAGCCTAAGATACCTATTTATAACCTTGTTCTTCTCTTGTTCTTTTAAGAAGACCATTATCCATTTATTCAAACATTTCTGAAGAGCTTCAATGTGTCAGGCGCTTTTCCCTCAAAGATGAAAAAGAAGTTGTGTTTATAAAAGATCTCAGGGTATAACAACTTTCCCCGATCCTTTCATGCTGTTTCCTTTTTTCAGATTAAACTCTTTCAACTTCCTACCCCACAGTCTACAAACTCATCGCACCCCTTCTCCTTTTCTGTCTCATTCCATTCTTCTATCTCTGCCCCTTATCTCCAAGTTGTACCATCTCCTATGTGTTAGTGTTGTTGTTGGTGGTGGTGGTTATCATGGCAAACTCACTGTCAGAGTAGAGTTGCTCCACAAGGTTTTCAAGGCTGTGACCTTGAGGATAGTACTAAACCAATTATTCCCTTTCTCTCCCTGATTATCATGGTACCACTCTGTGCTACCCTTGACATAGCGCTTAATACTGTTATAATTATCTATTTTCATCCAGTCACCACCAATTTATTGAACACTTCATATGTATTGACTACTAATGTTAAGTCTTGAGTGTTCAGAGAAAACTCTTGCTAATCAAAATTATATTTAAAGGTAAGGTATAAACAAACAAAAATATGTAATATCAAGAAGTAATGAGAAGATCATGAAGAAAATTAAAACAGCATAAAAATTCACTTTCACTGACAAGTTAAAACATCGAGTTTGATGAAAGGCCACGAGTCAAGGATGGTTCTTAAACTGCTATGACTGAATGAAATAAGGACTGACCATTATTAGGCAACAAAGATATCAATTACCTTGACAAGGGCAGTTTGAGTAAAATGGTACAGGCAAAAATAGATTTGAATTGGGATGGAGCCATAGGAGGTCAAGAAGTAGAGATCCCGAAGTTTTCTCAAAGTTATACAGTTAGTTGCTGTCAAGTCAATTTCCACTCATGGAGTTCCCTGCGTTACCTTAAAGCATTCCCATGCCCAGTGCGATTCTCGCCAGTCATGAACTACATGGCGGTGAAAGAAGGAGAAGTTTTATTCTTTACTGAGCTAAGGGAGGCAGATGTATTCATCTTCAGAGTATGTCTGTCCCCTAGGAGTGACCTGCTGTCTTTATATTGTTGAGTCAAGAAGATGACATTACTACAGGTTTAGATACATGTTAAATGTACAAAAACATTTTAAATATGTCCAGTTGCAAAAATTTATAACATTTTCTCATTACTATGTAGGCATGTTTCATTATCATACTAATTATCATACTCTGTCCAGGGGTGTGATTTTACCATGCTAATGTAACCTTGCACTGACCCATGCTCAAGTCATAAAAGTTAACTTCGAATGTCTGGGGGTGGTCTCACCAGGGTAGCACATACTTGACTACTAGCTAAAGGTTGGCGGTTTGAGACCATGGTGCCTCAGAAGACATGCCTGGCAATCTGTGTCCAAGTCTGAAAGGTCACAGCCTTGAAAACCCTATGGAGCAGTTCTACTCTCCATGGACACATGGGGTCACCATGAGTTCCTATGAAGGGGAGGGGTGAAATAGGACGGTAGTGGAAAAACAACATAGGTTCCAAGAAGGGCTTTAAAAATACTGAAATGATCCATTAGAGACGGAATAATGATACAAAAGAGCAAGAACAAGTGAGGAGTCTTAAGCATTTACATTCTCAGGCAGGCAGAAGGGGATGACTTCCAAGGAGGAAGTGGAAGGGCTAGTAAGTTAAAGAGGGACAAGCACTTCATCTATTATTAACAGTAGGAAGGCAAAATACATGAGTACAGATGCCAGTAGTTTGGTAGATGTGGTAACCGAAAACCAGAGAGCCTGGTTTAAGCAGGATTAGGATTCTGTCAGGTGAGTATCCCAGAGGGAAAAGGACAAGAGAGCTGAGGTGTACACAAAGGAATGGTTATATTGATGGAACATGGACTCCATGCTAGATATTTCCCATTGCCATCGAGTAGATTCTGACCTACAGTGACCCTGGAGGACAGAGTAGAACTGCCCTATAGGGTTTCCAAGGAGCTCTGGTGGCGTAGAACCTAAGGCATTTGCCTGCTAACCAGAAGGCTGATGGTTCAAACCCACCAGCCACTCCTCGGAAGGAAGATGGGGCAATCTACTTCCACAGTGATACTGCCTCAGAAACCCAAGGAGGGGTCTCTATATGAGTTGGGGCCGACTCGACGGCATGTAACAACAACAGTGCTGCTCTAGGGAGCCTGATGGCATAGTGGCTAAGGCACTTGAGTGCTAACCAGAAGGCTGGTGGTTCAAACCCACCAACCACTCCTCGAAAGGAAGTTGGGCAATCTACTTCCATAGTGATACCGCCTTGGAAACCCAAGGAGGGGTCACTATGAGTTGGATACGACTCGAAGACACACAACAACAACAGTGCTGTTCTGAAGAAAATACCACAAATGCGTGGCTTCAACAAACAGGCATTTATTCTTTCAGTTAGAGGCTAGAAGTCTGAGTTCAAAGTGCCAGATCTAGGGGCTGGGTGAAAGCCCCTGGACCTTGGGCTTCAGCTCTGCTTCTTGCTCCCAGCCCACTGAAGCTGGAGGCATTTCTTCACTCAGGCAGCTGCTGGCTGCTGAGGCTAACAAACCCAAGGTGGACAAGTAAAAAGGCACAGTCCCAATGTTACCAAACAACATGGCAGACCACTAACTAGTTCAAGTGTAGGAACAATCCTAAGATCAGCAGACAACATGGCAGGTTGCTGAATGAAGAACCGACAACGTACAGGGTACAAGCATGCCAAAAAGCTCAAAGATCTTTCTCAAAGCTTTTTCTTATATGCTGGAAGCAGACCACATCCCTAAGGCAGCCACTCAGCTGCCCCAGTGGATTCCACCATGAAGCTCATTACCAGTTTCACCTTGGGGAAGAACTACATCCAGCCGCCCAGCCAACCAAAACCAGGCCCAGGCAAGTTGACACATAACCTTAACTTCCACAGGCAGTTATCAGCAATGAGAAAGTTTAGGGCATTTTTACAGGTGTGGATGCCTGAGGTGGGGGTCTGAAAGATGAGAAGTTCAGACGTTTGTCAGATTACTCAAGTGGATGTAGAAATCACCAAGTAGGATGACATACTATAGAAAGGCAGTGAGCCAGGTGTGAATGATGAGGAGGTATAAGAAGGAGGTTAGTACAGACTTGGAAGGAATAATAGTCTGATGGCATGTATTTCAAAAGACCTGGGAGTTTTGAGGGAAGAAAAATGGACTGAAAGCAGTAAATGGAAGCAAAGCTATTTCAATGGAGAAGGAAGACAGAAAAAGAAAAATATCCATCATTTAAAGTGGTTAGAGGAAAGAGTTCTCAGGGAACAGTCAGACCAAGAAAGTAAAAGAAATTTATTTTCAAAACTGTGTCTCTATTTAATGGCAATGAGCCATGAATTACAAGGAGTGAAGTGGAAGGGGATGGGATAGGAGTGCAGAAAGCTTAGAAGACCACATTAGATGAGGGTATGTGCAATAACCAAACAGGGATAAGATTTCCCAGTAATGACGGCTGACACCGGCACCCTGAATACTAAATAAACACCCTCTGTAAGGTTCAAGAGGCAGCCCACTGTCTTCTCCCTTTTGCTTAGATGATCCTAATGATAATTACCTTTACATACAGTGCCTTGCACACACATCATACAAGTTGAGAAAAGGGGCATTTATTTGATTCATTCAATACATTTAAGTGATATACTATCTGGAGTGACAGGAAAATCTCAGGAAAAATCTTAGGCTTCTTACACACTATTGTCAAGTTGACTTACTGTGACCCAACAGAACAGAGTAGAATTGCCCCCATAGGGTTTCCAAGACTGTAATATTTATGAAGGCAGACTGCCAGATATCATTCTGTGGAGCAACTGGCAGGTTCAAACCAACAGTTAGCAGCCAAGGGCCAAGGGCTCTTTAGGAATGTTAGCTATTCCTTATCCCCTTCTCATTTCATTTCTTCCTTTCACAAAAGACAAGCATGAGAAAAAGCAATGACAAGTGTTGTGGTTACCTAGTGCCGCTCTGACAATACCACAAATCGGATGGCCTTAACAAACATGAGTTTATTCTTACAATTTGGAGACTTTAAGCCCAAGTCAAAGTGCAGGCTCTAGGGGCTAGGTGAAAGCCCCTCAACATTGGGGTCCAGCTCTGCCTCCTGCTCCCGGCCCACTGGAGCTAGGGGCATTTTTTCACTCAGACAGCCGTTGGCTGCTGAGGCTGAGAAGCCCCAAGGTTGACAAGTAAAAAAAGCACAGTCCTGATGTTACCAATCCACATGGCACACTATTAACTTAAGTCCACTCCAAGTCCCAAGGTCAGCAAAGCATAGCAGGTTGCTGAGCAATGACATGGCTACATGCAGGGTCCAAGCATGCCAAAGGCTAGAGACCATTCTCAAAACTTTCTCTTATATACAGGAAAAAGACCACATCCCAAAGGCAGCTACTCAGCTGCTTGTGGTAGATCCCACCATGGTGTTGATTGCTAGTCTCATCATGGGGAAAAACTACCACCAGCTGCCCAGCCACTCAACCAGGCCCAGCAAAGTTGACACAAAAACATAACCACCACAACAAGTTAGGAAATGAAATGCCAGCCAGGCTGTTCTCTGTCCACCTGCCTATGAACTCACAATAACACTTCTGCAGGTGTGGAAAGAGTCCTATGGCTAAAATAACAAACGCCGCAGTCTGTAACTCTCAGCTCTTGGTTCTTTCTCCAGTGGGGCTACTCACTATTATTGTTTCTCAGAAAGGCAAATGACCCATTTAGGGGAGAGTTAATATAAATTATGACTTTCTCTCTCAGGTAAACTACTTAGCTGGATAAAATGCTGTGGGAATACTTTGTTTCTGTGTAGTATTTAAATTTATGCAGAAACAAGTGTCAACAATGTTGTTGTGGTTGTTATGTGCCGTTGAGTCGGACCCGACTTATAGCAACCCCTCCTTGGGTTTCTGAGGTAGTATCACTACAGAAGTAGATTGCCCCATCTTCCTTTCAAGGAATGGCTGGTGGGTTTGAACCGCCAGCCTTCTGATTAGCAGTCAAGTGCCTTAGGCAAAATTTCATAATTAATCCAATAGTAAGTATGGTACTATGCCCTAACACAACAGAGCAAATCAACTTAATTTCAGTAGCCATTCTTACACACAAAATGAAATGTTTAAAATACAGAATTAATGCTGAAGGAAATAATTATTTTGAAATAGGCCTCAATCTTAAACATGTAGAGCTGCTTTATTGTGGAAGCAACTGGGGGATGCAGGTATATGGAATATCTCTAAGCATGGATGAAATAGTTTTTGTGTGAAAGAGAGGAGAAAAAAATAAAAGGGAATTAATCATGAGTAGAGAATCATAATATAACAACAGTAAAGAATACAATACTTCAAAATACTGAAACTACCACAAAGGAAAAATAAAGACTTCGCAAGCACTATGACTTGTTTTAGGTATAACATTTCCAATGTATACCATGGAGCTCTGCTAGTATAGTGGTTAAGGTATTTGGCTGTTAACCAATGCCCAGAACGCCACAGACTGTCACCTTGTCAATTGAAAAAGTATGTAGAAATTAGTAACAAACCAATCTAATCAACATGTTGTTGTTATGTTGTTATGTGCCATCGAGTCAAACCCGACTCATAGCGACCCCTCCTTGGGTTTCCGAGGCAGTATCACTACGGAAGTAGGATTGCCCAACCTTCCTTCCGAGGAGTGGCTGGTGGGTTTGAACCGCCAGCTGTCTGGTTAGCAGGCAAGCGTCTTAGCCACTATGCTCATTTAATAGACAGCACATAGTGAAATATGTCAGAGCACATTTGTTAATGTGGGAAAAGATCAAAGGGAGTCTTCTCTAGAAATCAGAGATAGTTACCTGGAAACTATAGTGGATACTATTATCTGCCCAACTGCTTTGCTAAATGGCTACCCTTTTGTTTTAACCTCTAATTACTGACACCTAATGATTGAAAGCAGAAGGCTGGTGGTTCAAACCTACCAGCCACTCCTCGAAAGGAAGATACCACCCCAGAAACTGAAGGAGGGGTCGCTAGGAGTTGAGACAGACTTGATGGCAGTGAGTTTGGTTTTTTCAATGATTGAGAAAAGGAGCTCTGGTAACACAGTGCCCAAGGCATCTGACTACTAACCAAAAGATTGGTGGTTCAAACCCACCGGCCATTCTGCAGAAGCAAGACTGGGCAATCACTTCCATAGATTTACCACCTCCAAAACTCAATGGGAGTCACTATGAGTCAGAATTGACTTGATGGCAGTGGGATTTTTTTTTTTTTTTTAAGATTGAGAAATGCATGACCGACTTTTGCAAGATCAATGACTTATTTACTGCAAATATCTTTTTTCAACAACATAAATGGCTATACACATGGATCTCATCAGATGGAATACACAAGAATCAGATCAACTACTTCTGTCGAAAGAGGAGATGCTCAGTATCTTCAGCAAACAAGCCCTGGAGCTGACTGCGGAACAGTCCATCTATTGATTGTATACAAGTTCAAGTTGAAGCTTAAGAAAATTAAAACAAGTCCATGAGAGCCAAATTATAACCTTGGTTATATCCCACCTGAATTTAGAGTCCATCTGAAGAACAGATTTGATGTATTGAACACCAATGAATGAAAACCAGGTGAGTTGTGGGATGACATAGGAACATTACACATGAAGAAAGCAAAAGATCATTGAAAAGGAAGAAAAGACCAAAATGGATATCAGAAGAGACTCTGAAACTTACTCTAATAGAGAGTAGCTAAAGCAAACGGAAGAATGACATGATAAAAGAATTGAACAGAAGATTTCAAAGAGCAGCTCTACAAGACAAAGTCAATTATTATAATGAAATGTGCAAAGACCTGGAGTTAGAAAACCAAAAGGGAAGAACACATTCAGGATTTCTCAAGCTGTTATAACTGAAGAAAGAAATTCAAGGAAGTTGCAATATTTAAAGAATCTATGGGCAAAATATTGAATGACACAGAAAGTATCAAAAGAAGATAGAAGGAAAACACAAAATCACTGTATAAAAAAGAACTGGTCGATGTTCAACTATTTCAGAAAGTAGCATATGATTAAGAACCACTGAAGGAAGAAGTCAAAAGTGCACTGATGGAATTGGTGAGAAACAAGGCTCCAGGAATTAACAGAATACCCACTGAGATGTTTCAACAAACAGATGCTGCGCTGGAGGCACTTACTCATCTATGCCAAGTAATTTGGAAGACAGCTACCTGGCCAAATGACTGGAAGAGACTGCTATTTTTATGTATTCCAAAGAAAGGTGATACAACAGAATGTGGAAATTACTGAACAATAGCATTAATATCACACCCAAGTAAAATTTTGCTGAAAATAATTCAAAAACAGTTGCAGTATATTGACCAGGGACTTCCAGAAACGCAAGCTGGATTCAGAAGAGGACGTGGAATGAGTGATCTCATTGCTAATGTCAGATGGATCTTGGCTAAAAGCAAATACCAGAAAAATGTTTACTTGTGTTTTATTGACTATGCAAAAGCTTTCAGCTGTGTAGATCATAACAAACTATGGATAACACTGCAAAGAATGGGAATTCCAGAACACTTAATTGTGCTCATGAGGAAACTGTACATAGACCACGCCAAAAGGACATGGGGATGGCATCTTCTGGTCTGCTGTAACTTCACAAAAGGAAGACATAATCACCACTAGCAGCCCAAGGCTTATTCCTATGACACCAGATGTGCTGCCACTCTCCAGCTTTTTATCAATTCTGATACCAACCATCCATCCCACGGCACTCACTACTTCTCTGCTGGGTTCAATATTCATGGCCACACAGAACTCATAAACAATACTTATGATTATGGGTTTATCAGGGAAGTGACAGGCTACAATTCAGGTTCAGGAACACATTCAGGATACAATTCTTCAATCAGGGCAGTCTCCCCTCTGCTGTGCCCTCAGACATGCCTTTCTAGCCTTTCATCTCTTGGCATGGCCTCTGCCTCTGTGGGCCAGCTAAGCCTGCTGCTCTATCTTGTGCCTCTTAGTTCCAATGTCACCGTCTCTCTGCCAGAGTATCTCTCGGCCTGGGCGTCTCTCTGCTGAAATGTCTCTCTAACAGGGCATCTCTCAGCCAAGGAGGTCCAGGGCAGGGATCTCAGGTCCAAGGACATACTCTATTTCACCTCCAGCTCTTCTCTCTTGAGGGCAGTGAGCTCCCCTTCTCTGCCTCTAGGAAGGCTCATTTTAGCCTGGCAGAGTGACAAAACTAACCAATCCCAACATTATAATTCTACACACCTTATTTGCAGGGTTCCACCCAATGATCCAGTGGTAGTTATAAAGACTATCACTAGAAAATGCATACCAAGGAATGCACTGCACTGCAGACCAGGAGGCTGTTGCTCAAACAGAATAGATACTGTATGGTTTAAGGGAGCTTTGGTGGCATAGTGCCTAAGGCATTTGACTGCTCACCACAAAGCTGGTGGTTCAAACCTACCAGTCACTCCTCGGAAGGAAGGTTGGGCAATCTACTTCCGTAGTGATACCACCTCAAAAACCCAAGGAGGGGTAGCTATGAGTTGGATCCGAATGGTTTAAAATTAGGAAGGGTGTGTGTCAGGGTTGCATCCTTTCACCATACTTATTCAATCTGTATGTTGAGCAGATAATCTGAGAAGCTGGACTATATGAAGAAGAACATGGCACCAGGCTTGGAGGAAAAGTAATTAACAACTTGCAATATACAGATGACACAACCTTACTTGCTGAAAGTGAAGATGATTAGAAGCACTTACTATGAAGATCAAAAACTATAGTCTTCAGTATGGATTAGACCTCAACGTAACAAAAACAAAAATACAACTGGGTCAATAAGCAGCATCACAATAAATGGAGAAAAGATTAAAGTTATCAAAAACTTCATTTTACTTGGATCCACAATCAACACTAAAGGGAGCAGCAGTCAAGAAATCAGACATCGTATTGCACTGGGGAAATATGTTGTCAAACATCTTCTTAAAGTGCTGAAGAGCAAAGATGTCACTTTGAAGACGAAGGTGCACCTAACCCAAGCCATAGTATTTTCAATCCCCTCCTATGTATGTGAAAGCTGGACAATGAATAAGAAGACCGAAGAAGAGTGGACGCTTTTGAGTTAGAGTGTTGGTGAAGAATACTGAAAGTACCATGGACTGCCAGAAGAATGAACAAATCTGTCCTGGAAAAAATACAGCCAGAATGCTTGATGGAAGCAAGAATGGCCAGACTTTGTCTCACCTACTTTGGTCATATTGTCAGAAGAGATCATTCCCTGGAGAAGGACATTATGCTTGGTAAAGTGGAGGATCAGTGAAAAAGAGGAAGACCCTCAACAAGATGGATCAACACAGTAGCCGCAATGATGGGCTCAGGTATAGTAGGGACTATGAGGCTGGCATAGGACTGGGCAGTCTTTCTTTCTGTTATACATAGGGTCGCTATGAGTTGGTGCTAACTCAATGGTACCTAACAACAACAACATGGATTGAGAAAGAAGCTCCGGTACTGCACAGCTAAGGCATTTGGTTGCTAACCAAAAGGTCAAGGGTTCAAACTCACCAGCTGCTTCATGGGAAATAGATGAGGTAGCCTGCTTCCATAAAGATTTACGGCCTTCGAAACCCTATAGGGCAGTTCTATTCTGTCCTATAAGATGGTTATGAGTCAGAATCAAGCTGGTGCCAGTGGGTTTCTGTTTTTTTTTTTTTTTTTTTAGTGAGAAATAACATTTATTCCCACAACTTGCACTCATCACTCACATAGAAATTACTCACAGCAGGTATTACCTGTACCAATCTGAAACTTAAAGCTCAACATCTCTGCACTGTGGAAAATTCGAGAAAAATCCACACCACTTGATTCTATACTACCTGGACAAAATGAGCCTCACCAATAGTATGGCATGGTTTTATTCATTCAACTTACATGATTAGGCATTATGGCTAACTAAATTAGGATTCTGACTCTGTCCTAGAGTAAAACTAAGAAAAATCCAGGCTCAGTAATGTTAACACATAAAATACACTTTGTAATGATCATCTGTACTGGAGTTTGTAGATAGAGGCTTTACAAAGAGGAAAAAGGTTAAAAGAGAATTATTAGAGTCATGCTGACTTGTGGTTAGAAATATATGCAAATTATGTTAGAATGTTAGCCTGTCATTTGCTTTCTTCCCTAAGACGTTAATAATTTTTTTTTTTTTTTAAAAAAAGGACTGATAATAGGTAAATTTACTGCAGTTTCCCAAAACATAAATAGGACTTCATTGACACCTGAATGGCTAATCAATCCTTTTGCTGTAATTTCTGTTTTTAAGTGAGGTAAAATCCACATCAATGTCATGTACATACTGCAAATGAACAATTCTATGAGCTACGGTAAATGTGTTCACAATTGTAATCGTTACCTTTTCATCACTCCAAAAAGTTTCCTTGTACCTCCCCATCATCACTCAGAGGCAACCACTGTCAAGATTTCTATCAATGGAAACACACAGTAGACCCTTTTGCACCTGGCTTCTCTCTCATGTTTTTAAGTTCATCCACATTTTATGCATGTACCAGTAGCTCACTTTTAAACAGCAGAGTTGTATCCACTGCCTGAATTTACACCATCTGTTTACCTATTCTCCTACTGATGGATATTTGTTGTTCCCCACCCCTGGTTTTTGGCTCATAAACATGGCATTCTGTTTTGCTGGATAAATGTATTCATAACCCCTTAAACTTAAGGCAGCTTTCTGCCTAAACCAGGAGCTGAGAGACCTGATGAACCAGCAGCTGCTTTCACATTAAGTGAGAGAAAGGAGGTCCACTTCTGCTACAGAGTCCTGGCTTATCAGGTGAGACCCACTCCAGCCAGCAGATATACTAATATGTGATATGTGACACTCAACTCCAGGGGCCACACTTTGTAAGGAGAACTCTTTCCTTAGGACATTTTAAACAAGCAGTGTTTACAGGCAGTAGTAATAAAGCTCATTTCTGTTCTGACCCTAATTGGTGACACAATGCTTCTACTGTACATAAAAATGCAGTAAAAACAACAAAATCACAAAACAAGGCTTTTCATTTACTTGTCCTTAGAGGTCTCCTGGCACAGATGCCAATCAGTGGAGATCCACATGCTAATCATGTAACTTTGGGCACATCATTCACCTCTAATCAATTTCCCAATATGTAAAATAGGTTAATTACAGCAACTGTTTTAGGTTATTTTGAAAATTATTCGAAGATTAGTTTACCTAACGTATATAAAATATGCATCGTGCCCATAGTGAGCACAGTGGTTTGGAACAACTAAGGAAGACGAACTTGTCTGTCAGTTTGTGGTCCAGTGGTAGCTTACGTGTTGCTATGAGGCTGTAGGTTATGTCACTGGCATTGCAAATATCAGTAGGGTTGGCCATGGTGGACAGGTTTCAGCAGAATTTCTAGACTAGGACAGACTCAGAAGATGGAAGAGGCTATCCGTTTCTCAGAGAATTGGCCAATTAAAACCTTATGACTAGCAGTGCAACACTGTCTGATATATAACTGGAAAATTTTATGAATAGTCCTGAAATATTGTCCAATATAGTACCAGAAGATGAGCACCTCAGGTCAGAAGGCACTCAAAATATGACTGGGAAAGAGCTGCCTATTCAAAGAAGAGCTAACTTTAATGATATGGATGATGAAGGTAAGCTTTTGGGACCTCCATTTGCTGATGCGGCACAACTCAAATTGAGAAGAAATCGCTGCAAATAGCCACTGATAATTAAAACATGGAATGTATGAAGTAGGAATGTAGGAAAGCTGAAAGCTGTCAAAAATGAAATGGAATGCATAAAGATCAATATCCTAGGCACTGGTGAGTAGAAATGGACTGGATTTGGTCATTTGAGTCAGACAACCATATGATCTACTATGTCAGAATGACAAATTGAAGAGAAATGGCATAGCACTCATCATCACAACGAATGTTCCAAGATGTCTCTTGAAGTACAATACTGTCAGTGATAGGATAACATCCATAAATGCCTACAAAGACCAGTTAATACTATTATTATTCAAATTTATATACCAACCACCAAAGCCAAAGATGAGGAAAATGAAGATTTTTACTAATTTCTGCAGTCTGAAATTGACCAAACATGAAATCAAGATGTGTTGATTATCACTGGTGACTAGAATGCAAATGTTGGAAACAAAGAATCACTGGTAGTTGGAAAATTTGGCCTTGAGATAGAAATAATTCTGGAGATTGTATGATAAGAGTTTTGCAAGAGCAACAACTTATTCATTGCAAATACCCTTTTTCAACAATATAAATGGTGGCTATACACGTGGACTTCACCAGATGGAGTACACAAGAATCAGACTGACTACATCTTGGCAAGAGGCCATGGAGAAGCTCATTATCTTCAGCCAAAACAAGGCCAGGAGCTGACTGTGGAACAGACCATAAACTGCTCAAGTACAAGTTCAAGTTGAAGTTGAAGACAAAACAAGTCTATGAGAACCAAAATATGACTTGATTATATTCCTCCTGAATTTAGAGACATTTAAAGAATAGATTTGATGCCTTGAACACCAATGACTGAAAACCAGAAGAATTGTGGATGACATCAAGATCATCCATGAAGAAAGCAAAATGTCATTTAAAAGACAGGAAAGGAAGAAAAGACCAAAATGGATGTCAGATGAGACTGTGAAAACCCTTGAGTGGAGAGTAGCTAAAGTAAATGGAAGAAATGACAAGATAAAAGAGCTGAACAGAATATTTCAAAGAGCAGCTGAAGAAGATAAAGGCAATTATTATAACGAAATGTTCAGAGACCTGGAGTTAGAAAACCAAGAGGGAAGAACACGCTTGGCATTTCTCAAGCTGAAAGAACTGAAGAAAAAATTTAAGCCTTGAGCTGCAATACTGAAAGATTCTACAGGCAACGTATCGAATAATGCAGAAAACATCAAAAAATGAAAGGAATACCCAAAGTCACTGTACCAAAAAGAATTGGCTGACGTTCATCCATTTCAGTAAGTGGCATATGATCAAGAACCAATGGTACTGAAGAAAGTCAAGGCTGCACTGAAGGAACTGGCAAAAAAACAAGGCTCCAGGAATTGACAGAATACTTACTGACATGTTTCAACAAACAGTCGCTGCACTAGAGGCACTCACTCAGCTATGCCAAGAGATTTGGAAGATAGCTACCTGGCCAACTGACTGGAAGAGATCCATATTTGTACCCATTCCAAAGAAAGGTGATCCCACAGAATGTGGAAATTATCAAACAATATCATATGCAAGTAAAATATTGCTGAAGATAATTCAAAACAGTTGCAGCAGTTTCCTGACAGAGAACTTCCAGAAATGCAAGCTGGATTCAGAAGAAGACATGGAATGAGAGATTATCGTTGCTGATGTTAGATGGATATTGACTGAAAACAAAGAATACCAGAAAGGTGTTTATTGATGTTTTATTGACTATGCAAAAGTATTCGATTGTGTGGATCATAACAAATTATGGATAACATTGAGAAGAATGGGAATTCCAGAACACCTGATTGTACTCACGAGGAACCTGTACATAGATCGGGAGGCTGTCATTCAAACAGAACAAGGGGATACTCCATAGTTTAAAATCAAGAAGGTAATGTATAAGGGTTGTAATCTTTCACCATACTTATTCAATTTGTATGCTGAGCAAATAATCAAAGAAGCTGGATTATATGAAGAATGTGGCATCAGGATTGGAGGAAGACTCACTAACAACCTGTGATACACGTATGACCCAACTTGGCTTGCTGAAAGTGAGGATGACTTGAAGCACTTACTATAAAGATTGAACACTACAGTCTGCAGTATGGATTACACCTCAACATAAAGAAAACAAAAATTCTCAAAACTGGGCCAATAAACAGCATCACAATAAACGGAGAAAAGACTGAAGTTGTCAAGAATTTCATGTTATTTGGTTCCATAATCAACACCAATGGAAGCAACAGTCAAGACATCAGACGACAAATTGCATTGGGCAAATCTGCCACAAAAGTCCTCTCTCAAGTGCTGAAGAGCAAAGATGTCTCTTTGAAGTCTAAGGTGTGCCTAACCCAAACCATGGTATTTTCAATCACCTCACATACATGTGAAAGCTGGACAATGAATATGGAAGACCTAAAAAGAGTTGATGCTTTTGAGTTGTGGGGCTGGTGAAGAATGCTGAAAGTACCAAAGACTGCTAAAAGAACTAACAAATCTGTCCTGGAGGAAGTGCAGCCAGAATGCTCCTTGGAAGCGAGAATGGCCAGACTTCATCTCACCTACTTTGGTCATGTTGTCAGAAGGGACCATTTCCTGGAGAAGGATATCATGTTTGGTAAAGTGGAGGGTCAACGAAAAAGGGGAAGGCCTTCAACAAGATGGATTAACACAGTAGCTGCAACAGTGGGCTCAGGTATAGCAAGGATCATGAGGATGGCACAGGCCCAGGCAGTGTTTCGTTCTGCTGTACATAAAGTTGCTATGAGTCAGAGATGACTCAACAGCATGTAACGACAAAAAGAAGTGTTCCCAACACATTTTAAGTACATAAATATTAACTATTATTAACAAATCTATATTTTAAAAACTACTTAGAAATAATTTTAATTTTCCTTCTCCATATCAAGGGAAGGACCAGAGTTTCCTAAAATGAGTGTGTCCCACAAAAAATTGCTTCAGGTTTAACATATATAATTTGTATGCCATGTATTGTACCTCCATGTCTAGAAACACAAACATACATCGGCCTGTTTACATGCCTAGGGAGTAGGACAAGGAATGGAGAAGAGGACTTTTACTTTTATATTGTATGCTTTTCTAGTGTGTCAAATTTCTTCAAAAAGCATGCATTTGTTTTCTAATTAAATTTTTTTTAGGCTTTCACCAAGTACCAAAAACCAAAGCCATCAAGGCAAGTTTGACTCATAGTGACACTATAGCAACTATAAGAAAAAATCAAACCAAACCAACTGCCATCAAGTCCATTCTGGACCCTACAGAACAGAACAGAAAGCCTCTTCCATGGGACTTCCAAGACTGCAAATCTTTGCGGAAGCAGACTGCCTCATCTTTTTCCTGCAGAGCAGCTAGTGGGTTCAAACCACAGACCTTTTGGTTAGCAGCCCAATGCCTTAACCATATGCCACCAGAGTTCCTTTATAGTCCCTTCATCTCTACAATAATCCTGAAAGTAAAGTAAAGCAGAAGATAGTGTTAACTCTGTTTTGTTGATTAAAAGCTATAGTAAGTTGTCTAACATCACAAAGCAAAATAAACAATGAAGGCTAGAAGGTGGTTCTTTTCTCAGTCTCGTGTTCTCTTCACTCACATCACTGCCTCTCCAGAAAAGGAAATAATGTTTCCTTGACAGCCCTCCGCTCAGCAAGTCATATGACCACATTCTTGACAATGGCCATAGGAGCTTCTCTTAAATTCCCTCAGAGGAGAAGCTTGCAAAATCCTAGAGCATACTCCTTCACTACAAGATAACTCTCTTATATTGAGCTGAAATCTCTATTGCTTAAACCCTTTGGTCTAAATCCGGCCATTTGGAATGCTACGGAAGCAGCTTCTTCCCTCTTCTAGAATATATTCAAGGACATGAAGACAGCTATCACCTCAGTCTTTCTGGGAACAGGTGCTCTACCTAGACACACTCCCAATAAAATATGTGTCATTATCCAAGTTCCAATTTTTGTGAAGTCCTGATAAGCTGCTTGGCAAAGGAGGAAAAGGGAAAGTATCATGCAGGATCCTATCAAGTAATGAAGTAGTCAATTGTTCCTACAACTTTGCAAGGGAAGTTACAGAAAACCACAACTTTCTTACCACTCCTTTGTTAGATATCACTGCATGAAATAACTTTCTAATGTAAAGCATAGGCATGAAGACAGGGTCAGATGCTTTGGACAAAATCCTGGTTTTATTTAACTGTACATAGCTGGTTCAAGAATCTGCTATGAACAAAGCCAATTATTAGTTCTCTATTAGATAGATGACAATCTAATTACATTTCCTCAGTAACACATTTCTTGCGGTCTCTGTCAGAACCTCCAGTACTCTGACGGTCCTACTGATCAACAAATGCGACATTTCCATGACTTAAAAAAGGGAAAAGAATTCAAAGTAAATGTGACAAACAAAATTAAACTTGTAGTGACTGAATTTATGGCTCATGAAAACATTTAAGAACAGAATGACAGGTTTGTTCAATGACATAAAAAAATGCACAAAGTACAAGAATTCTTAGTTCAAGAATTTTAAGGAAAAACTACACTGCATTTAAATACTTATTAAAACTGCTTTCTATTAGAACAAAAGGATGAGAGTGAAAGAGAAGGGAAAAACAGTAGAGGCATATGCCACAGATATTGTGGGTTCAGTTCCAAAGCACCACAGAGGGAAATAAAGAAAAAACTGCTTTCTATTATCTGATGAAAAACAATCAGAACTAAATGCTTTTCCAAAAGCTTACGAGTAAGATGCAGACATCTATTAATATTAGGTGAAAACTTGAGAGAGTCTTCTTCCCAATGTTGCTTTCTTTCTGCAAATTCTCTAGTAGGAGAAAACAAAGTATGAGTATCCAATTTAAAATATCCCTCCTTATTCTTCCTTACAGAACCGTCTTTCATTTCATCAGCACTTATCAAAATTTTTAATTATATACCTTTCTACTTGCTTACTGTCTGTATGAAACAGAAAACTACATAGTCTTTGTGAGGGCAGAGCTAACTCTAACACTGTATACTCATGAGCATAGGGCCCCAATCATTGTTAAACCAAAAAAACAGACTCATTGCTATCAAGTGGATTCCGACTCACCCTACAGGACAGAAGAGAACTGCCTCATAAGGTTTGCAAGGCTGTAACTCTCTGTGGAAGCAGAGTGCCTCATCTTTCTTCAGCAGAGCAGTTGCAGCGCTGATCCCCTGATTAGCAGCCCAATGCTTTAACCACAGGGCCACCAGAGCCCCTTCAATCATTGTTAAGAGCTTGTTAAAATTCTGTGGAGTAAGTGAAGGTACCTAGAAACCGGAAAGGTAAAGACAAGAGACTACAGGCTACTATAAGTACACTGTTCTGCTCTCATAATCACAACACTGCGGAATTAGTCATTTGTTGAACACCTATTATTATCCACGTCTTTTTACATACATTTTGTTTACCCTCACAACAACCTTAGATTTTTCATCTGAGACCAAAGTAAAGCTCAAAGAGATTAAATACCAATAACTTGCTGTAGGCCACACATCTACTACATTTGAACTCCAGTTTATGTGATTATCAGGTTATCTCGTATGCTGGCCCCTAGAATTTCTGTCTTCATTTTCTTTTGGGGGGGAAAGTAGACACCCTGAGCAAATTAGTAGGTTATACACAATCTAAGACTTCTATTTAGACTGTGAATTTACTTCTTTAGCAGGGTTGTACAAAAAACTTATTAACAATAACTGTAACAATAATAACAGTACATTTTTTCATTAATCAAATAATTTGATTCTCAAAACAATCTAACAAGACAAAAATTGCCATTCTTGTGTTATTCAGGACACTGAGACTAAGGGCTTAATCACTTTCCTTCTCATTGCAAACTTAAGAGTTTAAGATTTTTCAAAAAGAAACAGTGGTTGCATAAACTTGGTGCAAAATCTGATAGAGATACTCGCGCCATAACGCTTGTCTTCGTATTGCAAATATGCGATGCGGGTGAGAGTGTTCAACGACTCAGCTTCTCCATTTACACATTAGGTTTGAAGGGGGTCTCGTGAATCTTCTTGCAATTAATTGTTAAACGCTGTATTTTCAGAGACAACATATCCAGGTCAAAGAAAGGGCATGGGAAAAAATTATTTTAGAAAGGACTGCACTGCAGACAAGACTAATTCTGGGCTGCGGTCCGCACTCGCCCTCGCCAATTCCTCTCATTTCCTCTCTTCCCCCTTTCCTGAATTATTCCTTCCTGGAGTCAAGATTCAGTGCAACAGGCGGGCTCCTACCTTGGTCTGAACACTCTTATCAAACTTGTCATTTTTGAAGCTAAACGTATTCTGGTGCCTCTGAGGCCTGGAACGAGCCACGTTCCCCTTCTGAGAACTCATCGCTGAAACCACGACCACCTCGCTCCGGGACAAGAAACTTGCAGAGAAAACGAAGCACTAGCAGACAGTGTACACTTACTGCCAAGACCCGGAAGTAATTTTCCCGTCCTTTCCGCCCCGCCTCCAGCAATCCGACGTGACTTCATGCGGAGGTCAAAGGACATCCTTCGACCCATTTGCTCAGTCAAGGTTCCTCCACAAGGCACAGCCTCGACTCCTCCCCCTAAACGCAGCCTCTTTCTCAAACCAGGCAAACAAGTCCCGCTTTCTTCGAAATGAGAATTGCCCTATTGGTCCGGAGGTGGCTATCCATCAAGGCAGAGGGGCGGGGAGCCCTTGCTCCTATTGGCTCTTCTTTTCCGCAATCCCCTCCTCCTACCGAGTCTGCTCAGCCTCTCCCCGGCATTCGGAATGCGACGGACTCTGCTGGGCAGCTTGTGATTGGTGGAAGTCGGGCTAGGCTGGGCTCTGTCCCTGCCCCCGCCCGCTTGCAGCCTGGAACCCGGGTCAGCTTTGGCACCTTCCTGTAGTCAGTGTCCAACTCCTGGCATAGTGAAGATTGTGCTCCCCCACCAGCCTCGGTCCTCTTCCAGTTTCCCTCCCGTTACGGGAGCGACCGCCGCGGTTAGTAGGCTGAGGAGCAGTAAAGAAAAGAGGAAGGATTAAAAAGAAGAAAGACCTGGCTAGGTCTGGGTGGTTTCTGCAGTGCCAGAAAGGGAGGTGACGGTGACGGCGGCGGCTGCGGCTGCGACCACGGCCGCGCGGGACGTGAGGCCCGAGAGCAGCCGGCGGCAGCCGCCGCCGCTCCAGCGCCTCCCTCCGAGGCCGTTAGTCAGCAGAACGCGAGCTCGAGCGGAGGAGCAGGGCCGGTGCGAAGCAAGACCCGGGAGCGCGAGCCCGGCCCCCTCGGGCGCCGCCGTCCTTTCTTGTCCCGGCGCCGGGGGCTGCAGCCCTCATCCCCTTTCCTCAGCCGGGCTTGTCTGCCAGCGGGGAGAGGCCGGCGGTGGTAGGAGCGTGAATCTTGCCTTCTGGAGGACAGCGTATCGGCAGAGGTTGTCTCTCGTTCCTTTCTGCCCGGCGCCTCGGCTCCGGCCCCTCAGGTGCAGGTGCGTGGGGACGCGGGGGGCCAGGGGAGCTGCGGCTGCTGCAGCGGCCGGGCTCGGAAAGGGGGCGCTAGGCCCGGAGCCGCAGCGCGGGAGGGACGAGCTGGGGCCGGGCTGGGGGAGGGGAACAGGAGGCGTCTTTGTTGTTGGCGACCGGGATCCCTCACCGCGCGGGAGAGAGGCCGGGAAGGCACCCCTGATCGGGTCTGTAATTTTGAGAGGATTCTCTGTTGGTTCAGTGAACAGGAGAGGTAAGAGAGTCCCTGTGATCCTTGAGGCTGCTGGAGTCTGGGGGCGGGGAAGGGACGGACAGTTGGTCTTGGGTTCTCCTGGCTGGGAAGAGTCTCATTTCACACTTCTTTGCTTTTCTCCTGGTGGAGGAAAAGGTTAGGTCAGGTTCACGTTCCCCTCCCTCAGTGTGAGATTCGCGGGTGCCTAAAAGCTTTTCTCCTGATTGTTCTTATCTCTGCCAGCCACATTTTAGATTGAATCTGCACCGTGCTTCATTTGTGTATTCTGGTCTAGCAGTCGTAGGATTCTTTTTCTGTAGATAGTTGAACTTTAATCTGATCTGTTTTAGAACTCTAGGGTAAGTTCCTGTGGAATAGTTTCTGAATTAGAAAATTAGTTTTGTTTGAAATACTTTTGACCCTAAAAAAGAAAGTTCTGTCAAATTAGATTGTGCTGTGTGGAGGACTTTTGCGTAGAAGAGACTGTTTAACCTCGGGTTTCTTGTTTGTTTGTTTTAAGAAAATGTTCAGAGCCCTAGTGAGTTTCTGCCAACACCAGAATCGCACAATTTTTTTAAACGATGCTTTAATTTAAGTCAACCCACAATGGATTTGGTAAGCAAAAGGATCAATAACAATACAGTGAGGGTGACCTTTAAATTTTTTTAGTGTTAGTTTATGAAAGGTATCCCTGTTTAGTATTTTTTGTAATATACTTGGTCCATAGGATAATTTTTCCTTTAAGCTGCCAATAAACAAGAATTTTGGAGATCTTGTGTCAGCATTTGAAACTATCTAATGATTCTGAATAGAAAGTCAGGTACATGTAATGGCATTTATCTGTTTGCATTAACAGGGAAATTTGCAATAATATGAGCTTTTCTCCATAAAAAGTAGTTTCTTCATGTTTTTATAACATGAAGTCAGTGGGGTGACATGTGTAATATCTAATCGTAGCCAATATTTTGATAATTAACATGATTGCCATCGTTCTAATTTGGTATTACCCAACTCTGCTTGTTGGTAAATTGTTTCTTGGTGTAGGGTAGAGGCTTTGCTTAAAGAAGTACTATAGACGTCACCATGTTTCAAGTGTTAAGAGTAATAAAATCCCTGTCATACGAAAATTGATGTATTATTTGAGATCCAGGAGAAAATGAATTAGCTCCTTCAACCATGTTTTGACCTGTCTTTTCTCCTACTCTAGGACTAATAAGGTTAATTGGCAAAGACAGGATTAGATTTTCAGCAGGCTAGGCAGTTTTAATTCTGTCCCTTGGTGTGCGGTACTGTAGTTAGTAAGTGATTTGTTTCCTTGAGTATCTTTGCCCATTTTGAAATTTGTATGAAATGACAACTAACAAAGAATTTTCTGGTTCCTATGACAAACATAATTAGCATCAAGCATCTTGGTAAAACAATGTTTTTAGTAGCTTAGTGAGCGCTTTGTCTGTTTCAAGTATTATCCCTGAATTGGTGTACAACTCCCGGCAAGCTATTCCACATCTGAGTCAGTTTCTCCATCTGTAATAATAGGGCTAATAAAATATGCACCTGCTCACTACAGAAAGGGCAGTGATAACCGTATAAGCAACAGTTACTCTGGCTATGTTTAAGTTAATTGGGAGTACTTTTCAATGCGGTACTCTTGTTTTGTTTTGGTATTATGATTTTCAGTTCCTGGATGAAGAATTAAGGTGAAGAAATATAGTTCTGATAGTGATAATGCCTGTCCATGTGCCATTATTGGGGAGCTCCGGTGGCATACTGCCAAGGCATTTGACTGCTAACCAGAAGGCTGGTAGTTCAAACCCACTAGCCACTCCTCAAAAGGAAGGTTGAGTGATCTGCTTCTGTAGCCATACCGCCTTGAAAACCCAAGAAGGGGTCACTGTGAGTCGAATCCAGCTTGATAGCAGTGGGTTTTGTTTTTTTTTTTTAAATGCCATCATTTAGGAATTGATAAAATCAGTATTTCACCCATGTTAAGGTTGATGTAGCTTTAGAATCAGTGATGACAAGAGAGTGACAAATTGATCTGGTTGGCTTATTTACTGATGGATTTCATTTCTACTATGTGGAGGTTTTGCCCTTAATTCTCAAAAATGATTTCCACCTCTTAAAAATTTCTCAAATGCATTGCCCCATTTGCGTTTCAAATCCAGCCTTGTGAGCTGGAGAGGAAAACTAGTTTTATGACTTATGGTGCAGTAGATGAAACACAGAGAATTACCTGGATGGCTTCTATGTTTGTTCAGGTAGCTCTGGTTTATTCCTGTTTACTGCTATATGGCTTGTGCTTCATTATCTGACTATACCAGGTTTCTTTTGATAGGTATTTAGTTTCCAATTCTTTGCTATTAAACGATGTTGTTGTTGTTGTTGTTGTTAAGTGCCGTCGAGTCGTTTCCGACTCATAGCGACCCCATGAACAGCAGAACGAAACACTGCCCGATCCCGCGCCAGCCCCGCAATCCCTGCTATACTTGAGCCCATCATCGCAGCCACCGTATCAATCCATCTCGTTGAAGGCCTCCCCCTCTTCTG
>NW_006921592.1:3520991-3523375 GCF_000298275.1 Orycteropus afer afer | reverse complement strand
GCTGGGTTTACTCAGATGTTGCAGCTCTTTCCCAGTCCTATTTTGCGAGCCTTTTAGCCTAAATGGACTATTCCTAAAGTTGCGCAGTAATGTACCAAACAGTGTTTTACGATATACTTAAAGTATTAAATGATATACTTGTATATATTTCCTTAAGTACACCTGCATGAATCCCTCCAGGGCCTTTGTTCTTGACTTTAAATCTCATTTTTATGGAAAGTAGTTTGAAATCTCTCCATTATTATCTTAAAATGAAATTCCTAATAAACCTACATACATATTTCTAAAATGTACTAACCTTACCTTAAGACATGTTGTTGTTGTTGTTATGTGCCGTAGAGTCGGACCCGACTCATAGCGACCCCTCCTTGGGTTTCCGAGGCAGTATCACTACGGAAGTAGGATTGCCCAACCTTCCTTCCGAGGGGTGGCTGGTGGGTTTGAACCGCCAGCCTTCTGGTTAGCAGTCAAGTGCCTTAGCCACTATGCTACCAGAGCTCCCACCTTTAGACATAAGATACAATAAACCAAACCAAACTCACTGCCATAGAGTTGAATCTGATTCATAGCAACCCCTCCTTGGGTTTCCAAGACTCACTGTCGAAGTAGATTGCCCAACCTTCCTTTTGAGGAGTGGCTGGTGGGTTTGAACTGCCAGCCTTCTGGTTAGCAGTCAAATGCCTCACGTACTACGCCACCAGAACTCCCAAGATATTATAAAGTGATATGTATCTCAGTGTGTAAATATTTGGATTCAACTCAATCTTGCTACCAAATGCAATGATAGATCAGTATCAGCAGCATCATCTGGGGGCTTGTTAGAAATACAGACCGTCAGGCCTCACCCCACTGAAACATGCTGTAGTCTAACAAGATTCTCAAGTGATTTGTGTGCACATTAATATCTAAGAAGTACTGCTAGAAGAAATCATTATAGTCAGCTACTTTGCACCAATGGGTAGTATCACTGAGTACAACAGAGACTAATGCAGTTTGGAACAGGCGTATTGAATTGGCAATTCACATAGCTAGACTATGTGACTGTTGTCGGTGATAAATGATTTTCTGAAGTAAACCATTTTTAGTAAAGTTTAAACAAGAGTAAAAATATAATCTTCTGTCTTAAAACAGTGGTTGCACTCTTAAAAATCTTAATCTGTGTTGAAACAATACAAACATATTGTCATTCCGCTTGCCCCATGAATGTTCCACACAATATTCAAAAGCCATGGATGTGAGAGATAGCATTTCTTTATGCAAGAAAGACTGCCTGACAGCCCTGGCCTTTGTTCAGTAGTACCCTCTCATTCATTGTAACAGCCAAAGATCCCTCTGAGAAAAGCTGCCCTGGTGTATAAATCTAGTTGTGCTGCAGTAGATTGGTAGCCTACTGAGAATGCACTTTTTTGACTTTAAAGAAACTGCCAGTTTTCTCTCCAAAGTGGTGTGATGAATGAGTCTGTTTTTTCTTGTTCCAAATACTTTACACTTAATTTTTGCCAGTCTAAGGAGTATGAAATGGTACCTCGTTGTAGTTTTAATTTGCATTTTCCCAGTTACTCTTGTGGTTGAGAATATTTATTGACCATTCATACTCCTTTTCTGTGAATTAACTGTTGGTCTTTTTCCTATTACTTTGTAGATTTGTTTTTATATTCTGGAAAACATCTTTGGTAGCCTTTATAAATATCTTCTTCCAGTCTTTAGCATGCCTTTTCACCTTAAATAAAGTAGCTTTTTGATTACTGTGAGTTTTTTAATTTTAATGTCCAATTTAATCATTATTTTATGATTTGTGCTTTTTGTTAAGAATATTTTCTTTATCCTAGGATCATACAGATTGTCTCACTTTTTGCATTTAGATCTAACAACTCTGCCATTCCAACCCTCTTTTTTTCAACTGATCTTTGAAGTCCATTAGGTTTAGGAACTATTTCTTTGAAGGACTTTGATTTCTGTTTCATCTGTCCCTCTCTTTCAGCCTCTAAAGCACCATAGATTATGACCCAGCACTCTTGAATAAGATCATTGATCAACTCTGCATCCTCCACATTTTAGTTTGTTTTACATGTCTTTTTATCACTTTTTGTTCTGGCTAGTGTTTTTTAAATGATACTTAAGTTGTCCCCCCTCCCCCTTTTCAATAGAATTTTAGACTGAGTTTAAGTATTTCAATGTAAATTTGGCAGATACAGAGCCTATTTTATTTTCCTAGGAATTAAATGTGAGAATGGTTAAACAAGTTCTTCTTGCATATAGTTAAAGATAAAAAGGAAAAATGGGCCAGTGCCTATTATATAAGGAGCTCTGGTGGCACAGTGCCTAAAACATTTGAGCATAGTGGCTAAGGCACTTGACTGCTAACCAGAAGGCTGGCGGTTCAA
>NW_006921592.1:3519531-3520863 GCF_000298275.1 Orycteropus afer afer | reverse complement strand
GGCACATAACAACAACAACAACAACTAACCAAAAGGTTGGCAGTTCAAACTCACCAGCCACACCGCAGAAGGACGATAGGGTAACCTACTTCTGTAAAGATTTACCATCTCAGAAACCCAATGGGGGTCGCTATGATTTGGATGGAGTTGATGGCAGTGAGTTTGGTTTTTGGTTTTTGGGTCTATTGTATAATAATTACTGTTCTAAGTATTAGAGGTACATCAGTAAACAAAACAGGGAAACAGCTCTCCATTCCTAGAGTTTTGCCTAGCAGAAGACGATAGAAAATATGCACAATAAATAAAATATCTAATATTTTAAAAAGTGATAAATACTTTGAAATAAAAGACAAAAAGAAATACAAGGAGGATCAAAATAGCATGGACCTCCCTGAGAAGGTGAGAATGAACAGAAATGTGAAATCAGTGAGGGCAATACCCAGGTAGATGTTAGCAAAATCCTGGAAGAGTAAAAAGAATTTAATATTTAAGTTAAGCAAACCTTCATTCTTGGCTCTCCTACTTATAAGCTGTGTGAACTTGGACAAGTTAATTAACAGCCTGAACCCTTGATTTCCTCTTGTGTAAAAGAGATGATACCTGTGGAAAGTAGTATTAAAACTAAAGGAGATAAGGGAAAGCACCTACCCGCTCACTGACAGTTTTCTCATGTAGCACTCTTATTTTCATGGTACTTATCACAGTTTAAGGAGTTCTGGTGGCAGTGTCCCAGGCATTTCACAGCTAACCAGAAAGTTGGCATTTCAAACCCACCAGCCACTCCAGGGAAGGAAGATAGGGCAATCTACTTCCATAAAGATTTACCTCTATGGAAACTCAAAGGTGTCACTGTGGGTTGGAATCAACTTGATGCCAGTGGGTTTAGTTTGTTTACGTTTATCACAATTTATATTTATATGTGTGTCATTATTTGATAAATATTTATCTCATTCATTCCAAAGTATCAATAGGAAAAACAAGTCAGTGCAGTATATATGTGGTGGTTAAGTTTGTATGTCAACGTGGCTGGGCAGCTGAATGTAGTTATTCCCCATGGTGAGATTGTAATTAACTCCATGGTGGAATCTATTGGAGCAGCTGAGTATGTGATCTATTTTCTGTATATAAGAAACAGCTTTGGGAATGGTCTCTAGCTTATGGCATGCTTGAACCCTGCATGTAACCTTGTCGCTCAGCAGACTGCCATGCTCTGCCAACCTTGGGACTTTCAGTGGAGTTGAATTAATGGCCTGCCATGTGGTTTGGTAACATTGGGACTGTGCCTTTTTACTTGTCAACCTTGGGCTTGTCAGCCTCAGCAGCCAGCAGCTG
>NW_006921592.1:3502089-3518561 GCF_000298275.1 Orycteropus afer afer | reverse complement strand
CTAAGGCACTTGACTGCTAACCAGGAGGCTGGCGATTCAAACCCACCAGCCACTCCTCGGAAGGAAGGTTGGGCAATCCTACTTCCGTAGTGATAACTGCCTCGGAAACCCAAGAGGGGTCGCTAGGAGTCGGGGCCGACTCTATGGCAAATAACAACAACAACATCTTCTAGGATAGAATTTAAGATTTATTTTGACACTTTGAGCAACTGCAGGTCTATATAAATTGTCAGATGCTTACCATATTTATATCCCTATTACCAATATTTTTGTAATGATCCTCAGGATCCAGAATGAAGAAGGAGGAGGGTTAAGATAGCATCCTTAACTTGGTGTAGCCAAGTCTTCATTCCAATCCCAAAAAACTTCAAATAAACAAATGCCTCTAAGAACAAAGAGAGAAGACATTATCAGTTTATCAATTATAATAAACTTGTTTAGCTTCTCGTTTTAGATTTTTCTTAAGTGTGTTTTGAAAATTCAAACCAGTTGAAATAATTTATGTAATAAACTTTTCCAAAAAGTGCCATCTGCATACTTTAACTTAGATATTTTACTTCTGATTAGTATTCTGCTTGGTATACTGATCATTTTTTCAGTCTCTAATTGCACCATCCTCACTCCCAGAAATAAAAATTATTCTCTATGCATCAGTTACTAGGGAAGAAAATAATGCCATTCAGTAACTTGTCTTGGTAGCTTATATCTGAAGCCCTACAGATTGTGTTTTGTTCAGAGCTTTTTAACAGAGCTCAGGGTTGCCTTTATCAATTCAGTAAAAATTTAGGGCACCTGCAGAAGATGTTGTAACATACACAATTCTGCAACAACAGTAATAAACAACCAAAAATTTGAGAGTAGGTTACACAGTTAGATATGTATGCCATATAGGTACGGGAGGGTGTATGGGAGAACATGCACTTCCATATGTAGGTAGAGTTGTGGTCATTTGTGTGTACATATTTGTCTGTTGCATATATATTCATATGTATAAAATACAGCACTTAGAGAGCACAATTACAGAAACTTAGATATACCCAAATACCTCATGGGACTGAGTTACTGGGCTTGAAGGCTAAGGACCATGTTGTTGTTGTTGTTGTTATGTGCCATCGAGTCAGCCCCGACTCATAGCGACCCCTCCTTGGGTTTCTGAGGCTATATCACTACAGAAGTAGATTGCCCAACCTTCCTTCCGAGGAGTGGCTGGTGGGTTTGAACCGCCAGCCTTCTGGTTAGCAGTCAAGTGCCTTAGGCACTATGCTATCAGAGCTCCTAAGGACCATAGTCTTGGGTGACATTTAGGTTAGTTGGCATAACAGTTCATAAAGATAATGTTTTACATCCTAGTTTGATGAGTAGTGTCTGGGGTCTTAAAAGCTTTTGAGTGTTCATCAATGATACTGTTGGTGTCTCCCTGTCCAGAGCCGAGGAGAATGAAGGAAACCAAAAAGGCCCAAGGTAGCAATTAGTCTACAGCATAGTGACCCACATGAACCACACCTTCCTCTAGGCTGAGACCAGAAGAACTAGATGGTGCCCAGCTACCACTACAGACTGATCAGAGAGGGACAGAATAGAAGGTCCCCTGTTAAAATGGGAGAAAAAATGTAGAATAAAACTCAAGTTCATAAAAAAGACCAGACTTATTAGACTGAAGGAGACCCCTGAGACTATTGCCCTAAGTTACCCTTTTACCTTGGAACTGAAGCTACTCCCAGAGGTTACTTTTCAACCAAATAATAGATTGAGCTATAAAATAGAAAATACCTTTGAGGAATGTGCTCCTTAAATAATCAATTGTATGAGACCAAATAGGCAACATTTGCCCAAAAGCCAAGGTGAGAAGGCAGCAAAACGGGAGGAATGAAAAGGCAGGTGCAGGGTGGAAATGGGGAGAGTGCTGACACATTACAGGAATAGCAACCAATGTCATGGAACAATTTGTGTATGAATTATTGAATGAGAAACGAAAAGACTGAGGGCAAAAAAGGTATTGAGTAATATAAAAAATAATAAAATGGAGGGCTTTTTTAAAAAAAAAAATTATACATAAAGGATGTAAAGGCCAAAGATGGATATTGACCTTCAAGTTTTTGTCAAAATCCGTAAGAAAGACGTTTTGCATCATGACCTAATGAATACATATGCACAAAAATCAAAACAAAAGTTTCACTGAACAAATTATATAAATCACCATGGGCATGATTCAGGGAAATTTTGATTTTTTTCCTGAGAGAAGTAAAGCATAAACAAGAACTTCAACAACAAAAAGGGGGGGGGGGCACTAGTGTCTTTATTTGTAGGGGGAATGGTATTTGTTGGAGATGCTTTTACCAACAGTAAGGGAATAGTATGTGCAAAGCAAGAAAGAACATGTCTCTAATTTTGAAGTACAGCATATTCAGTACAATGAAATGTATAAGGAAGTACGCAGAAATAAGGCTAAAGACTAGGCATGGGGGAGGGTGGCAGTGTAATGTATGGCATGCTAAGGAATTTAGACTTATTCCTGAGGGTTTGCTAGGGTCATTGGAAGATTTTAAATAGGAAATTGGTATCACTTGGCAGCAGTGTAGAGTATGGGTTGGAGGGATATGAGATAGATATCAGTGAGTGGTTTTATAATATTAACTGAAGAAATAAAGAATGGTTGAGCTAGGGGAGAAATATGTAAAAGATAGGCCTTGGTTGAATTGAAAAAAAAAAAAAAGTGAAGTTAGTGAAGGAGTCAGAAAGAGGGAAATGCAAGCGTAGAGATTCAGGGCTTAAAGGTCAGTTCAAACCCACCAGCAGCTTCCCAGGAGAAAACACCTGGCAACGTGCTCCTGGAAAGATTTGTAGCTTAGATTTATACCCTACGAAGCAGTTCTCCTCTTTCCTATAGGGTTACTCTAAGTCGGAATTGGTTCCATAGCACACGACAACAAGGAGTTTAAGAGAAAAGTTGGCTAGAGATTTAGATTGGGGCATTTTAGACTTATAAAGTAAGTGATAGTTAAAGCCGGGGTAGGGGTAAGATAAAAAAAAAAAAAAAGATAACAAAAGAAGAGCAAAGAGGTAGTTAAACCTTGGGTCTGTGTGAAATAAAAGTAGAATACCAAAGGGGGACAATCTGGAAAAAATAAAAGCATTTGAAGAGGCCAATAGAGAGAAAAAGGTTGGAGGTTAGTTTTAAGAAGGAAGGAAAGAGCAGTCGTGTGTGTTTGATGCCACCAAGTTGATCATATAAATTGAAGACTAGAAAATGTCCATTGCAATTGAATATTATAAACCTTACCAATGATCCTCAATAGATAAAAAAGTTGATGGTAGATTGTAGTTGTCACATCATGATTCCTTTTGGGCCTGATGAGGAATTCTGGAAAGTAAGAAATAGAAATCTCTGAAGTATGCTTCGAGATCATGGTTAGAATCTAAGTATAGATACACATACGTATCCAGTACTTTTTTTTTTTTTTTTTTTTTTTAAGATAGAAGAGTCTTGAATATATTTATATAGGAGTATCTTGGGCAATCCTACTTCTGTAGTGATACTGCCTCGGAAACCCAAGGAGGGGTCGCTTTGAGTCAGGGCCGACTTGACGGCAAATAACAACATCATCTTTATATACAGAAAGGATGGATTCTCTGAATGGTGTAAATGGTTAACGTGCTTGGCTGCTCTCTGAAAGGTTGGGGAGTTGAAAGCATACACCCAGAGGTGCCTCTGAAGAAAGACCCAGTGATCTACTTCTGAAAAATCGGTCATTCAAAACCCTGTGGAGCCCAACTCTACTCTGAGGCACAGAGTTGCTGCGGGTCACAATTGACTCTCTCCAGCAAATAAATGGTTAAGTGGTTACAGAAGGGATGGGACCAGAAGAGTGGGAGAGATCATGAAAGAGAGGAGATAACTGATTAGTAAGGTGATGGAACCCTCCAGAATAGTGTGGAAAGTGTGGTCGGGAAGGAGTTGGACCTATTCTCAAGAGGAAAAGGTGATCAGGATTTGATGAACTGATTTATAGGGCCCAGAAAGAAATTATCAAATACATGCCTGTTCCCAGTAAAACAGTGTCTTTTTTTTTTGTTCACCTACTAAACTAAGAATTTAATTGTCTCATTTAATCTTTGGAGCAACTCTGCAAGATTTACAGATGAGAAAGACACACTCAGAGAAGCAATTTGCTTAAGGGCATACAACTACAAAGTAACTAATCTGTGGTTTGAGTGCATTTGTGTCTAGTTCCAAAGCTCAGTAGTTTTAAAACTTCTGGTTTCATGCTGTGGAACCAAAACCCATTGCCATTGAGTCAGTTTCAACTCATAGCAACTCTATAGGACAAAGTAGAACTGCCCCATTGGCTTTCCAAGGCTGTAAATTTTAACAAAAGCAGACTGCCACATCTTCCTCTGACAGAATGGGTGGTGTTTTTGAACCACCTTTTGGTTGACAGCTGAGCACTTTAACCACTGTGCCACCAAGGCATCATCATGGGGCCAATTTAAAAAAAAATAACAAATGAGAAGAGGTTACCAGTTTTGCCCAATAAAATAACTCCATAAAACTAAAACCTAATAGTTTCATTTTATACAGACGTTTTGTTTTTTACAAAAAAATATATTTTAACGGTAGAAAAGTGGGAAGGGCACAATCTCAGAATAGAAGGCAATCCTTTAAATTCACTACTTTGTTTTCCTTAACTTTCTTTTGCCAAACAATAGTAAAAACTTCATTATAGCTCGTGTTCTTGAACCACTCTTGCCAAGAAATGCTCATCCAGTGATAAATTTATGTGCAAAAATATGCAACAGTATTACCATTTTATAACAAACTTCAGTCATTACGGCTAATCCATTTTATTTTGTTCATAAAAAAAACATTAATTGTATTTCCCCCATTTTAGAAACTACTTTCATATTTTATTGTGCTGAAAAATGATTTATCAGTATTGTGTTCATTACCAAACTTCTAGGAAATTAATAAAGTGGCTATAAATTGACACAACTCAGAAAATACATAGCATTAATTCACAAACTATTTTCTCATGTTAATTTCTAAATTAATTTCTGGTTAGTATTATGACATGTTTACGAATTGCTGAATGTCATTGTCAATCTATATTTTCAGAAATAGGAAGTCAGATCCTCTAACAGTTGTGTGTGTGTGTATGTGTGCACGCACACATGCATGCCATTGCTTACTTCCCTACTCTGTCCCCATTTTGGAATATTGTCCTGTATGCATAAACTCATTCGTTTATAGAAATGTACACATTGCCAACCAACTCTCACAGTACATCTTTAACCTAATACGTGTGTAACTCATGTTTTAGGGATCTCACCATAGTGAAGGACTAATCCAGGTGCCATGTTATTCAGCTTCTACTAGTTCTGCCTGTGATGGCACTGGAAAGTAATTAGAGTAGTATAGGAAAAATGAATATTCAGGGGCTTACATCCACCTTTATTGCCAATACTCACTTTCCCTAAGTCCTGAGTGTGGAGATTAGCAAAGTTCACACTAGTAGCCCCTGATGTTGATGCTGAAGGTAGAGAAGAAGGTAAGAACTTAGGTTCTTGCCCTTGAGTATTACTGGGTGGTTTATTTTCAGATTTGAGAGAGGATAGGGTCTACCAGCTAAAAGAGTCTCCAGCAGCTTCAATTGACCACTCTGACTAGAAGACAAAGCAAAGCACTTTTAAAGGCAAAATTGTTTATGGTGGGGCATTAATTGATACTTTATTGCTTAGGGACATATCCTGCACCTGGAGCTAAACAAGAGCAAATGACTCATTTTAAAAGCTCCAATCAACTGAGGATGAATGCTTCAAGGATGTAAGTCATTCCCTTTAGTGCGCATTTCAGGAAGCATATTACATCAACTCATAACCTCTCAAACATGAGAGAATGTTTAGTGTTTGCCAGTACACAGAATTGTTTCTTCAAAATAATTTGATTGCCAGCCTCCCAAATTAATCAGTTGGGAATTATTTCAACCTTTTTTATTCTGCCACCATCCAAATGACCTTTTAAAAAGAAGATTTTCTAGCCTTATCAGGGAATGCTCATATGATAACTTGATATAAAAAAGGACATACTATATTATAGCTTTACAATCAAGAAATTGATTTGTTGTGTTATGGTTAATGGGTGTAAACCAAGTAAAAATACCTCAAACTAGTAAATTAGTAGATGATACATATGGAAGTTCCTCAATATAATGGTCTGCTGATTTAACTACCTACCTTTGGGATATTTAAAACCAAAAATTACTTTGATGCATAAAGTGTAGTGTAAATAGAAACACAGTTTGTTAATTACACCACTTTCCAGAAACATTCAAGCCATAAATTGCCTACATTGGTGTTTTGAGTCCTGGTTCAAAATAAAGCCTTCTATTTTCATTATATTTAGTACTATCTCAGTTGGTATTGTGTGGATCATGACAAATTATGGATAACATTGAGAAGAATGGGAATTCCCAAACACTTGATTGTACTCATGAGGAACCTGTACCTTGACCAAGAAGAGGCTGTCGTTCAAACGGAACAAGGGGACACTGCATGGTTTAAAATCAGGAAGGGAGTGCGTCAGGGTTGTATCCTTTCCCCATACTTATTCAATCTATATGCTGAGCAAATAATCCGAGAAGCTGGACTATATGAAGAAAAACGTGGCATCAGGATTGGAGGAAGAATCATTAACAACCTGAGATACGCAGATGATACAACTTTGCTTGCTGAAAGTGAGGAGGACTTGAGGCACTTACTGATGAAGGTTGAATAATACAGTCTGCAGTGTGGATTATGTCTCAATATAAAGAAAACAAAAATCCTCACAACTGGACCAATGATCAGCATCACAATAAATGGAAAGAAGATTGAGGTCGTCAAAGAATTCATGTTGCTTGGTTCTACAATAAATGCCAATGGAAGCAGCAGTCAGGACATTAGATGATGTGTAGCATAGGGAAGGTCAACCGTGAAGGAACTGTTTCAAGTGCTGAAGAGCAAGGATGTCTCCTTGAGGACTAAGGTGTGCCTGACACAAGCCATGATATTTCCAGTCACCTCGTGTGCATGTGAGAGCTGGACAGTGAATAAGGAAGACCGAAGAAGAGTTGATGGTTTTGAGTTGTAGTGCTAGCAAAGAATGCTGAAAGTACCATGGACTGCTAAAAGAACTAACAGATCTGTCCTGGAGGAAGTGCACCCGAAATGCTCCTTGGAAGTGAGAATGGCCAGACTTTGTCTCACCTATTTTGGTCATGTTGTCAGAAGAGACCCTTCCTTGGAGAAGGATGTCATGCTTGGTAGGGTGGAGGGTCAACGAAAGAGGGGGAGGCCTTCAACGAGATGGATTGATACGGTGGCTGTGATGATGGGCTCAAGTATAGCAGGGATCATGAAGCTGGCACGGGATCAGACAGTGTTTCATTCTGCCATGCATGGGGTTGCTATGAGTTGGAAACAACTAGACAGCACCTAACAATAACAACAGTTGGTATTCTAACTAGTCTTTAAGTGTAACTGCAAATTCTTATTTTCTTAACCTAATTTATGGTTTAAAATTGGGAAAGGCATGAGTCAGCAGAGTTGTATTTTTTCACCATACTTACTTAATCTGTAGTGAGCAAATAATCCAAGATTCTGGACCATATGTAGAAGTATGAAGCATCAGGATTGCAGGAAAATTAGTAACAATCTACAATATGCAGATGACACAATCTTGCTTTTTTTTTAAGTGAAGAAGATTATGCACTTACTGGTGAAGATCAAAGACTACATATAGCCTTTGGTATGGATTATACCTCAACAGTAAGAAAACAAAAATCCTCACAACTGAACCAATTAGCAATGTCATAATAAATGGAAAAAACATTGAAGTTGTAAAATATTTCACTTTCCTTAGATCCATAATCAATGCCCATGGAAGCAGCAATCAAGAAATCAAGTGATGTACTGTATTGGGCACATCTGCTATAAAAGGTCTCTTTAAAGAGCAAAGATGTCACTTTAAAGACAATGGTGTACCTGACCCAAGCCGTGGTATTTTCAGTAGACTTATATGAATGAGAGAACTGGGCAATGAATAAGGAATACTATAGAAGAATTGATGCATTTTAATTGTGGTGTTGGTGAAGAATATTGAATGTACCATACACTGCTAGAAGAATGAACAAATCTCTCTTGGAAGAGGTACAGCCAGAATGCTTCTTAGAAACAAGAATGGCCAGATTTTGTCTCTCCTACTTTGCTCATGTTGTGAGAAGAGAACAATTCCTAGAGAAGGATATCATACTTGGTAATTTAAAGGTTCAGAGAAAAAAGGGAAGACCCTCAATGATATGGATTGACACAGAGGATGTGACTGTGGGCTCAAGCATGGCAGTGACTGTGAGGATGGCACAGGACTGGGCATGTTTTGTTCTGTTGTATGTAGGGTCACTGAGTCAGAACTAATTTGACAGAACCTGACAAACAACAGCAACATATCTGCAATTAGGAATAGTTTTACTTATTCCTTACCAATTTGGATGACTTTGATTTTCAGAGACTTTATTTGGATTTTCCACACATTTCCCACTGATGTCCTTGATCCTATCCAAGATACCACATAGCACGTATTTACATTTCTTAGCAAGGGTAGATTGACCAATAAGCATGGTATGCACTGGCTTACAGTAAGGAAGGTATGCACGGGCTTAATGGTGCTTGCTTACTAGTCTGTAGTGAACAATTTCTCCTGGGTTATACCTTGTCCAAGATGTGGTGAAACAGGTGAAACTGTTTACTACACATTAGTAAATAAGCAGAATTAAGCCCGTGCATACTTTGCTTATTGGGTAATCCATCCCTGCTTCTTAGTCTCCCTCAGTCTGTTTCAGTTTTTCCTTGTTTTTCATGACTTTGACAGTTTTGAAGAGTACTAGTCAGCTTTACTGAACATACTGATCAAAGATTCTGTAGAAGAATCCTGATCAAAGAGGGAAAATGCAGAACTGAATTTTAAATTATCACAGACTCCAGACTTTTGAAGCCTTGGGGGCTGGATGAACCTCTGAAACTGTTGTCCTTAGATAATCTTTAAAACTTAAACCAAAAATATCCCATGAAGTCTTTTTAAGACCAAACAACTGTTTAACTGAATTAGTGAAAAATGTCTGACTTGAGCATTATACTCTTAAGAACTATCTGGGATCATAGTGACAACAGCAACTCAAAAGATTAGTTAAGAATCTTAAGAGGGCAATGAGTTTATGTTAATGGAAGAGGAACAACTTAGAAAAGGGGAGTGAGCATGGTTGCACAACTGAAAGAATATAATCAATGTCACGAATTGTACTTTTAGAAACAGTCAAATTTGTGTATGTTTTATTGTGTATAAGGAGCTCTGGTGGTGCAGTGCCTAGGGCATTTGATTGCTAACCAGAAGGCTGGCAGTTCAAACCCACCAGTCACTCTGTGCAAGGAAGACTGGGCAATCTACCCCATAAAGATTTACCACTTCGGAGACCCAATGGGGTTTGCTATGAGTTGGGATCAACTTGATGGCAGTGAGTTTAAGGGTTTTTTTGTTGTTGTTGTTCTTGTTTATTGTATATAGTCTCAAGAACAAAATCGGTTTTAAAAAACATAGTAATAATTTGTATCTGGGGTTCAGAAGATCTCTGGAAAAGTGACATTTAGGACTGGAATAGTGAGAAGTAGTTAGGTAGAGAGCAAAGCACATGTGAAAACCCTGATGGAGAAATAGCTTGATGGCTTTCATGAAACTGAAGGATGGTAAGTGAGACTAGAACCATCTTGATGAAAGGGGAGATTATCAAGCAAGGTTGAAGGGGTGATAACCAAAGGCCAGATTATACAGTAAGGCCTTGAAGGACCTGTGAAGTTTGATTTCATTACAAATCAGAGGGAAGCCATTGAGGAGTTACTAAGCAACTTGTAGGCTATGTAGAAATGAAATTATGATAGATTAGGAAGACAAGAATGGGAAAAAGTTCATGTTATCAAATACTTTTCCATTTCCTTACTCATATATTTTGAATTGTTCCTTCTATTGTCTTATTCTATATAATCCTGGACAGTCCTTTTATTTTTGAAATCCAGAAACTACTACAAAAGGGTAAAAAGAGTAATCTCAATAAATGCAGAGAATTGCTTGTGGCCTCATCTAGAGTGGGGAAAGTAAAAATTGAATGACTTGCCATTTGAGCTGCCTTTTTTTGGTTTTTAGACTTTAAGATGTTTAGGTCAATGAAAATTATCTCCCTATTTGACACTGTTTTGACAGCTCCGACTCATAGCAACCCCTCCTTGGGTTCCCAAGGTGGTATCACTACAGAAGTAAATTGTCCAGGCTTCCTTCTGAGGATTGGCTGGTGGGTTTGAACCGCCAGCCTTCTGGTTAGCAGTCAAATGCCTTAAGAATACACCTTTGGAGTATTTTATTTCTTTAAATGTCATATTTAGAAGCTATCTTAGTTATCTAGTGCTGCTATAACAGAAATGCCAAAAATAGGTAGCTTTAACAAGCAAATGTATTTTCTCACTATTTAGGAGGCTAAACATTGAAACTAAGGGCTCTGGCTCTAGAAGAAAGTTTTCTCTCTGCCAGTTCTAGGAAGGGTCCTTTTTGTTATTATGAGTTTCTGCTCCTAGGCTGTCTTCCTGTGGTTTAGCATCTTTCTTCTCCAGTCTTTGCTGCTTTTGTTGATTGCTTAATCTCTTTTTTATCTCAAGAGAGATTGACTCAAATCACCCCCTGTGCTAATCGTGTCTTATTAACATAACAAAGACGAGTCATTCCCAGTTGGGATTATAACTATAATGGGAATAGAGGTTAGGATTTACAACCCTTTTTTTGGGGAACATAATTCAGTCCTTAACAGGGGCAATTCAGTCCATAACAGGCTATTTGTATATTCTCGGAAGTTTTTAATAGAACATCAAATCAAGTTTCCTTTTCTGTAGAGACAAGAAGAGAAAGAAAATTATGTCTAGTTGTATAAAGAAAAAATGTGACCATTGAATGTGATATAAAAAAAATCTAGGCAGTTCATAGAGAAGAGGGACTTGGTGTATAATACATTGTTCTTGGTGGAAAAGCTCCAGATCTCATTTAGTTCAGTCTTTCTGATTCCGTTAGCTAGACACAAAATGGCGACGTCTGGGTGCTTCAGAGGTTTCAGGCTCTGGCTCTTGGCCTGCAGCCAAGAGCTGTTGTGCACCTGGAGCACCCATCACATTTCTTCATACAGGCTACTGAGTCCGAGTCCGTATGGGCAAGAGCAAAAACTCAGTAACCTATGAGGAGGTGCATGCCCCATACCACATTGACCTCCACAGGGACTGGCTGTCGCAGCATACAGGTAACCTGGATAGGGAAGATCACACTGTGAAGCAAACAATGGAGGATGTCTTCCTTCACAAGTTTATTCTGGGAACCTTCCCAGGCTTCCTGACTAACCAGTTGATATTAAAGCACTGACTTAACCAGGTGGAGACTTGTGCTCTGGTAGCCACAGGTTCCACTTCCTCGTGGACTACAGTGAAACTCTACTGTCCCACTTTTACACGGGTCCTGTGTGTCTGCACCTCCAAACTTTGCCCTCAAAGGGGGTATATAAGTACATTTAAGATGGGCCCTTTTTTGCTTCAAGCTCTAGCCTACGAAGGACAGAAACGTGTGGGAAAGGAATGAAGTAGAACATGAGAAAAAACATCCCATCAGAGTACTAAGGCATCAGTTGCTGTTGAATAAGTCTATGTTATCTTGCCCAAAAAAAAAAATAAGTAATTGGTGACATAAATCCATTTTAAATAGAATTATAACTAAAACCTGAATTACCTAACTTGTGTATTGGTGCTCTTTCTACTCTTCTAATATTTTCTAAAAATGAGGTATGTGTTATGTGAAACATATCTTCAGAGGGCAAAAATTGTGTGCAGTACAAAAAAGTCATCAGATAAGTTTAATATATTTCTTTGGTAATTTTACATGTTGTGGCATTCATGCCCAAAGTGGTATGTAAGATAATTTTCAGTAACCTATGGATGGATGTTTGAAAGAATGAATGAACTACTCATCTTAAATGTTTGTTTCTTCCTTTTGTCAACCATGTTTTTATATCAGAGATACCCTAGACATAAGAACTACCAAAAATTACAGGCTCAGGCTATCAGATTCTTCTCAAATTAGGTGTGGAGGGTTTGCCTCAGCAGTTTTTCCAAGTGTCTTATCTCTTCCCCCAACTTTCCCTAGTTGCATTACTTTGGGAAAGAACTTCAGAAACGTTCTGCTTTATCACCTTTAGCTGAAACTTTTCAGACCTACCTTAGAACTTGTTGAATTTTTAAACAAAAGAAAACAAACTCTAATATTCACTTGTTTTCTTACTACATGCCTTTTTTTAAAAAAGAAAAAGTGAAAAACACTTTTAAATGTAGTCAGGTCTTGATATTTAACAGAAGGATGTGGCTTACACATTTTGCAATATAAATGATACAAATTACAGACATTTATTTCATTTTCTATTAGTAATGTAAGTGTGTTTGACATACCTCCATGGAGCAGGTTGAAATGTGTACGTGTTTGAGTTATCATTTTGAAAATCATAAATTTTAAAATTTAAAAAACAAAACTTTCAGTACATGAATTACCAAGTTACTGTGCTCTACCCAATACCAAGAGCGGGTCATTTTATTAATCTACCTTAATCATTCCTAAATATTCAAAACAATCCTGTTTTTAAATACCTCTGGACAAAGCAGTGTCCCAGGCTTTTTCTCAAGTATTCCTGACGCTAATACTGCATTTTTCTCTTGCATGATTAGAAACTACTTATTCCAACTGACTATGTCAAAATTTTGATTTTTTTTTCCCTTCCCATTTTCTTTAGATTGCTCATCTAAGTCATCAGTACAATTAAATTCTAATGTAAATCAAAGTCAAAAAGAACAGAGCAGTCATTCTACATATCCCATGGTTAAAGATCTGCAATGGGTTTCCATTGCCTACTTTGGGTGTACTTTAAACATAGATGTACTTTTACAGTCCTTAGGTATCTAATAGCACTGTTTACCAATTTTTTCCTCCTTTTTATCATACATTCTTTGCTTTAGTTCTTTTTTACTTTCCTACTTTACATGTTAGTATTCTCCCAGCCTGTAGGGTTTTCCCTCTGTCTTCGCAGTACCTTCACAGGTCTTTCATAATTAATTATCTCCACTTCCTTCTGATTTTTAAAGCTTAAAATCTACCCCAGGTCACACAGCACTTAATCTTTTTCATATATATAAGATGAAGAGAGTCTGTGGACTGTTAATTTACTAATAGTAAATTCTGTATTAATTAATAATTAACATATTTAAGATTGATTACCAGTTTACAAGTGAGCACATGAATTGACAGTTTAGAGAGACTTTAATGAGCATTAGCCCAATTACCTTAAATTTTCAAATAAAGAAACAGATCCATAGTGGTTAAATGATTTTCCCAAGGTCTTGAAAAATTAAAACTGACTTCCAATCTGTTAAAAGAAGCTCTCTAGTAGCATAGTGGTTAAAACGTTCAGCAGCCAATGGAAAGGTCTGCAGTTGAAACCCACCAGCCAGTCTGCAGGGAAAAGATGAGACAGTCTGCTTCCATAAAGATTTACAGCCTTGGAAACCCTACTGGCCAGTTCTTCCCTGTCCTGCAGGGTCACTTTGAGTTGAAATTGACTCAGTGGCAGTAGGATTTGATTTCCAGTCTGTTCAATAATGTTATTCTTACTGTTTTTGACTGGAGATTTAACCTTTTCTTCTTTGAAATAATTAGTTCAGTTCTTGTTAAGGCGCTCCTAAAGAAAAGGTGTACAAAAGGCAAGGTTTCCACATCTGAGGAAATGCTGATAAAATGTTGACATGTTCAAGCCAGGAAACTTATTAAGCACAAGTGATGGGTGCTTGTTACATATCTTCTAGGAATGATGGTATTTCTTTAAACTCTTGCTTACAAATGATAATGGTTAAGGTCAGGCAGCTGACAGCCAAAGAAAAAGGAAGTGGTAGAGATGGCAGTTTATGTCCACAGCCAAACTTGGCAGTAGACAAACCAAAGGCCTAAAAATAATAGTAAAGATTGACTTTGTCATGCTAAACAATCTATGTAAAGAAAGTTAATGATTCTTGTTAAAGAATATTATATTTATATTGAGCCTGCATAAATGCCATAGTTTCCTCCTGTATTCCTTCTAAAATGATACATATGGAGGAGTGATTGATTTATAAGAGAAATATACTTGTATGCTGTGTATCATTGCAGTTCTTGTGGTTCTGCTGTCCCAGTGGTTGATAAATGTACCTCTTTCTAAATAATATATACAGGAACAGTTGAAATTATACTCTAGTGATTTGTGGTTTTTTTCTTACATTTTTAAGCAGGTTTATATGTTCTATTTCCCTGCACTGCTTACTAAATAAGTGTAGAGTAAAACTGATTTAATTTAAATAGCCTATATTTCACTTCTTCATCAGAGAAACACTTTTAAAGGGTTATATCACAGCTTGTCTATTGGAAGATCCTATTAAGACAGTTTTTAATATTTATACATATTTGAACCAATTCCATTTTAAGGAAGAATGTCAGCATTGAAAGGAAGGCAGTTGAAATGTTTTTCAAAACAGAAACCTCTGAAGAAGAAGCTCAAGTAGAAGGTATAGGCTAAAGGAACCAAGGAAAAAGGTAACTGGCAGAAAATAAAGTTTTGTTGTTGTTGTTGTTGTTGTTGTTATGGGCTGTCGAGTCGGACCCAACTCTTAGCAACCCCTCCTTGGGTTTCCGAGGCAGTATCACTAGGGAAGTAGATTGCCCAACCTTCCTTCCGTGGAGTGGCTGGTGAGTTTGAACCACCAGCCTTCTGGTTAGCAGTCAAGTGCCTTAGGCACTACCAGAGCTCCTAAAGAAAGCTTACAGCATAGATATTTTTGATGAGGTTAGAGCCTGAGGATCTAAAGAATTTTCTGAAAGAGATGAAATACTACTTTACTTCAACAACCCATTCTGTTGAGACACTGACCCTGTTAGTCCTTTCGAGCTACTTTATACTTTTAATCAAAATTGTGGAGCCTGTAGTGCAGAATAGAAAGTTCTGGTGGCACGGTGCCTAAGGAATTTGACTGTTAGCCAGTTCAAACCTACCAGCTACTTCACAGAAGGAAGATGGAGTGATCTTCTTCCATAAAGATTTACCGCCTAGGAAACCCAAAGAGGGTTGCTATGAGTCAGAATCGACTCAACGGCAGTAAGTTTTTTTGTTTTTGTTTTTGGTATTGCAGAATGAAATTCAAGTGTCATCTAACCTAAACCCCTTGATATTAGAGATAAGGAACATGAGGCCTGGAAAGGAGAAATGACTTCCCTATAGTCTCAGTAATAGTTAGTGTCAGAATTGGGACCAGAATTCTGTTCTTAATTTATGAGTCAGGGTTCTTTATACTATACCACAGACCAGTTAGTGAAGTTCAGGAAAAGAGGAGAGGATGAAATGTAATGCGTGGTTAGATAGAGACAGAAGTTATTGTTTATATTCCTATATGTTCTGATTTCTTTTAAATAAATGATTTTTGGCATTTCTTCTTTCTTCATTATGGCAAGTGGGACATGAGTTTTTCTGGCCTTTGGTATTATCATAACCTCAGTTTTATAACTTAGGAAGTAATTTCTCCTTCACAGGATAACTTTGTATCTCGTGTAGAACAAGGGTATGAAAAGTTTGATGAGGTGCAGCAGTTGAAGCCCTCTAAGCCAATTGTCCAGAAGGCTGGCAGTTCAAACCCATCAGCCACTCCTCAAAAGGAAGATGGGGCAATCTACTTCCACGTGATACTGCCTCGGAAACCCAAGGAGGAGTCGCTATGAGTCAGGTCCGACTTGACGGCATATAACAACAGCAACAACAAAAGCCAACGGTTGTTAATTAATTTTGTACCTTATTCTTAGAGCTGCTGCTTACAGAGGGGATTTACAAAACTTCTTGTGTTAATCTTTAGATAGTAGAATAGATCAGTTTACCCACTAATTGGCACCTAAAATTCTTACTAATTTATGTGTCTCTCTTGAGGGATCCTAAGGTTTCTTACTTCTTCCTGGGAATCTGCAGTTGGACATATTAAACCTTTTTCTAAGAAGTTCTCATAAAATCATCCCCAAAGCTACTAGGCAGACATAGAAGACATAGCCTAACCTAAATCAGCTTTTTCAGTTTGGGGAAAAAAAAAAAAAAAGGCCTTTTTACACCTAAACAAAAATGTATATATGGTCTTGATCAATTTCTTCTTGCAAAAACGGCAAGGAGGCCACATGTTCTGACCTCCTCTAACCCTACAAGGGGAAGGCAGGATTACCAGCAGTAACCCAAGGCCTATTACTGCAAGGCCAGACATGCTGCCTCCCTCCAGCCCTTTCACCAACCGTTCCTCCCAAAGCACCCACCACCTCT
>NW_006921592.1:3497707-3500664 GCF_000298275.1 Orycteropus afer afer | reverse complement strand
CTTCCGTAGTGATACTGCCTCGGAAACCCAAGGAGGGGTCGCTATGAGTCGGGGCCGACTCGACGGCACATAACAACAACAACAACAACAATGGCTACCAGAGAAACCTATAAATATACTGTTGGCATTGTGGAGATACAGGTGATAGAACTTCAAAGCAATATATAATCCTGTACTTGATAATTTCTATTCAGACAGCCCTAAACAAAACAATAGTAAGAGGAACAAGTGATCATGAAGACATACTGCTCCTCAAAGCCCCTCCCAGATATATAAGGCAGATTTCCTATATAGCATCCTTAGGCATTCTCTCTACCTAAATACCCTTTAATAATGGTAGCTTGTTGAATAGTGAGGAGTTTTAGTCTCACTGTGAACATATTCATTGGATTAGCATAAGATCCACAAAGCTTCCCTGTGTGCAGGAGTCTGCCATGACCATATTGTGGTGGTGGTTGTTGGGTGCCGTAGAGTTGATTTTTGACTCATAGCAGCCCCATGTGACAGAGTAGAACGGCCCCCATAGGATTTTCTTGGCTGTAATCTTTATGGAAGCAGGTTGCCAGGTCTTTCTCCCACAAAACTGCTGGTTGGGCTCCATCTGCAAACCTTTTCAGTTAGCAACAGTGGTATGCTTAACCATTACACCACCAGGGATCCTTCAAGAGAAACTAAAAATATTCTTAGGCAAATGAAAAGTCTGAAATGAAACGAAAAAAGAGGGATGGACTTGGGCCTAGCCATCCTGAGTTAACATTTCCTGTCAGATGTGAGGCATTAAGGTTGGTGGTTCACACCCACCAGACAGTCCGTGGGAGAAAGATGTGGCAATCTGTTTCGATAAAGATAGAAGCCCAGAAAACCCTGTGAGGCAGTTCTACCCTATCCTATAGGTCTCTATGAGTTATATCCAACTCAGTGGCACACAGCAAATCCTTCTCTAAAGGAAGCCTGGTGACACAATGATTAAATACTTGGCTGGTAACCAAAAGGTTGGTGGTTTGAACCTACTCAGCAGATTCAAGATAGAAAGACCTGTTGATCTGATTCCATAATGACTATATCCTAGAAAATTCTATGAAACAGCTCTACTTTGTCATCTGGGGTTTCCTAACAACAGCAGCAGAATCCTTGTTTCAGGAGTCCCTGGGTGGCGTGAACCGCTGAGTGCGCAACTGCTAGCCAGAAGGTTGGTGGTTTTAACCCACCCAGAGGCATCTCAGAAGATGTTATTACTAAGTGCAATCGAGTTTGTTCCAACTCATAGCGACCCTGTGTACAAAAAACAAAACACTGCCTGATCCTACACCATCCTCAAAATCATTGCCATGCTTAAGCCCACCGTCACCACCATGTCCCAGTCCGTCTCAGCAATGTGTCAGTCCATCTCATTGAGGGCTTTCCCGTTGTTCACCGAACCTCCATGAAATCCATCTCCAGAGATTGTTCCATTCTGACAATATGACCAAAGTAGGTGAGGTGAAGTCTGGCCATTCTCGCTTCTAAGGAGCATCCAGCAGTACTTCCTCCAAGAAATTTGTTCGTTTTTCTAGCAGTGCATGGTACATTCAGTATTCTTAGCCAACATCACAACTCAAATGCATCAGTTCTTCTGCAGTCTTCTTTATTCATTGCCCAACTCTCACATGCTATGAGGCTGCTTTCAGTCAAGTGCACTTTAGTCTTCAAAGTGATATCTTTGCTCTTTAACACTTTAAAGAGGTCTTTTCCAGCAAATTTGCCTAATGGAATAATACATCATTTGATATCTTGACTGCTGCTTCTGTGAGTGTTGATTGTGGATCCAAGTAAAATGAAATCCTGACAACCTCAGTCTTTTTTCCATTTATCATGATGTTGCTTATTGGTCCAGTTGTAAGGATTTTTGTTTTTTGTACGTTGGGGTATAATCTATACTGAAGGCTCTGGTCTCTGATCTTCATGAGTAATTGCTTCAAGGTTTCTTTACTTTCAGCAAGTATCTCAGCAGATTGTTATATCTCAGAAAATAGAACTGGTGATCTGCTTCCAAAGGTCACAGCCTTAAAAACTCTATAAAGCAGTTCTACTCTGCACACATGGGGTCACCATGAGTCAAAATCTACTCAGTGGCAACTGACAACAGCATTCTTGTTTAAGTGGAATGTCATCATAAAGTATGAATAGAATAGTGATCATGTCTAGCTTCAGTTATAAGTCACACACAGCCGCCAGTGGACTTGGTGGTTCTCAGACTGGTAACTAGTCTCCCCTCTAATGAGTTACACTAACCAATTAGTTTTCCTGGCTGTCTGTCCAGTACCCTCTGTGTACCTTTTTTGGGGAAAACTTTGAGAATAAGCGTGACTCAGAAAATCTTTCAGTAGAGATGCCAAAAGCTGATGATTAAGCCTGTTTGTGTTTTAGCTCACCAACATGTAAAGGTGTGACTTTGAAAGCTCTGAGCTAACTGCAATTTCCAGTCACCAAAAGCTTTAAGAGAATCTGTGGTATTAGCATATGTAAAAGTCCACAACCTGTCCTACAGCTTGATCTGGAAGACTTGATTCACTTGTTACTACATTGCTTATTAGGTACATCATCAGGATTGTAAACGTGTTGTTTACAATACTCTATGGGCTATGTTCAGAAATTAGACTGCTGACAGTCACAACTATTTTTATCATTTCATCTGGTTTACTTGCAGCTCCACTTACAGGGAACTTTCCAGGAACATGCATCCTTTTGATAAACCAAAATTATGCATTAAAATGTACAGATAGTCTAATAAATTTCCACTGTACATTTTTTTCTTTTCTTTTTTTTTGTAATTTGGGTGAAGATTTACAGAGCAAATTCACTTTCCATACAGCAGTTCACATACACTTTGTCTCATGTCGTTGACCACAGTTTACCACAATGCAACAGCTCCCCTCCCACTTCCTCCCCATAGTTACCTCTTACCAGTGTCCATCTCT
>NW_006921592.1:3496056-3497172 GCF_000298275.1 Orycteropus afer afer | reverse complement strand
AGCTTTTAAGATCCCAGTCGCTACTCGCCACAGTAGGAGGTGGAACAATGTTTTGTGTAGTATCTTATGCCAGTTGAGCTTGATGTCCCCTGCGACTGTGGTCCTAAGCCCACAGGTTCAACTACTCGGTCCCTCTGGGTAGCTGGCTGTGACTAAGCAGTAACCACAGCTGGGAATTCTGATCATTCATATAAACTTATAGGACCATTGTCTGCCAACCCTATATATGTTCTTGGATGCGCTATTCATTTCATAGACATACCTAATAGTTCACCCGGTCCACCTTATCTATCCACCCATATACCCATGTTTGCATTCACTGACAATGCAGTACTTACTGTATGTGCAAAAGGGTTCGTATTTGTTGTCTGTACCTCCCATGTACCTGTCTTCTCATCCTCAATGCTGCCATATTGGTCATTCACATTTGGTACATTGCCCTTCTCTTCACCCAAATCAATACTTATCTCTGTCTATCTAATAGTGCTCCCTTCCCTCCCCTACCCCTGGTAACCAACAAAGAAAATTTCCTTCTATAGATAAACCTTTCCTTAACTTTTATGATAACGGACTAATACCATATTTGTCCTTTTGTGATTGACTTATTTCACTCAGCATAATGTATAATTTCCTCCCTGAGTTTAGAACAGTCCATTCTGTCTTGCAACTCTCCTAACTTCCTCACCATTTAGAAATTCTGTAACTACATAGTCTTTTCCCTCTTTTTGTTTGTAGTTGTCCTCACTTGCCAATTGATGTCTCTGGTTCCCTGTTTACAATCTTGTAAGCTCATTTTACTTTGAATATGTCCATAGCTGTAGTTTCTGGGTTGTGTCATTTTGTGTATTAATGGTTGGTTGTTATTTGCTATTTTTGGTTCTCTGTTCAAAGGACTCCCTTTAGCATGTCTTGTGAGGTTGGTCTGGTTTTAACAAATTCCCTTAGTTTCTGCTTATCTGGAAATCTCCTAATTTCACCATCATATTTGAGGGACAATTTTGCCTCTCAGTTGAAAATTTTTCTTTCAAGGTTTTATATATACCATCCCATTGCCTTCTTGCTTGCATGGTTTCTGCTGAGAAATCAGAGCTTATTCTTACTGGCTGTCCTTTGTAG
>NW_006921592.1:3490304-3495346 GCF_000298275.1 Orycteropus afer afer | reverse complement strand
TAATTCTTTTGAATTCCTTATCAGAGAGTTCCAATGCTGCTTCTTCCTCAGGGATGTGTTCTGGGTCTGTATCCTGCTCCCTTGTTTCTATCACTTTATCTTGCTTCTTTGTGTGGACTGTTGCAGTCTGTTGACTCCAAGGCATCGTGGTGTTGTTGTATTTAGATGTCTGTTAACTATTTGTGAAGAGCAGCCAAGGGTGATTCAGACTCTTCTTGGTGGTTTTTTACTGTTGGCCCATTGGTGGAGAAGGAGGTAGTGGCTCTCTCTCAGTAAGTGAAGTTGCAGGAGATGTGAGTGTAGTTGTGTATTATGGGGACTGTTGTTGTCTCCCACTCAGTTAGATAAAAATTACAATTGAATAACCATCAAAAAACTAAAAGCACATGGACAAAAAACACACCATATAATCACACAGGAACAGTAACCAAAAAAAGGAAAAAGAATAAAAAACAAGAAAACCTGCAATATCTGGGGGTAGAGCACTAAGAGAAAAAAAGTAAAGAAGGAGAATAACGAAGGGAAAAAAATGGGAATAATGCAAAAAGAAAAACATGGAACGGGGTTAACCATGAGAAAAAAGGGGAAAAAAGGAAAAAAAAAAAACTTAAAAAATAATTTCAGCCAGTATCAGGGAAAAGAAAAAATGCTGAAAACTAGGACCTGGGAGGGGAAGAATAAGAATAATAGTAAAAATGATAAAATTATTAATAATAATAGTTGTTTTAAAACAGACAAACACAAGCAAACTAATCACCAGAAAAAAAGAAAGTGAAAAAGAAAAAAATTAAAATAAAAAAAGAGAAAAAAAAATTGGTGGAGGACAGGGCAGGGCACCCAGGCTCTGTCTGAGCACACAGACTGTGATGGAGTTTCTGTAGGCCCAGAAGGTAGGTGGGAGTGAGGGATGGCCGCACCTCTGTTCACCAAGCAGATGTGGGGTATAAGAGTAACAAGAGGAATGTAGCACCTTTTCAGTCTTGCAGGTCCGGAGTGTCCTTGGGGTTGCTGGCAAGCAGAACATGTTCTTAATTGCCAGGAATCTGCAAGAGCGCTGTCTCTTTAAATATCCAAAATAGTCAAGCTGCTTTTAAACATTCAAAATGGCGGCGTCCTCCAGACCGGCAGAAGTCCACAGCTCAGCCCACCTTTCTTTTCACCTTCTCCGTTTATTCCCCAGCCACCAGAGCAGTCCTCCATTCGGTCCCTGGCTAGCAGGGCTGGTTCTTAGGTTAATTCTTTGGTTCTACCACCACTCGGCAATCTCCAAGCTGTCTGTGCCATGCCATCAGGATTGCTGCCAGACCGCAGCTCCATCTGTCTCCTTTTTTGGTATTTTCATGCCAATTCTTCTGCTAGTTAGGGTTTAGTCCACTTCTATATCCTCCCCTTCAAGGCTCAGGGGTCCAGGATTATGTTCTATGTCTGTGTTAATTGGTTTCCCTTTTCTTTGTTGAAGAGGGTCTGTGGAGTCTTTCTGCCTAGTCCGCCATCTTACCGGAACTCCCCCAGTGTACATTTTTAATGAAACGACTTTTTCATTAGAATTGGTTTATGAGTAAGTAACCAGTAAACCGTTGCTGTAAAGTGAATTCTAGCTCATGGGAAACCCATGTATGTAAGTGTAAAACTGTGCTCTGTGGGCTTAGTGGACTTAAAGGGATTTCTTTTTTTAAAAAAAAAAAAAAAAACTTAATGTATTTTTTGTTGCTGAATATATATATATACCATTTCAGCAGTTTTTACATGTACATTTCAGTGACACTGATTACATTCTTCAGGTTGTACACCCATTCTCACCTTCCTTTTCTGAATGGTTCTTCCATCTTAACAAAAATTCACTGTCCCCTAAGCTTCCTGTCTAACCTTTTGACTTGCTATTGTCAGTTTGATCCCATATAGATAATTCTTTAAAAGAGCACAATGCTGAAGGCAGACATTCTTTATTAAGTAAGCTAAACAATTATTTAGTTCCAGTTATGTATATCAGACAGTTTTACTGCTATTTATTAGGTTTTCAGTGGCCAGTTTTTTCTGAAGTGGATGGTTCTGTCCTTCTTCCTAGTCTGTCTATATCTGGAAGATCCACTGAAACCTGTCTACCTTGGGAAAGACTGCTGGTGTTTGAAATGCCAGTGACATAGCCTCCAGTCTCACAGCAACACACAAACCACCACATACAGTGCCTGAAGATGAGCCCCTCAGTTTGAAAGGCACTCAAAATATGACTGGAAAAGAGCTGCCTCCACAACGTAGAGTCTACTTTAATGATGTGGGTGGAGTACAGCTTTCAGACCTTCATTTGCTGATGGGGAATGACTCAAAAAGTAAGAAACAGCTGCAAACATTCATTAATAGTAGGATTGAGGAATATACAAAGTATGAATCCAGGAAAATTGGAAGTTGTCAAAAATAGAATGGATAAAGATCAATAACTTAGGCATTAAGTGAGCTGAAATGGACTGGTATTGGCCATTTTGAATCACAGAATCATATGATCTATTCTGCCAGGAATGACAAATTGAAGAGGAATGGCATTGCATTCATCTCAAGATCGATCCTGAAGTACAGTGCTATCAGTGATAGGATAATATCCGTACACCTATACTGAAAACCAGGAGCTCTGGTGGTGTAGTGCCTAAGGCATCTGACTGCTGACCAGAAGGCTGGTGGTTCAAACCACCAGCCACTCCTCAGAAAGAATGTTGGGCAATCTACTTCTGTAGTGATACCACCTCGGAAACCCAAGGAGGGGTCACTATGAGTCAGATCCAGCTTTACAGCAGTGAGTTTGGTTTTTTATAATGAAAACCAGCTAATACTACTATTATTCATATTTATGCACCAACTTTGTTGTTGTTGTTGCTGTTATGTGCCTTCGAGTCGGCCCCGACTCATAGCGACCCCTCCTTGGGTTTCCGAGGCAGTATCACTACGGAAGTAGGATTGTCCAACCTTCCTTCCGAGATGCACCAACTACTAAAGGCAAAAGTGAAGAAAGTAAAGATTTTTACCAACTTCTGCCATCTGAAATTGACCAAATATGCAGTCAAGATGTATTGATTATAAGTAGTGATTGGAATGTGAAAGTTGGAAACAAAGAAGAATTAACAGTAGTTGGAAATTTTGGCCTTGATGAAAGAAATGACTTCAGAGATCACATGGTAGAATTTTGTAAGACAAATGACTTATTCATTGCAAATACCTTTTTTCAACAACATAAACAGTGGCCATACACATGGTCCTTGCCAGATGGGTTCCACACAAATCAAATCAGCTGTATCTGTGGAAAGAGGCAATGGTGAAACTCGATATCATCACTTTAAACTAGGCCAGGAACTGATTGTAGAACAGATCATCAATTGCTCATACGCAAGTTCAAGTTGAAGCAGAAGAAAAATTAAGTCCACGAGAGCCAAAATACGACCTTGATTTTGCCCCAGCTGAATTTAGAGACCATTTGAAGAATGGATTTGACATGGTGCATACCAGTGATGAAAGACCAGAGGGGCTGTGGGATGATATCAAGAACAGCATATATGAAGAAAGCAAAAGATCATTTTAAAAAAAAAAAAAGACAGGAAAGGATAAAAAGACCAAAATGGATGTCAGAAGAGACTCTGGAACTTGCTCTTGAAAGTAGAGTAGCTAAAGAGAGTGGAAGAAATGCTGAAATAAAAAAACTGAGCAAAAGATTTCAAAGAGCAGCTCAAGAAGACAAAGTCAGTTATAACGAAATGCACAAAGACTTGGAGGTAAAAAACCAGAAGGGAAGAACATACTTGGTATTTCTCAAGCTGAAAGAACTGAAGAAAAAAGTCAAGCCTTGAATTGCAATATTGAAAGATTCTATGGGCAAGATATTGAATGATACAGGAAGCATCAAAAGAAGATGAAAGAAATACCCTGAGTCATTGTACCAAAAAGAATTGGTCAGTGTCCAACTATTTCAGGAGGTATCATCTATTCAAGAACCAGTGGTATCGAAGGAAGAAGTCCAAGCTGCACTGAAGGAATTGGTGAAAAACGAGGCTCCAGGAATTGATGCAATACTCATTGAGGTATTTCAACACGTGGCCAGCTCTGGAAGTGTTTTATTGACTATACATAGGCATTTGACGGTGTGTAGCATAACAAATTATGGATATTACAAAGAATGGGAATTCCAGAATACTTAATTGTTCTTATAAGGAACCTGTACATAGACCAAGAGGCTGTTCAAATAGAATAAGGGGATATTGCATACTTTAAAATCAGGAAGGGTGTGTGTCAGGGTTGTATCCTTTCATTGGATCTGTATGTTGAGCAAATACTCCAAGAAGCTGGACTATATGAGGAAGGATGCGGCATCAGGGTTGGAAGAAGAGCCATTAACCTGTGATATGCAGATGACACAACCTTGCTTGCTGAAAGTGCTGAGAACTTGAAATACTTCCTGACTACAGTCAGTAAGTAAAGACTACAGTCTTCAGTGCAGATTACACCTCAACATAAAGAAAACAAAAATCCTCACAACTAGACCAATAAGCAGCATCATGATAAATGGAGAACAGATTGAAGTTGTCAGGGATTTCATTTTACGTGGATCCACGGTAAACACCCATGGAAGTAGCAGTTAGGAAATCAGATGTCATATTATACTGGGAAAATCTGCTGCATAAGACCTCTCTTTAAAGTGTTTAAGAAGAATATTTTCAGTCACCTCGTGTTGTTGTTAGTTTCCATGGAGTCGGGCCCGACTCATAGCGACCCCTCCTTGGGTTTCCGAGGCAGTATCACTACGAAGTAGATTGCCCCATAGGCATGTGAAACCTGAGAAGTGGGTAAGAAAAACCAAAGAAGAGTTGATGCCTTTGAGTTGTGTTAACAAATAATACTGAAAATACCACAGACTGCCATAGAAATGAACAAATCTGTCCTGGAAAGAGTGCAGCCACAGTGCTTTTGGGAAGTGAGAATGGCCAGACTTCATCTCACCTACTTTGGTCGTGTTGTCAGAAGGGACCATTCCCTGGAGAAGGATATCATGCTTGGTAAAGTGG
>NW_006921592.1:3488747-3489734 GCF_000298275.1 Orycteropus afer afer | reverse complement strand
TCAGCAATCAGGAGCTCCTCAGTTGCTCATAGCAAATTCCACCTTGGAATTTACAAAGACTTATGGGTAGAAAAGCCACACAAAGTAATTTACTACACTGCAGACCCTTAATGAGGTGAATTGACACAGTAGCTCCAATGATGGGCGCAAGAATAGCAAGGATTGTGAGGATGGTGCAGGACTGAGCAGTGTTTTGTTGTGTTACACATAGGGTCACTATGAGTCAGAGCTGACTTGACAGCACCTAACAACAACAACATTCTTTGGTTTAAAGAAGACTTCTGGGATATTTTTGGTTTAAAGATTTTCTGAGGTTAATAGTTTCTGGGATTCATTCAGCCTCTGTAGTTCCAGAAAGGCTGGCTTCCATGAAAATTTGAAATTCTGTTCTACATTTTTTCCCTTTTGATAAGGATTGTGCTATAGAATCTTTGATCAAAATGTTTAGTGGTAGCTAGGCACCGTTCGTTTCATCTGGTCTCATGGCTAAGGAGGCAGTTGTTCATGGTGACAATTAGGCACACATTGCATTCCCTCTTCCTATTTCTGACTCTCCTTCTTCGTTTGTTGCTCCAGGCAAATAAAAAAAAATTACTCTATGTTGCATGGTCTCTTGCAAGATTTTAAGCCCCTAGGCAGGACCCACGAACTAAGAGAGAGAACAGAAATTCTAAATACAGTATTAGGCCAGTAAACTGGGATGTTCCATGAAACCATGACCCTAAATCTCCAAACCAAGAAACCAAATTCCATGAAGTATTTAGATGTATTTATATATATCCATATGCCTACAAGGAAGACCCATTAATACAACTATTATTGAAATTTATGCCCCAACCACCAAAGCCAAAGATGAGGAAATTGAAGATTTTTATCAACTTCTGCAGTCTAAAATTGACCAAACATGCAATCAGAATATGTTAATTATCAATGATGATTGGAATGCAAAAGTTGGAAACAAAGAAGAATCACCGGTAGTTGGAAAAT
>NW_006921592.1:3478652-3486721 GCF_000298275.1 Orycteropus afer afer | reverse complement strand
ATCTTCATCCATTTCAGGAAGTGGCATATGATCTAGAACCAATGGTACTGAAGGAGGAAGTCAAAGCTGCAATGAAAGAATTGGCGAAGAACGAGGGTCCGGGAATTGACGGAATACTGATTGAGATATTTCAACAAATGGATGCCCCATTGAAGGCACTCACTCAGTTATGCCACAAGATTTGAAAGACAGCTACTTGGCCAACTGACTGGAAGAAATCCATATTTGTACCCATTCCAAAGAAAGGTGATCCCACAGAATGTGGAAATTATAGAACAATATTAATATCACAAACAATAAGATCTTACTTAAGATAATTCAAAAACGTTTGCAGCAGTATATTGACAGAGAACTTCCAGAGGTGCAAGTTGGATTCAGAAGAGCATGTGGAACGAGGGATATCATAGCTGTTGTCAGATGGATCTTGGCTTAAGGCAAAGAATATCAGAAAGATGTTTACTTGTGTTTTATTAACTATGCAAAGGCATTTGATTGTGTGGATCATGACAAATGATGGATAACATGGAGAAGAATGGAAATTCATGAACACTCGATTGTACTCATGAGGAACCTGTACCTTGACCAGGAGGCTGTCGTTCGAACAGAACAAGGGGACACTACATGGTTTAAAATCAAGAATGGAGTGCCTCAGGGCTGTATCCTTTCCCCACACTTAATCTATATGCTGAGCAAATAATCCGAGAAGCTGGACTATATGAAGAAAGGATTGGAGGAAGAATCATTAACAACCTGAGATACGCAGATGATACAACTTTGCTTGCTGAAAGTGAGGATGACTTGAGGCACTTAGTGATGAAGGTTGAAGAATACAGTCTGCAGTACGGATTATGTCTCAATATAAAGAAAATAAAAGTCCTCACAGCTGGACCAATGAGCAGCATCACAATAAATGGAGAGAAGATTGAGGTTGTCAAAGAATTCTCATTGCTTGGTTCTACAGTCGATGCCAGTGGAAGCAGCAGTCAGGACATTAGCCGACGTGTAGCATTGGAAAGGTCAACCGTGAAGGAACTGTTTCAAGTGCTGAGGAGCAAGGATGTATCCTTGAAGTCTAAGGTGTGCCTGACACAAGCCATGATATTTCCATTCGCCTCATATGCATGTGAGAGCTGGACAGCGAATAAGGAAGACCGAAGAAGAATTGATGCTTTTGAGTTGTGATGCTAGTGAAGAATGCTGAAAGTACCATGGACTGCTAAAAGAACTAACAGATCTGTCCTGGAGGAAGTGCACCCGAAATGCTCCTTGGAAGTGAGAATGGCCAGACTTCATCTCACCTATTTTGGTCATGTTGTCAGAAGGGACCATTCCCTGGAGAAGGATGTCATGCTTCGTAGGGTGGAGGGTCAATAAAGAGAGGGAGACCTTCAACGAGATGGATTGACACGGTGGCTGCAATGATGTGCTCAAGTATAGCAGGGATCATGGAGCTGGCGCGGGATCGGGCAATGTTTTGTTCTGCTGTGCATGGGGTCGCTATGAGTCGGAGATGACTCAATGGCAGCTAACAAAAGCAGCCTCAGCAGCTGCTCTTTTTATTGTTGTTGATGTAAATGTATGTTATCTTACAGTATTTGCCAATTCAACTGTTGATAGGTATATAGCTTATTGACATCAATTACATTAATTAGCTATGCAATCCCTCCATAGGATTTTCAATGGCTACTTTGTTGGAAGTCGATCACCAGGCCTTTCTTCTGATTGGACTTGAATCTTTGTTCTTTCATTTAGCTGCCAAGCTCGTTAAATGTTTACACCACCTAGGGACTTCTTCTGAAAGCACGGTGTAGGTGATCTCATTAATTCAGTGTTGTTATGTGCCATCAAGTCGGCCCCAACTCGTAGCGACCCCTCCTTGGGTTTCCGAGGCAGTATCACTACATAAGTAGGATTGCCCAGCCTTCCTTCCGAGGAGTGCCTGGTGGGTTTGAACCGCCAGCCTTCTGGTTAGCAGTCAAGTGCCTTAGGCACTATGCTACCAGAGCTCCTCATTAATTCAGTAGCACCTTCTTCTCAATTATACTTAGTGGAGATGATGAGTATTTTGAATGCTCTATCTTTACTGAAAAAATGAGCATTATACCAAACTCTTTTCAAGGTGAATATTCATGCTTCTCTGCATGTACTAAATTTTGTAAAATATATATAGCTCTCTAAAGACAGTTAAACATTAAAGGATCTCTGGTGTCACAGTGGTTGAAGCATTTGACTGCTAACCAGAAGATCAATGGTTCAAACCCAGCAGCTAATCCATGGGGGAAAGATGAGGCAGTCTGTTTCTGTAAAGATTTATAGCCTTGAAAACTCAATTGGTTTTACGCTGTGCTGTAGGGTTGCTATGAGTCAGCATCTAGTTGATAGCAGTGGGTTGGTTTTTGGTTAAAGACTTAACACTCATGGTTTTGTCTGTCACAGTATGCTGGTGAACGCTACTACAGATTGTATACACACTGGGTCTTTGAGCTAGCAGTGCATAACCCTCATAGTTGTCTTTTGTAGATAGTAGTAATATGAGCCCCTCTACTCAACTAAGGACATTTTTCAGTACCCACAGTCCCCAGGTTACAAACAAGATCCGTTCCTGAGTGTCTTTAAAAATTGTATTTAAGTTGTAACAGATGCATACAGTTATTTTGACTTAGTGCAAGAAAAGGAGCTCTGATAGTGCTGTGGTTAATGTAGTTAAAGTACACTGAGACGGTGTACTTCTGTAAAGATACGCAGCCTTGGAGACCTGTGGGAGCACTCCTACTGTGCCCGGTAGAGTCACTGTGAGTCGGAATCGATTCGATGGCAATGGCTTTGGTTTGGGCTTGAGAAAAAGCACTAAGCCTTTTCAGTGATTTCAAAGCTGCATTTGTAGCAAGTGAAATGAAAAATTTGTTGTGTAGGAGTTGGTTCCATCAGTTCAAAGTGAGGGCTCATTTAATAACATTAAAGATTATGTCTGTAACTCAGATTCCTTATGAACTGTTATTGAATCAGAAATTCACAGGAGTCATTTTTCTAATGTATTGTGTCAGAAGAAAGGAAAGAGACATGGTAGGTCATTCTGTTCAGGGATTTTTTTTTTTTTTCTTTTTTTTGAGATTTTTATTTACTTATTTTTAATTGTGATTTGGGTGAAAGTTTTCAGAGTAAATTCACTTTCCATACAACAGTTCACACACACGTTGTCTCATGACATTAACTACAATTTAACCCAATGCAACAGCTCCCCTCCCACTTCCTCCTGATAGTTACCTCTTCCTTGTGTCCACTGTGGGTTCAATTCCAGACCTGAAGGGCAGCTAGGAACCACAATCTCAGTGGTTCCACCGGCTCTATCAGACCAGCAAAACTGGTCCCCTCATTTTTTCCCCCACAAATGATTTTGAGTTTTGTTCCACATTGTTCTCCCTCTCTATCCAGACTATCCAGGATCTCCTCCATAGATCCCCCTCTGAGTGGTTGACAGTGGTAGCTGGGCACCATCTAGTTCTTCCAGTCTCATAGTCATATAGGCTGAGGATTACATGGTGTACCAGTCACGAGGATTAATTGTTTCCATGAATGTTTGGTTTTCTTCATTCTTCTTTGCTCTGGACGATGAGAGACCCATCGTTGCGTCTAGACGGCTGCTTGCAAGCTTTTAAGATCTCAGTCACTACTCGCCAAAGTAGGAGGTGGAACAATGTTTTGTGTAGTATGTTATGCCGATTGAGCTTGATGTCTATTTAGGGACATTTTTTAACACTACTTTTCCTGTTTTGCTGAGAGAGAACTCATATTCATCTTTTTTCCTTTGTCTTTGAGCAGGAAAAAGTTACCAGGAGAATCAGGTTCTTAAATTATTTCATACAATTTTAGAAAATTCCTCCTGATATAAGTGAAGTAACTTCATGAGTCTGCCAAAAGGAAAACCTTGATTTTCACAATGGACCATCTGTTTAACATGGAAGTGAACTTTTAGTTTATGTAATGATTTAGGGAGGGTGCAAAAAGGACATTGGGGATGGCATCTCCTCCGACCTCTAACTTCACAGGGGAGGGACAGAATCACCATCAGCAGCCCAAGCTGATTACTGTGAGGCAGAAGTCAGATATGCCACTGCCCTGCAGCCTTTTTGCCAATTCTGACACCAGCTGGCCCACCCATCATACTCTGTTTCTCTGCTGGTGGCCACACAGAACTCACAGACAGTACTCCTGACTACTGGGTTTAATATGAAGTAACAACTTACAATTCAGGTTCAAGAACGCTGAAGATAAAATTGTTTGGTCAGAACAGACTCCCCTCAACTATGGCTTCAGGCACCCCTTTCTCTGGCCTTTGGCTTTTTAGCCTGGCCTCTGCCCTGCTCAGTCAAGTGTTACCAAGCTCTTTTAGCTCTGTCAATAGGGGCATCTAAGTGTACCCTACTCCACTGGCAAGCCTCCTGCCCAAAGGCACTCCGCTTTCTCACTCCATGAGCAAGCAAGATTTCACTTCTGTCTCATTTCTCCTGGTTCCACTGCCTGTCTGCCTAATCTCTGTGCCAGGATCTCAAGTCCAGGGACATGCTCCACTTCTGGGTACTCTCTGTCTTGATGGTAGTGAGATTCACCCTTTCTGCCTCTGTTGTTAGGTGCTGTCGAGTTGGCTGTGACTCAAAGCGATCCTGTGTACAACAGAATGAAACACTGCCCAGTCCTGCGCCAGCCTCACAATTCTTACTATACCTGAGCCCATTTTTGCAGCCACTGTGTCAATCCATCTCATTGAGGTCCTTCCACTTTTTCGCTGACCTTCCACTTTTGTTGTTGTTGTTTGCCGTCGAGTCGCCCCCAACTCATAGCGACCCCTCCTTGGGTTTCCGAGGCAGTATCACTATGGAAGTAGGATTGCCCAACCTTCCTTCCAAGGAGTGGCTGGTGGGTTTGAACCGCCAGCCTTCTGGTTAGCAGTCAAGTGCTTTAGCCACTATGCTACCAGAGCTCCACTTTACCAAGCCTGATATCTGTTCTGGTTACCTAGTGCAGCTCTGACAAGAATATGCTACAAATGGGATGCTTAAACAAACAGGAGTTTATTCTCTTACAGTTTAGAGGCTTTAAGTCCAACTTCGAAGTGCCAGGCTCTAGGGGATGGATAAAAGCCCCTCAACCTTGAGCTTCAGCTCTGCCTCCTGCTCCAGGCTCACTAGAGCTAGAGGCTTTTCTTTACTCAGACAGTTACTGGCTGCTGATACTGACAAGCCTAAGGTTGACAAGTAAAAAGCCACAGTTTGAATGTTACCAAACCACACATTAATTCAAGTCCCTTGAAAGTCCCAAGGTCGACAGAGCATGGCAGGCTGTTGAACGACATGGCTACATGCAGGGTTGAAGCATGCCATAAACTAGAGACCATTCCCCAAAGCTTCTCTTTATATACAGGAAGCAAACCATATCCTTAAGGCAGCTACTAAGCTGCTCACAGTAGATTGCACCATAGAGTTGATTACCAGTCTCATCATGGGGAATACTGCATCCAGCTGCCCAGCCACTCAACCAGGTCCAGCCAAGTTGACACACAAACTTAACCACCACAGTATCCTTCTCCAGGGAATGGTCCCTCTGACAACATGACCAAAATAGGTGAGACCGAGTCTGGCCATTCTCACTTCCAAGGAGCATTCTGACTACACTTCTTTAGGACAGATTTGTTTGTTCTTCTGGCAGTCTGTGGTACTTTCATTAGTCTTCACTTTCTTGATAGTGTCCTTTGAAGGACAAAAGTTTTCAGTTTTGATGAAGTCAAATTTAATTTCTCTTTTATTTTGTGTGCTTTTGCTGTCATATTTAAGAAATCATTATGATCTAAGGTCATGAAGATTTGTGCCTCTTTCCTTCTAAGAGTTTTATAGTTGAGATATTGCATTCAGGCTTTGATTTATTTTGACCTGATACTTGTGGATTGTGTGACATAGGGACCATATTTGTTTACTTGTGGATATCCAGTTGTCCCAGCACCAGTTTTGAAAATAACTATTCTTTCCCCATTGAGTTGCATTGGGGCCATTATCAAAAATCATTTGGCTGTAAATGTCAAGGTTTATTTCTGGATTCTTTGTTCTATTCCTTTGAGATATCTTTTGCCAGTTCCATATTGTTTGAATTATTGTTACTTTGTAGTAAGTTTTGACATTGGAATGTGTAAATCTTCCAACTTAGTTTTTCTTTTTCAAGGATCATTTTGGCTATTCTGGATCTCTTGAGTCAGCATATGAATTCTGATTATTCTTAATACTTATTGAAAATGGAGTTGTTTTCTTAATTTCATTTTTTAGATTTTCCATTGATAAACATTTGATGATCAATTTGAATTCCAAAATTGCTGTTGGAATTGTGATTGGAATTACCTTGAATTTATAAGACTAATTTTGACAGAGTTGACTTCTTAGCAATATTAAGCTGTCATTTCCATTTTTCAGATTATTTATCAATTTTAAGATTTTTTTTTTGCATAAAGATTTTCTATATTCTATTTTGGATTAATTCCTAGGTACTTTGTTATTTTGGTTATAGACGATACCTTCTTTTCTGTTAGATTTTTAGTTATTTAATGCTAAGATAGACATAAACCATTTTTTCCTAAGTTCATACCAAAACCTAACCAAACTCATTTTCAAGTTGATTCTGACTCATAATGACACTGTAGGACGGAGCAGCACTGCCCCCACAGTGTTGCCAAGGCTATAGATCTTTACAGAAGAAGACTACCACGTCGTTCTCCTGTGGAGCAGCTGGTGGGTTCAAGCACTTAACCTTTCAGGTAGCAGCCAAGCACTTAACCACTGTGCCACCAGGGCTCTTCCTCAGTTAACTTATTTGCCAAAATAGCCGTGCACTCTTCTAAGTTTTAATACTTACTAATTTCATTGGGTTTTCTATGTAGGTGATCATATCATCTCTAAATCATGATGTTTTGTCACTGTGTCTACCAAGAAAGGTATATGATTTTTGTCCTTAACCCGTTAATGTGGTGAATTACTTTAACATTGGCAGATTCATCATTCTTGTCTTTCTACTTAATCATTTAATGTTTTATATACACTTTAGGTTTTTTCAGGTATGTTCAAAGTGAAATCAACCTGTTGTCTTGTACAGTCCTGATCACTGGAATTAAGGTCATGCTAGCCTCAGAAAGTGACTATTGAACAACATTCTTTCCTCCTTTTCACTGGAGTAATTTTTCCTTGAAAATGTCTTTGGTGTGGATTATCTTTGATTTCCATTTCAGTTTCTTATGGTTATATGGTTACAGTCAAGTTTTCTGTTTCTTGTACCATTTTATCCTTTTAGATTTATCAAGAAACATATCCATTTCATCAAGGTTATTTAATTTGCTGACACACAGTACTCTCTTGTTTTTAAAAACTATCATGTCCATAACGTTTCTCCTTTTTCATTTAGTATTTTGCTCATTGGCTTATATCTTTCAATTAATCTTGTCTGAATACCTTTCCACAGACCATGGTTAAGAGTTCAGGCACCAAAGTTTACCAGTTACTACCAGTTCTACCAGTTAATCAGCTATGTGACCTTGGGCAAGTTACATAACTATGGTCTGTGCCTCTTCTTCCTCAGTTGTAAAATGGGGGTAATGATAGTCCTTATGCCAGAAGGCTGTCTTAAGGAGTAAATGAGTTAATATACGAAACATGATTAGAACAGTGCCTGACACAAAATACCAAAAAAAAAACAAAGCTAACTCACTGCCGTCATGTTGGATCCAATTCATAGTGACCTCTCCTTGAGGTTTCTGAGCCAGTATCACTACGGAAGTAGACTGCCCAATCTTTCAAGGAGTGGCTTGTGGGTTTGAACTGCCAGCCTTCTGGTTAACAATCAAAGCCTTAGGCACTACACCACTAGAGCTTCTGACACATAATAAGTGCTCAATTAATGTAGTTAGCAGAAGCCTTGTCTAAGAATCATTCTGAGAGTTCCGGCAAGATGGCGGACTAGGCAGAAGGATTGCACAGACCCTCTTCAACAAAGAAAAGGGAAACCAATTAACACAGACACAGAAGATAATCGTGGAC
>NW_006921592.1:3463051-3469457 GCF_000298275.1 Orycteropus afer afer | reverse complement strand
GTTGCATTGTGGTTAACTGTGGTCAATGACATGAGACAAAGTATATGTGAACTGCTGTATGGAAAGTGAATTTGCTCTGTAAATCTTCACCCAAATAAAAGAAATAAATTTAAAAAAAAAATTACATAAGAAAACCCTATGAGACATTCCACTTTGTAACACGTGGAGTCACCATGACCCAATAACAGCTAATAGCAAACCCAACCCATCAGTTGCATTCATTATTTCAGCTATTAATTTTTTTATGGTAGAAGTTTCCAGTTGATACTTTTCCTTATGGTGCTTCATATATAAGGGTTCTGCCCTCGTTTTCTTTTCCCAAGAATTTATTATAATTTATTTTAAATTCTTGTTTTATCTAGTCTGAAATTTCTGCATCTCATACTAAATATATTCAATTTATTGTGTCTCGTGATTTTTGTGTACATCCAGATGTCTGTTATTTTTCCCTTAGAATTAGTCACTGCCTTGTCTCAGAATAAGTACTTGGGGGAAAGGAGTAATAGCAACAGCCTGACCCTAGTTTGTGCTCCTTCTGGAGAATTTAAGGTGTGGAGTAGGGGCACTCATCTCAGTGTAAAAATCTGCACTGGATGACTCCTTGTTTGTTGTTTCACCACTGCTATAACATGTGTCACCAGACAACTCTATCCCTCAGAGGACCAACCCTGAACAGTGTCCTTTTCCACGATGTGTGTGCTGCAATGTATTCACCGAGTGTGTGGTGGGAAAAAGATAAAGAAATGCTTTATATCAGAACTGATATTAGCCAGCATTAAAATTGTGTGTATATGTGTTCTGTAAATCTTTTTTTTTCCCTTTTTGCCAAGAAATCACTTGTTGTTAGGTGCCATCGAATCATCTCCAACTCATAATGACCCTATCCACAGCAGAACAAAACACTGCCCAATTCTGTGTCAGCTCATGATGCTTGCTATACCTGAGCCCATCGTTGCAGCCACTGTGTCAATCCATCTCATTGAGGGCTTTCCCCTTCTTTGTTGACCCTCCACTTTACCAAGCATGACATCCTTCTCCAAGGAATGGTTTCTCCTAACAACAGGACCAAAATAGGTGAGATGAAGTCTGGCCATTCTCGCTTCCAAGGAGCATTTCCACTACATTTCTTCCAGGACAGATCAGTTAGTCCTTTTATTAGTTCATGATACTCTTAGCAATTCTTCTCCAATGGAGAGTTTCAATAATAACAACTCAAAAGCATCAGCTCTTCTTAGGTCTTCCATATTCATTATCTAGCTTTCACATGCATAAGAGGTGATTGAAAATACCATAGCTTGGGTTAGGCACATCTTAGTCTTCAGAAAGGAGACCTCTTTGCTGTTCATCACTTGAAAGAGGTCTTTTGCAGCAGATCTGCCCAATGCAATATGTCATCTGATGTCTTGACTGCTGCTTCCATTGGTGTTGATTGTAGAACCAAGTGATATGAAGACCTTTACAACTTCAATCTTTTCTCCATCCATCATGCTATTTATTAGACCATTTGTGAGGATTTTTGTTTTCTTTAAATTGAGGTGTAATCCATACTGCAGACTATAATCTTTAATCTTCATCAATAAGTGCTTCAAGTCATCCTCAAAGCAAAGTTGTGTCATCTGCATATCGCAGGTTGTTAATGAGTCTTCCTCCAATCCTGATGCCACATTCTGCTTCATATAATCCAGCTTCTCGGATTATTTGGTCAGCATACAAATTGAATAAGTATGATGAAAGGAACCCTAACACTCTTCCTGATTTTAAACCATGCAGTCCCCCTTGTTCTGTTTGAACAACAGCCTCCTGATCTGTGTACAGGTTCCTCATGAGTACAATCAAGTGTTCTGGAATTCCCATTCTTCTCAATGTTATCCATAACTTGTTATGATCCACACAATCAAATGCTTTTGAATAGTCAATAAAACATAAGTAAACATCTTTCTGGTATTCTTAGCTTTCATCTAAGATCCATCTGATATCAACAATGATAATCTCTTGTTCCACGTCCTCTTCTGAATTCAGCTTGCATTTCTGGAAGCTCTCTGTCAATATACTGCTGCAACTGTTTTTGAATGATTTTCAGTAAGATTTTACTTGTGTGTGATATTAATGATATTTTTTGATAATTTCCACATTCTGTGGGATCACCTTTCTTTGGAATGGATACAAATATGGATCTCTTCCAGTCATTTGGCCAGGTAGCTGTCTTCCACATCTCTTGGCATAGCCGAGTAAGCACCTCCAGCACAGCATCCATTTGTTGAAACATGTCAGTAGGTATACCATCAATTCCTGGAGCCTTGTTCTTTGCCAGTTCCTTCAGTGCAGTTTCAACTTCTTCCTTCAATACCATTGGTTCTTCATCATATGCCACCTCCTGAAATGGATGAACATTGACCAGTTCTTTTTAGTACAATGACTCTGTGTATTCTTTCCATCTTCTTTTGATGTTTCCTGCATCATTTAATATTTTGCCCACAGAATCTTTCAATATTGCAACTTGAGGCTTAAATATTTTCTTCAGTTCTTTCAGCTTGAGAAATACTGAGCGTATTCTTCTCTTTTGCTTTTCTAACTCCAGGTCTTTGCACATTTCATATAATAATTTGCTTTGTCTTCTCGAGCTGCTCTTCTTCTGTACAGCTCTTTTATCTTGTCATTTCTTCCATTTGCTTTAGCTATTCTCCACTCAAGGGCAAATTTCAGAGTCTCTTCTGACATCCATTTTGGTGTTTTCTTCCTTTCTTGTCTTTTTAATCACCTCTTGCTTTCATAATGGATGATGTTGATATCACCCTGCAATTCCTTTGGTTTTCTGTCATTGGTGTTCAATACATCAAATCTATTCTTTAGATAGTCTCTAAATTATGGAAAGATATTATCAAGGTCATATTTTGGCTCTTGTGGACTTGTTTTAATTGTCTTCACCTTCAACTTGAACTTGCAGATGGGCAGTTGATGATCTGTTCCACATTCAGCTCCTGGCTTTGTTTTGGCTGAAGTTATTGAACCTCTTTATCAGCTCTTGCCACAGATATAGTCATTCTGAATCCTGTGTATTCCATCCAGCAAAGTCCACATATATGGCTGTTGTTTATGTTGTGGATAAAAGGTATTTGCTATGAATAAGTTGTTGGTCTTACAAAATTCTGTCTTGCTATCTCCAGCTTTATTTCTGTCCTGTAGGCCTTATTTTCCATCTACCAGGGATTCTTCTTTGTTTCCAACTTCTGCATTTCAGTCACCAGTGATAATCAACACATCTTGATTTTATGTTTGATCAATTTTAGACTGCAGAAGTTAGTAGAAATCTTCAATTTTCTCATCTTTGGCTTTGGTGGTTGGTGCATAGATTTGAGTAATAATACTGTTAACTAATCATCTTTGTAGGCATGTTGATATTATCCTATCACTGACAGTATTGTACTTCAGGACAGATCTTGAAACAGTCTTTGTGATGATGAATGCCACTCCATTCCTCTTTAACTTGTCATTCCAAGCATAGAAGATCAAATGGTTGTCTAATTTAGAATGGCCAAAACCAGTCCATTTCAGCTCACTAATGCCTAGGATATTGATCTTTATGCATTCCACTTCATTTTTGACAACTTCCAATTTTCTTAGATTCATATTTCATACATTCCATGTTCTACTTAATAGTGGATGTTTGCAGCTGTTTGTACTAATTTTGAGTTATGCCACATCAGCTAATGGAGGTCCCGAAACCTTTACTCAAACATCAATATTATTAAGGTCGTCTCTACTTTGAGGAGTCAGCTCTTCTGCAGTCATATTTTGAGTGCCTTCTGACCTGATGAGCTCATCATCTGACACTGTGTTGGACAGTGTTTTCCAGTAATATAGTAGACAGTGCTTTTCTGCTATTCATAAGGTTTTCACTGCCCAATTTTTTGAGAAGTGGATGGCCTCTTCCAAGTCTGCCTTAGTCTGGAAGCTCTGCTGAAACCTGTTCACCATGGGTAAGCCTGCTGGCATTTTGCAACACCAGTGGCATAACCTCCAGCCTCACAGCAACACAAAACCCACCACAGGACGACAACTGACAGACAAGTCGTCTCCCTTACTTGTTCCTAAGCACTATGCTCATTAAATTTTATTTTTACACAGATTAGTTTTATAAAACAAATTGGACTAAAAATCATCTAATTTTAACAATACACTTCAGTGATTTTTAATATTTTTATTAAGAGTAAGGTTTATCCACAGTAACTTATTTAGTTCTGACTGTACTAAAACTTAGAATTATTTGTTTTGTTTATACACTTTTTATGTGAAAGTTTTTTAAAACTTACAGAAAAGGGAAGACTATAATGATCCTCATTGGATTGTTCTAATAAAATTTGTATTAATAGGTATTGTTTATATATTCTGTATTTTAAATCTAATATGGTAATGTAAATAATCAAAATCACCAAAAATTGGTCCCTACATATAATTTGCTGCTTGATTATCCATATGCTAAAGTGGGTACTAAAATTACAAAGATTTTATGTGAAAAGATTACACTTCATAGAGCCTGTGCAGTTTTTAAAAAATCTTACACGAGTCTATATTGCTGCGCTATACTAGGCCTATTATTAGGAAAGTTACAATTTTTAAGTTTTTCTCATTAAATGGGCCCCAGATACCTGGTTTTGAGACAGTGGAGGTGGGAATACTTTCTGCTGCCACCGAGAAGATCAAGTTTCCTTTTCATGAGCCTGATCCTGGCACTGCAGCTTTTCCCTTCTGCTTCTCTCCTTTGGGGTTCATCCCCAGAAGCATCTCTGAAGCACTATACGTGTTCAGCCACCTGGGTTTATTTCAAACGCAATTCATTATAGTATATAAAAGTCTTAATGGTCAAGGGGTAAGTTACATGAACTTAGTCTAGCTATGTACAGTTTACTTACCAATCAAACTTTTAATAGGCTGCTGTTCTTGTTTAAAGGAATTCTGGTGGTATAGTGGCTAAGGCATTTATTTGGCTGTTAACCAGAAGGTCAGTGGTTCAAACCCACGTGTTGCTCTGTGGAAGAAAGAAAGATGAGGCAGTCTGCTTGCATAAAGATTTACAGCTTTGAAAACCCAATGTGCATTGCTGTGAATTGGAATTGACTTGTTGGCAACAATTTTGTTTTTTTATTTTTGGAGTTCTTATTTAGGGTCACTAGTCTTTGGCATACAAGGTAATTAGAAGTAAGAAATAAATCTTGCCAGATTATTACACGGACAGCATTGATACATTACCTTCTACCTGGTCTTCTTTCTCCACATTGTCTCCTTTTCTGTAACTGCCTTTTGCACTATAGGTAAAATGATAGCTTTCTGAGACAAATAGTGTTTGCACTCTTGAGACAATGTAGCCCAGTGATACTGAGCCTAGTATCAAATCCTGGATCCACTCACTACCCATTTTATGCAAGGTCTTCATCTCAGACTTGCTTCCTCATCTGTAAAATTGGAATAATCACATTACCAACTTATTTGGGTTGTTTTGAGAATTAAACAAGGTAACACACATAGAGAACTTAGCATTATGCCTGAAGAATAGCAAAGTAATAAATTAATTAAACAGATTAATAAATATTGGCTATTGTTATACATTTGCTATATCTTACTGAATCCTTACTATCTCCATGGAATTCTGAGAATTTTTGCTGAGTTACACAGAGATTTCAAACTACACTAAAGATGCTTCATGCCTTGTATATTATTATTTGTGGACTAATGGTAAATATCACCTGTATTGTACTCTGTAAGGCGCTCTGGTGGTGTAGTGGGTAAGATATTTGGCTGCTAACCAGAAGGTCAGCAGTTCAAACCCACCAGCCGCTCCACAGAAGGAAGATGGGGCTATCTACTTCTGTAGAGATATACAGCCTTGGAAACCCAATGGGGGTTGCTATGAGTCGGAATCAACTCGATGGCAGTGAGTTTGGTTTTTGGTACTCTGTATTATTTTTTACATTTTTATTAAATATTAATAGTCACTGCTATTTGAAGTATGTCATACAGCATCTGGGTCTGTCTCTTGGTCAGGAGTATTTACCTCATCCTAGGATTTAAAGTGTTTCTAGAAAGATGCCAAAAACTCTGGAAGAATACTGTATTTTTGCACAAATAACATACCCACACATAACGTGAATATGGTGGAGTTAAGTAAAACAGTTCAAGTACAGTGAGTGCATAATTTGTGTAAAAATATGATACTTCGAAATAAAAGTTATAGACACTGACCACTAATAAAATTTACCCTCTTTTGGACCAGGTTTTCTGGTCTGATAGAGCCTGGTGGAACCCCTAAGACTATGGTGCCTAGCTGCCCTTCAGGTCTGGAATTGAACCCACTCCTGTGGCTTCCAGCCAAACAAAAGACAGGCATATGAGCTGAACATTTACATTAGGT
>NW_006921592.1:3437401-3462746 GCF_000298275.1 Orycteropus afer afer | reverse complement strand
TTTTGAGCATTCTATTACATAAGAATGCAGAATCAACGTTCAATTATTAAACATTTGCTATCTTCTTTTCTTTTTCAGAAGATGAATAATCTTTCCTTTAGTGAGCTTTGTTGCCTCTTCTGCTGTCCACCTTGTCCAGGGAAGATTGCTTCAAAATTAGCATTTTTACCACCTGATCCAACTTACACACTGATGTGTGATGAAAGTGGAAGCCGCTGGACTTTACATCTATCAGAACGAGCAGACTGGCAGTACTCTTCTAGAGAAAAAGATGCCATTGAATGTTTCATGACTAGAACCAGTAAAGGCAATAGGATTGCCTGTATGTTTGTGCGTTGCTCACCCAATGCTAAATATACTTTACTCTTCTCACATGGAAATGCTGTTGATCTTGGTCAGATGAGCAGCTTTTACATAGGACTGGGATCACGGATTAATTGTAATATATTTTCTTATGATTATTCTGGATATGGTGCAAGTTCTGGGAAACCAACTGAGAAGAACCTTTACGCAGACATTGAAGCTGCTTGGCTTGCTCTTAGAACAAGGTAACGGTGATTTAGAATTATTTTTCATACTTGTAATGGTTAACTAAAATTGACCTGTATGAAAATGGAATAAAAGCTGTTTTTATAACACATCTGGCAAAGTGCATAAGGCATTTGACTGCTAACCAGAAGGCTGACGGTTCAAACCCACCAGCCACTCCTTGGAAGGAAGGTTAGGCAATCTACGTCCTTAGAGATACTGCTTTGGAAACCCAAGGAGGGGTTGCTGTGAGTTGGGACTGACTCAGTAGCAATGAGTTTTGTTGGTTTCTTAAACTGCTGAATAGAGATTATATTTACCAATATATACCTAAAAAATACTTAAACTTTTAGGTTGCAGTTTTAAATTTTGTATGTTGTTGTTGTTGTTGTTATGCACATCAGAGCAAAAAAAATTTTTTAAACAATTTAGATTTGTGTATCTGTGTTAATGCATGTGCATGTGTGGTGTTTTGGCTTTTAATTTAAATCCAATGATAAAAGTTTGGTTTTATAAACTTTTATTGTTGAAGTATGACATAAAATTGTTTACTCGAAGTTGCAACATTGCAGATAAATGAAAGAAAATAATGATTTAGCTAAGTGTTCATTTGATCTGTAATAGTGTAGGAAGTTATCTCTTGGAAGGTGCTCTTTAAAGATACCTTATTGAAATTATTTTAAAATTACTCATTTGGTAAAAATGAGATGTTACTTTGCATTCTACATGTCTACAATATGGAGAGATAATGTCATTTTTAATAAAAAGAGGTAAGGTTATAATAAATTAAGTAAATTCTGCTAGTAGGTCAATTATTCTTTATTAACAGAATGCATTTTTGGGAAGTTGAACTTGTGTTAATCCTTTCTGGTCACTAAGAAACAAAATTTTCTGGAAAAGTTTGGCATTGTGTAGACTTCAGTATATTTTCTCATGAGTTGATTATAATAAATAGATACCTTAGTATAAGTTATTTCTCATATACATTGGTCATCTGCCTGACTTCTAGAATATTTTAGAGTGAAAGTAGAGGACATAAAGAACACTCACTGTTTCTGATTTAGTGTTTAAATATTAATGATTTCAGTTAGTTAAGGAGAGCCTCCTTAATTTTGTTAGTAGACATAACTTTTCTTAGAAAATGTTTTTTAAACTATTTTCTTTCTCTGAGATACATAATAAGGAGCCCTGGTGGCACAGTTGTTAAGCAGTCGACAGCTAACATAGCCAACCACTCCAGGGAGAAAGATGTGGCAGTCTGCTTCCATAAATATTAACCCACTGCCATCGAGTAGATTCCAAGGCACAGTGACCCTGTAAGAAAGAGTAGAAGTGCCCCATAGGTTTTCCCAGACTGTAAATCTTCACAGAAACAGACTGCCACATCTTTCTCCCGTAGAGCTGCTGGTGGGTTTGAACTGCCAATTTTTGGTTAGCAGTCAAATGCTTCAATCACTGTGCCATGATGCCTTCCCATCAAGATTACAGCCTTGGAAATCCTTGGGGGCATTTCTACCGTTTGGGTCACTATGTTGGAACTGACCCAACAGTAGAGGGATAAAGATACATAATGAAATTATACTCTCATAGCAAATTCCTATACAAAGGAGATTATTAAATCAATTGAAAGGATATGAAAAATAATTCTGAGAAGTAAGAAAAAATAGATAGTAATAGGTAAAGAGTGCACTGGAATGGAAGAGTGATAAAAATTATTCTTTGGTTTATAAACTTATAAACCACTTTAAATGAACAAAGTCAAAATCTGTTTTCAGGTATATTGATGTCATTCCATTCAGGCTTTAAAAAGAGTCTCCACTTTTCAGTCAGCCAGCTGAATGTAGTGTAATAGCTATCAGAAAAGTGTGGGAGTTTCTTTTAATTTCTTTTTTAAATAACAGCTTATTGAGAAAGAATTCACATACCATAAAGTTCACCCTTTTATGTTACACACTTCAGTGGATTAGTATGATTTTAAAGGGTGCTAAATTAAAGCAGATAGGTTTTATTATTACTGCTTTTAGTTAGATAAATGGATAACTGTATTCAAACAAAACAAACATATTAATATCCAGCGCAGTGGTTTCATGACAGTATAAAAAAATTATCTTTCAAATGATCAGCTTTATTACTTTTTCTTATTTTATCTTGTCAGATAACAATTTGAAGGAAAGTTTCTAAAATGATTTCCAATTTTGATTAATTCCTTGTTTAACACATTTGATGGAACAGTGCTACCATGTTTTATGCAAACAGTAATTTGCTCTTGACTAAAACTGTACATGTATTTTATTCATTCCCTACCGTAACTATTTTTGTAGCATTTTCAGAAATACTTAGTAATTTCAGAAGATTGAATTGCCACCGACCTTTGAAGAAATAACGAACTTCTGTTATATTGAATATAAAGTAAACATTAAACATCCATTAAACATCAACACTTTAAGGTGTCAGTGATAAAATGTGTTCTAAACTTAGCCAACAGTAGGTTAAATTATATAGCTTAAATAATTTAATGTATTCATTTCTTAAGGTTGAAATTTTAGAAAACCTCCAGTTATTTTTCTAAAAGGCAAGATTGAAACAGAAAGGTGAAATTGTAGATCTTACTTTAGCATTGAATATAATAGTGATTGTTAAGAAACTTACATCTTAAATAAGAAGTTAGTTGACATTCTCTCACTCTAAGTCATTCTATTATAAATTCTAAATTCTACTCCTTAGGAATGATTGAACATTTCATACCAGCCCAATTTTTTTTTTTTTTTTTTTGAAACCTTGAACTTTGTAGATACGGCATTCGTCCTGAAAATGTGATTATATATGGTCAGAGTATAGGCACAGTACCATCTGTGGATCTTGCTGCTCGGTACGAGAGTGCTGCTGTTATTCTTCATTCTCCTTTGACCTCAGGAATGCGAGTTGCTTTTCCTGATACCAAGAAGACCTACTGTTTTGATGCATTCCCTAAGTAAGTAACAATATTCAAAATAGTATAATTCCAAGAAACTATTTAAGAGATTTTTCCCCCCATCACTGGAAGTATTCATGACACTGTCCACTCAGCCATGAGCTTTAACTTTCATGTATTATAGAAATTGCAAAAAATTAATTCATAGAGTGAGATGACAAGAGACCAGTCAGGAGGCTGAAATGTTTGTTGTTGTTGTTGTTATGTGCCGTCGAGTCATTCCCAACTCATAGCGACCCCTCCTTGGGGTTCCGAGGCAGTATCACTACGGAAGTAGGATTGCCCAACCTTCCTTCCGAGGAGTGGCTGGTGGGTTTGAACCGCCATCCTTCTGGAAATGTTTGAGCAATAATAATCCAGTAAAAAGTGCTGAGTGTCTTATATTGACACTAGCATTAGAGATAAGAATGAATTTGTTAAATAAAATCAGCAAAACTGAATGCCAGTCTGGATGTAGGATGCCGAAGAGTAGACTTGAATAGGACTCCCAGATTTCTGACTTGAGCTGTTAATGGAGGATGGTCGGTCCCATTGAGTGAAACACACAATACTGGAGGAGAGGAACAAGTAGAGGCAAGTGTGTGAGGGATGAGTGAAGATACCTGATTAATGATATCTAATTTACAGAAGTAAATTGCAAAAAAGTTGTCTTAAATGAATAAGTATTGCCCCCACAAAGTCTACAAACATACAGTATTAGATAGATTTGACAAGAAGACTACTTCTCCTTCATGCTTCTTAAGATAGGGTAGTAGTTCCCACCTGCCCCCTTCATAATTGAAAAATATCAATGGTCTATTCTTCTTAAGAAAGAAAGAAGGCAAGAAAGGAGAAACTGGCAAATTTTAGTCCTAATTCGTTTCTCCAATTGGCAGCTTTACAGGGATATATATGTGTGTGTGTGTGTGTGTGTGTGTGTGTATATATATATATATTTGGTAAATGATAGATAAACCCAAGACATCACTTGGTTCTTTTATAAGAAAGGAAAGGTCATTTTGAAAAATGTTTCTTCATCATTAGCCAGTGAAGGTTACTTTAGTGGGAAAGCTTATGTGGGAGCATATAATCTTATCACTAGAATAGGAGGTTTCAGGTTTTGTCTTTTGTGTTTTTGTCTTAAAAATGGTAGAGTGGAAGGTATGTGAACTGCTGTGTCCAGCTGAGTGGTAGGAGTGACAGGGAGGAATTCGAGGTGATGCTGTTGCCATTTCTATCTGTGTGTCTCTACCTTTTCCATTTCTGACCCACCATTAGAGAAACAGCACTAACAAATTATTTGAGATCATGCTTTATTTTAATATGTTTTAATTTCTCTGTTGTTGAATATCTTTCTGACAGCAAATGATAGACAATCCTTTTTTTCTTACCAAATGCAGCCTTTAATTATTTCATTAATGGTTTCTTCCTTTCCATTTTCTGTTTTAACTTTGTGAAACTCCCATGATTTGGATATGTAGGGCCATTTCAATGGCAGTATGCTATCTTTATCTTTTCTCTTTATTTTTAGCCTTTTTGCTGTACTTTCTGAGGGAGTTTGTCAACTTTCTTGTTGAGAGTTCAGTTAGGTTTTTCATTTCTCATTTAATGGTTGCTCGCTCATTTGATGCTTGTATGACTTGTTTCTCTCAAGGATTTTTAAAGTGAGTTTTGTTTGTTTTTGAGGGTTCTTCTTCACATAGTTTCTGTTCCTCCAAGTTCTATTTTTAAAATTCTATTTGTTTTGATCTGTATTATATTCAAAGTGTTTTTCTCTGAGTCTGATAGTTCTTGGTTATTTGTTCATATGAAAGAGTGAGTGACTGAAGAACTGATCTGAACAATTGACTAGGGCTTGTTGCTTGTGAGCTTCACTATAGGGTAATCTGGCCAAGCCAGTGAGTTGGGAAACCCCACCTCCAATGTCATTATTTATAAATCTTTCCTTTCAAGGTAGGTACAATCTCCAAAGAAGACTTTTTCTAAAATCCCTATTGGAGGATGAAAGACTGACTGCCAGCATTTTGGAAGCTAAGTGGGGAAGTGGGTTCATAGCAGCCAGTGTGTATGTGTTTGCTTGATCTCTGATACCTCTGCCTAAAACTGTGTCTGGTAATTCCTTAGCCCACAAACCCTCCAGTCTTCTGCCTTGAGGGAGGGCAGTTACCCAGCTACATGAACAGGTTAAGGGACCTGGAGGAGGGGGCCCTAAATAGATTTTGAACATATCCTATATATTTCCCCCATCATCTTCATATCAGTTCCTTTGCCTTCTGGGATATTCTGTGGTATTGAGTTGGTTGTTCCTTTGCCTTCTATGCCTTTAGCATTGTGTTTTCTCCTATTCATTTAATCAGTGATCCCACACATCCATCTGCCTTCCAGCTCCAAAATTGTGTTACCTTTTTTTATTTTTGGCCCTAAAACAAACAAACAAACAAAAAATTCTGTCATTTTAATAAGGACTAGCAGGGAAAAAAAAAATATGAGTGCAAAGAGGTATAATGTAAGCACATACTATGAAAATTACACTGAAATGGTCCTTACCTTCCTCCTGTCCATGAAATCTTAAGTTTCTCTGTGAAGAAAAAATATATATATATATTGTACAGAGATATAGTAGGATACAGTAGCTGCTGGGTGATTTTATCATAACAGAGTACAGAAGTTAACTTCCTCAAATAATCATAAAATGTAAGGGGTATGTAAAAGGTGATTTTTGGATCTTGTTTGAAATCCAAGAGGCTTCCATCCCTTCTGAACTGATCTAAAGATGTTCTGATGTTTTAATTCTTTGTTTGAAATGACATAAGAAAATTTCTTTTTTGTTACCTTATATAGGTAATTTATTGATGTTTTTTACCCTTCCGCTTTCCCTACAGTATTGACAAAATCTCTAAGATAACCTCTCCAGTATTAATAATTCATGGGACTGAAGATGAAGTCATTGACTTTTCGCATGGCCTTGCATTGTTTGAGCGTTGCCAAAGACCCGTGGAGCCGCTGTGGGTTGAAGGAGCTGGTCACAATGATGTGGAACTTTATGGACAGTATCTTGAAAGATTAAAACAGTTTGTGTCACAAGAACTGGTAAATTTGTAAAATATTCTGTAAATTGTATACTGGGTTTTCTTTCCTTACTGAACTGCACTCCTTGGTAAATAACCTAAAACCTGAAGGTTTTGTTTACAAATCATATCAGTTGCCTTCATAAATGTACAGGTAATGATTTGTTAACAGACTTCATGATGGTTTTAATTACCAGAACTAGAAACTGGAAATAACAGTATCATGCAGTCAAGCTGTGTAATTTATATTTTTTCTGTGAATTTTTTTTTTAAACATCAAGATGAGTACTGTATGAAATTTTAATTCTATAAAATCAAGTGCTGTAAAAGTATTGCCAAATGCTTTTGCATATCAGAAACAAATTTATAAATATTTTTAAAACATCTCAATGTACTAAATCTTATCCTGGTATACAAATACAATATCATTCTTTAAAGAAAAATAAATAAAGGCTGTATAACTAAAACAATTCAAGTACTCAAAATAGAATAAACTGTTAAAAAAATATATGAGAACATACAATTTCACTAGAATTGACCTCAGCCCTGTTGTACAGGGATAGAGGTTTAAATGGTTATTTTATTGTAAAATATATTGGATTTTCTGTATTCTCTGGTTATCATACATTCTCCTAAAAAGAATAAAATGATGTTAAGTCTTAATTTTTACACCATCTGTTAATTTACCAACTAGTTATCTACCTTGTAAATGAGAAGTCATAATAGCACTGAATTTTAACTCTTGATTTATAAGTTTGGTACTGTGAGGCAACTACTTAAATTTTTCATTTTAGTTATTTAAAAGGCATTTAGAGCTTTCAGAATGATTTTGTATGTACTGTTGTTTTAAACTCTGACTAACCTTGTAGGATTACAGTACTCTGAAAACCTGAAAGTCCACTAGTTGTTCTTCAGGACCACAAACAGACTGGCTATTTGGTCCCTTTTCAGGTTCATTTTTGACTGTTTTTAAAAGTAGGACCTATTGTTTTGGATTAATATCTGAAAATTTCATGGATTCACTCCTGGATACAGGAGATAAGAAAACATTTAATTCATACTTTTATATTAACCAATATAGTAAAAATCAAATAAAATAAAGCTCATACACACACAAAAAAAAACTAAGATGCCTTTCCTGAAATGAATCTGCCTGAATAAAACAATGAAAGAAAAATAAAAATAAATTAATGGTATGTAGTCTAATTTGTAAATGAATGAATATTGAAATAATACACACTGTGGATATATTTTAAGGCCTTATGTAGTTTTAATTGTTCTGCTTGTTCTGTGGTTATGTCTAAAGACTATAGTAGATTCTCTTCAAAGTATATCAAATAATGTGAATGCTTTGGTTCAGATGTGTCAAATTAACAGTAAAAAAAAAAAAAAAAAAGGAAAAAGAAAAAAATACATATACCATTCAGCTGTGCTTGTTTGCCTTCTTCTATGCTCCCTACCTTCCACCAGGGCTTCCAGCCACTTCATTCCAGCTCAACCCCTGCTGAGAATGTGCATTTCTACCCCAGATAAATATACTGAATCAGAATCTACATCATTCTCAGCAGGGGGTCAAACCAGAATGAACCATTTTGAAGCCCTGCCCTCCACCAAAAAGAATGAAAAAAATTACCATTCTTTATAGAACATAATTCTGCAGTTTTCTGAATTTTACTACTACTCTTTGGAAGGGTTTTTCCTTCTCCATATTATCTTGGTGCCTATAAGTTTTCTACTTTTTACAATATACAAACCAGGATTTAGTTAAATCGTGTCTTTGATTACCTGGGAAATCTAAATTATTGGTCATACAATTCACCATTCATTCAGCAAATATGTATTGAATGTTCAAATCACACTAAACCCTATGCTAGGGTTAAAAGGAAGAAAGAAGATCTACATAGACCATGTCCTCATAGACTTTAAAGTGTAGTTGGGAGACATATGCCTCATTGCACAAGTGTTTACTGCGATTTTGACAAGGGCTGAAGGAGATTTGTAAGATATTTTAACAGGTGAGAGGTGCTTTTGGGAGGAGAACATAGGAGATAGCACAAGGAAGAGTCCCATGAAGAAGAGGTATTTGAATGGATCTTGGAAGGATGACTAAGAATTGACTACACATGGGTGGCCCAAAGGAAATGTTATCGGCTGAGAGAGACAATATATGGAAGCCTGGGGGAAAGATAAGGAGCGCTGGTGGTATATTAGTTAAGGCATTTGGCTCCTAATCAAAAGGTCAGTGGTTCAAACCCATGAGCCACTCCATGGAAGAAAGAAGGGGCAGTCTGCTTCCATAAAACTTGACAGTCTTAGAAACCCAGTGGGATCGCTATGAGTCAGAATTGACTCAATGACAGTGAGTTTCAGAGGAAGGATAAGGAGCTCTGGTGGCACAGTGGTTAAAGCATTTGGCTGCTAACCAAAAGGTCAGCAGTTCAAACCCATCAGCCACTCTGTGGAAGAAAAATGAGGCACTCTACTTCCATAAAGGTTTACAACCTTGGAAACTCTATTGGGCAGTTCTACTCTGTCCCATAAGGTCACTATGAGTTGGAATTGACTTGATGGCAGTGGGATTAGTTTGGTTTGGTTTAGAGGTGAGCTGACATATTGAAATATAAGAAGGCTGGCCCAGAGGTCAAGGGGAAGGATGGTGTGAGGATGAGGCTGACAAGCTAGTTAGGGGCATAGTCACAAATGGTAACGTGGGTCCTCATCTTTATAGTTGGGGGAAAAACGTGGAGATTTTAGCTTGTTAGAAATAGCCGGTGCGCTGTTAAGAAACTGATATAATCTCTGGGGGCCAAAAACTACATCATAGGGAAGTAGTCTCAGTATACAAAGTGCTGGTCAAACCACATCTCCAATGTTGATGTCATTTCAGGATGAAATGAAAAGATACTCACAAATTAGATCGAATCCTGGGGTGTTCCCGAGTTGGAAAGATTCCTCTAAACCGAAACACAAAAGACTAGCTGAAGGAGTATGGGACTAAGGAATGATAGCTGTCTTCGAATATTTGAGAGGCAAGTACAATTTGTTCTTTGACTCTCAGCAGAACTAGGATTATAAACTGAAAATTACAAAATGGCACATTGGAGCTCAATATAAGAATTTATAGCTATTTGTCCACCAAGGAAAGGAGCTGCCTTCTGAAAATTAACGAGTATCTTTCCAGCAGGACGAGATTACCCAATAAGCAAGGTGATGGGGATATGGTACAAAACATGAAACTGTTCACTACAGATTAATTAATAAGCCCATGCTCACGTTATTAAGTACTGTCCCTGTCAGGCACTGTAAATTTGAAAAGAGTTTTTGATTCTGTAGGGGGATGCTATGGGGTTGGGAGAGAGAGAAAAGCCAACCATACCTAGAAGAACATTTGAGATTCAATACAGATTAGTAAGTAAACACAAGTAAGCCCATGTTTACCTTGTTGAATAATGTGATGCTGCTTACCACTGAAGGCAAGCCAGAAGCTGAATGACATGGTGTGGACCCTCAAGAAGAAATTCTAGATTTAAATGGCAAGTTGTACTAGATGTAAGATCCCTTTAAGATGTTATAGTCCATTCAGATTCCCCTCCCTTCTCAGAGCAGCACAGGGCCCACAACATCTAGAAGACAGCGTGATGTAGGACAAAGAATAAAATTGACAATCAAAAATGGGCTCTGAGCTGGCACTGATTAGATCTGTGATCATGAGAAAGTCACTTACTACTAGAAATGAAGAGCTGGAATGGATTGGTTAATCCCTTACATTTCTAACATAATATGAAAATCTCAGCTCCATTCCTATGTAATGGCTTACATCAATTTGTAACCAGTTTTTAACTGGCTAGAATAGCCCCAGTTAACAGGTTTATGTTTTGTGCATAGCAATGTGGTGCAGTTTAGACGGTAACTAGTCCTAGGAAAATGTCCAGCAGTGTACATACCTCCTGCCATATCCTACAAGTTCCCCCAAAAAAAGCCTAGATAAAAGAATGGTGTCATCATCTTCATACTTTTCCAGACTTCCAACTTGGGCAAATTTACTAGTTCTCTGTCCTACCAGTGATTGTGAGGACGGCACAGGACTGGGCAGTGTTTTTTTTCTGGTCTACACGGGGTCGCTATGAGTCAGAACCAACTCAGTGACAACCTAGCAACGACAATCACGTCCTGCCTAAGAATATCTATCTTAGTACTTTATTTTTCTGGCTGTTTACTGTACATTTGTGTTAATTTAAGAAAGCTTGATACATGAAAATGAATTTTGAAAATTGCAAACATGTCAGTTAAATAGTGATGTTCCTGGTTTAGTTAGACATTCATGTAACAAAACTTGATTTAAACACTTTACAAGAACAAGTACTATGGAAAGGCACATAAATTCATAAATCTTAAAAACTTTAGAGATTATGTAGCCTGTTCCCTTCATTCACTGCACAGGTAAAGAAACTCAAAGTAGGGAAATGAATGTCCCAAAGTTGGCAATCTCATTGTCAGAGGTGGTCCTTATGTCCCATTATCTTCTCTTCACCAAATTTCTCTGGACTAATATACCAATGATCCTTTTGAACTCTAATGCACATAAACTGATTTGCTCTCCATATTAGTCTTACTTTTATTTCTTTAATGCTTCCTAGGTTCCTTCAGAATGTTATCAGCTAGTTTATTCATTGAATGGTAAATTGGTAGGTTGTACTTTTGACATTTCTCAAATTAATGATTTGCATATTCTAGTGGCACTAGTGAATTGTCACTAATTCATTATAGATGAGCTTTTAGCTTTTGCTTTGTATTAAAATATACAATGTATTTAAATACTGTGAAAGCATGTTGCCTTCTAGTACTAAGTAATGTACTTCTCCCAAATGTCCAGTAACCAAAACAATGTAACAATTTGTGTATATGATATTTGGAATTGTGTTCTGAGTTACAGTGTACAGACTAGCGTGTAATGAGAGAAGGCAGTTATCTACCACCACATATCTAAGTGGATTATATCTATGATTACATTTTTGAATGAGTAAATGCTAAGGAAGGAAGCAAACATCTCTACCCTTGAAATGACCCGTATTACAGTTTAAAAAAAAAAAATCAGGAACGAAAGCATAGATGCTACAAATGTGAGCTGAAAGCTGGTAAACTACAGCTGGTTCTTTCATGTGAAGCCAGATGGAACTGAAAATACTTTAACCCCACTATTTCCTTTTGTAGGCCTTATACTGAACTTGCATAGCACAATTATAACACTTTAGAAAAATTTTTCAGTATCTATGCTATAAAAAATGATATTTCAATATTAGAAAAATAAGAGAGATGGCTGTTTTTAAGTATTTCATGGTAGAGATATAAAGTCTTCACTTCCAGCAAATAAGGTGGTGTCATCAGCATTTCACAGGTTATTAGTGAGTCAAGTTTTTCCCATAGTCCATCTTCTTAGATTATTTGCTCAGCAAACAGATTGAATAAGTATGGTGAAAAGATGCAAACCTGACACACACGTTTCCTGATTTTAAACAAGTATCCCCCTTGTGTTCAAACAACTGCCTCTTGATCTATGCACAGGGTCCTCATAAGCATAATTAAGTGGTCTGGAATTCCCATTCTTTTCTATGTTATCCATAATTTATGATTCACGCAGCTAAATGCCTTTGCATCATCAAAAAACCCAGGTAAACATGTTTCTGTTATTCTTTGCTTTCAGCCAGAATCCATCTGACATCAGCAATGATCCCTCGCTCCATGCACTCTTCTGAATCCGGCTTGAATTTCTGGCAGTTCCCTGTCAATGTACAACCATTTCTTAATTAACTTCAGTAAAATGTTATATGATACTAATGATATTGTTCAATAATTTTTGCATTCTGTTGGATCACCTTTCTTTGGAATGGGCACAAATAGGAATTGCTTCCTGTTGGTTGGCCAAATAGCTGGCTGTCTTCCAAATTTCCTGGCATACACAAGTGAGCACCTCCAGCACCACATCCTTTTAAAACATCTCAGTGGGTATTCCATCAATTAATGGAGCCTCCCCCGCCACCACCACCACCACCAGTTCCTTCAGTGCAGCTTGGACTTCTTCCTTCAGTACCATCAGTTCTTAATCATAATGCTACCTCCTAAAATGGTTGAATCTCAACCAATTCCTTTTGGTACAGTGACTGTGTATTCCTCCCGTCTTGTTTGGTGTTTGTTGCATTATTCAGTATTTTGCCCATGGAATTCTCAATATTCTATTCAAGGCTTGAATTTTTTCTTCAGTTCTTTCAGCCTAATTGTATTATAGCTAATACAATGTAAATAGTATGTAAATAGCATTTTGTGCTCCTTCTTAGCCTTTGAGGGATTGTTTTGACCATTTAATTGCTTTTTTTGTTCCCCAAATGTTTTCAACCTGATTGGTTGAATACACAGATGTGTAACCCACAAGTTTGGAGGGCCAACTGTACATTCCCAACAACAACAAAAATTTAGGGAGAAAAAATAGTTAAAGAGGAAGATCCTTTGTACTTGTATGATAGAAGGATTTGTGGGGGCGGGAGCCTGGAAGAGTAAAAACTAGTTTAATGTAATGCCTTACACATCTATAAACCTATTTTCTAGAAACTACTTTCATGTGCAGTACCTAAATTGGAATTCTTAACTCAGCAATAAGAATTCTCTTAAGTTGTTGTTGGTATGTGCCATCGAGTCGTCTCTGACTCATAGCAACCCCTCCTTGAGTCTGAGGCGGAATCTCTAAGAAAGTAGATTACTCAATCTTCCTTCCGAGAAGTGGCTGGTGGGTTTGAACCGCCAACCTTCTGGTTAGCAGTCAAGTGCCTTAGGCACTATGCCACCAGAGCTCCCCTATAAAGTACTAGGCTTCTATATTTGGGGTTTATTTTTTCCCTCAAGAGGTGTATGTTGTTATGAGTGCTCAAACAAGGTGGGTAAAGTGAGATGGAATTCTCCTATCTGATCCCACCAAGGCTCTGGGGTGATCTTTCTTCCCTGGGTGATATGGGTGGAGGGTAGGGAGTCAGCCCTTCTCCTCTTGGCTCCCCCTGGCTTGCCCCCAGCATCTCTGACCACCAGGCTCTATTCCTCAGGTAGTAAGTATTGGATCAGTTGGTCTGGTCATCTCCTTGAACTGATTACAGCAGAGAACAAGATCTCAAGTCCTGTTAAGGACTACCCCCTTGCCATCCATAAAGACTGATTCCTCTCTTCAGGATAGCAAGCCAGCTCTGGAACAAGCTGATCACAGAAGCAGGTAGTCATGTTCTGGATCAGCACAAGAATTACACATGCTACACACTTCAGTTTCTACAGAGATGGCCTGTAAGGTTGTGGTGACTTCGCTCAAGTCAAGGATTAAGCTGTTCCAATCATGGTTGGGATAAGGAGCCTGAAGGGTGAAGCACTGTTGGGTGGGGTCTTGGAGAAGTGAAAACACTAGTGGTAGTTGGTCTTTGCTGCTTGCTTCTTGTCATTATGATGATTAAGAGTATCCTCCTAGGGCTTCCAGGTACACGTATAATTATCTTAGCTGAACCCTGAACATCCCCTTCATTCAGTCCAAGGCCTCTGTGTAGTCAACTGCTGAGAGGTTGCATGACAAGGAGCAGAAGCATCTCAGGTGACAGATGTCCAGTGTGGGACATCTCCTGGGATGTGGGGTATAGGAAGCTCAGAGTGAGGAAATGACAGGCTAATAACCTGGGGCCAGCCCAGCAGAAGTATGGCAGGGAGTTGCCTCCTACAGAGAGGAAAACAACCCCCATGAGGAATCCTGGTGGAACAAACAGTTAAGTGCTCAGCTGCTAACAGAAAGGTTGGTGGTTTGAACCCACCCACCAGCTCCACAGGAGAAAGACCCAGTGATTTGCTTTCCTAAAGATTATAGCCAAGAAAACCCTGTAGAGCAGTTTTACTCTATCACATGGGGTCACTATGAGTCAATATCAACCTAGTGACACCTGACACCCACCACAAAGCACCTCCACACGTGGCTGTGGTGCTTTCTTGCCACCTCTGTGGAGATGTAGATGCTCTATCCTTACCTGCCTTTGCTTGGAGGCTTGGGATCTTCCACAGAGGCTGCAGAAGCTAACAGCCAGACAGCCACTGCTAAGGCTTCCCTCATCCTGGGGGAAGAATTAGTCATTGTCTCCTCAGGAGACTGGGTTCTATCTAGTAGATCTGGATTTCTAGGGCTGGCTGCTGGGAACCTGCTTCTCTGATGAATGTTCCTGCTGTTGTCTTCTGAGTTAAAAGAGAAAAAAACGTGTGTTTTAAAGAAACTGAGCAACATGCCTTTCCAACATTTGCCAGTGTTGGGAGGATGTCTTCTAAACAACTTGGCACCCGTCTAAGAAACAGGGAACATATACAGTGGTAGTGTGCATCAGTTAGCCTTAACAGCCACTACTTAGCCATCCTTGACCTCTCAGTCAAGGATTTGAAAATGTTGCCTTTAGAGTTACAATGACAAAAAAATTGAGCAGTTTCCACTATCAGGGAATATAGGATAGAATTTGGAGTGACCTTGAAAATGAAGCAACAGTTGCATCCATACCAGAAAGAAAGAAAATAAGGGAAAGCACAATGCAATAGCTATTAGGACTAATACATTCTATCAAGCCTTATTTTGATCACATTTGATCTCTGCATTTTTATGCTTAGAATCTGCCCAAGGAAAACAAATGCTTAAAAGAATATGAGAGGAGATGTCCTTCCTAGGTGGCACAAACAGATTAAATGCTCCATTTGACTGCTAACCAGAATGTTGGGGGTTCAAACCCACCAGACACTCTGCAGAAGGAAGACAGGGCAAGCTACTTCCGTATAGATTTACCACCTTGGGAAAGCAAGTGGGGGGAGCCGCTATGAGTCAGAATTGACTTGATGGAAGTGGATTTGCTTGTTGGTTTTCACTACTAGCTGAAAGGTTGGCAGTTCAAACCCACACAGAGGGTGCCTCAGAAGACAGGTGTGGTGATCTGCTTCTGAAAGGTCTCTGTGTTGAAAACCCTATGAAGTAAGTTCAGCTCTGCACACATGGGGTCACTGAGTTGGAATCTATTCCAGAGCAGCTACCAATGACCACAAGAAGGAAGCCTAACAATCCCTGCCGTGGCTGTACCCATCTTTGAAATCCTTCCCAGTGTTTCCCAGAATTCATCCATGCAAGGCCTCACTCCAAGGAAACCTGGAGTGAGACAGGAGGGATACCAGACTGTGTTCTATCCTTTTCCATCCTACCAGTTCTAGGTAGTTCTCTAAACAAAGTGTTGTAAAGAAAGAAGATCCTCAGAGAGACAGACCCTCCACATTATGTGCCCTCCAGAGAGGCTACCTGCACTTCCTTACCTGTTAGATTGTGAATCTCTGAAATGCGAAGGCTGTCTTTCCCTCTTTAGATCTCCTTGCCTTCCCCTTGGTAGCAACACTTCTTGACAGTTGCCTTAATAGCCACAGTACAGTTGTCAGGGAGTCGATCCTGAATCACGGCTACTCCCTAGTAGAGTAGAACTGTGCTCTAGAGAGTTTTTAAGAGCTGGTTTTTTGGAAGGAGATTGCCTGGCCTTTCTTCTGAGGCACCTCAGAGTGGACTTGAACCTTAGACTTTTTGGATAGCAGTTGAGCATGTTGACAGTTTGTACCAGCCAGGGACTCCAGAATTAATATAAAGGAAGGGAATTTTCCAAAGAGCTGAGACTTCCTTTCTGTTCATCTTTGAAATTTCTAAGTCAATAAGCTCAGCTCATGATTCAAAGCTGTGAATTTACATTTTCCTTTTGTACCTTTCTATTTACTGTGTTAAAGGAATCACTGCAAAATAAACAGCACATAAACGATGGGGGCTAGGTAGCATTTGGAGTCTTAGACATGCTCGTTCATCTCTTGGAGCCAGAGTTCCATCACCTGGGAACGAGAATGGTAATATCTGTTTGACTAACTTTGGGGGTTTGCCATGATGATTAAATAATAACCCTAAATGGGATGCCTTTAGCACGTTAAAGAAATGTAAAAATCTAAAGGGTCTTTTATGTTCTAAATCAGATTAGGGTGGGCCTGTGTCTAGAAGTGAAGACTGTCAGGCCATGAATTATTCCTGGAGAGTTTTTATTTTTGGTAAGGTGCTAATTTACCAGCAAATTAGAGAATGCACACCAAGTCCCTGGAAATCTGGCTGAAGCTGGCCCATTTCTTACTTTGCCCATGTTTATAAGACTGGCAGAATCTGGAATAAAACAGGCAAAAGTTCCTGTCTACAATGTCTTAAAATGGCAGTCTCCCCTGGAAGGTGATACTGCTGGGTGAGCCCCAGCAAGTGAGAGCAAGCATCTCCGGCCCTGTTCGGTCGTGCCCTGCTCTCGGACGCTTTGCCTCCTAATGTGTCCTGTTGCCCATAAACAGGCTGCCTTTGTGTTCTGAGAGTTAAACTAGAAAGACTGGAGGCAAGACAAGCAAATAAGACCAGGACTAGCAGTTCAGGGTCATGAGGCCCCAAAGAGCTATTAGTCTGGTTCACTGGGACAACTGAAATGAAAACCTCGTGGATTCAGAAAAGATTTAATCTGTAGTGACAAATCCCTCTAGATTTCTGTTCTTTAAAAAAAATAAAATCCCTAAGTGCATTTTTTCATTCACATGCTTTTTTGTTAATATAAGGATCAAATTGAATTTGTTTGATGTTTGATTTTTAAAACAATAGATTGCTAACAAGTTAATAAATTGAATCTTTTTTTTTCTCTTTTCATTTTTTTTTTCATCTTTCATTTTTTTTTTTTTTTTTACTGTGCTTGGAGTACCAATTCACAAAGCAAGTTAGTCTTACATTCAGCAGTTCATGCATATTTGATTTCACAGCCGATTACTATCCCCAGCCATAAAAAAACTCTCCTCCCCGTGACTACCCCTCCCTGTGCATTCCTTCTGAAAGTCTGTTGATCTGTGGGGTGCATATCCCTAGAGTTGTTGTTGTTATGTGCCGTCGAGTCGAGTCATAGTGACCCCTCCTTGGGTTTCCGAGACAGTATCAGTATGGAAGTAGGATTGCCCAATCTTCCTTCCGAGGAGTGGCTGGTGGGTTTGAACCGCCAGCCTTCTGGTTAGCAGTCAAGTGCTTTATCCACTATGCTACCAGAGCTCCTAGAGTAGGTGGATGCATTGTCCCGGGGTAAGTGTTCTGCATGTAGGTCTTTCTGCTGTTGGGCTGAGGGCCAATCCATGGGAGTGAGTCCATTTCTAGGCTCAAAGGGTTACCCAGGGTCATAGTCTTAGGGGTTCCACCAGTCTCTATCCGACCAGTAATTCTGGTCATTTTTGTGTTTTTGAAATTTGTTCCACATTTTTCCTCCCACTTTTAATATTTTTAGAGGAGAATTTTTAAATATAAGGCTTAAATTTCTTAACATAATATTACATTTCCCTTTAAAATGAAACAAAAATAAGCTCCATAAGAAACTCTACACCTTGACCAAGTTCTCCTCAGAATCTCATTTGTTTTCTCTTTGCAATGTGACAGCAGGAATTCTCCTTTGCATTATCCCAGAAGCAAGGCTAGATGGAGGACTTTTTTTTTTTTTTTTTTTTTAAGCAATTCAATCCATAAGAAGGTAAAGGGATTGTCTAGGTAGAGTTACTATTATTTACCTATCCTGAAACACACACTAATATGTTTAAATCTCCCACTCCTGACTGTCCTGGAGCTCTCCTAGTACTCCTCATTGAAGCCTCCTCTCCTTGGAAGGAAGATAAGGCAATCTCCTTCCGTAGTTAATACCACCTAGGAAACCCAAGGAGGGGTCGCTATGAGTTGGATCCAACTCAACGGCAATGAATTCACTCAACCCTGGAGAAGCAGGAAGAAGTGACACTTGATTTAAACTGTAATAAAGAAAAATGTATTCCTGCATCATGTAATATAAAACTTGCATAAATGAACAAATTTTATCATTTGATTTAAACTTTGTATGTGGTTTGCCTTTTATGATTCCAGCAACTGAGAACAGTTTTAAAAAAACGAAACTTCGTTCTAAAATGCCATGCTAGCTTGTATACTTCTTAGAAAAGAGGTTTTTATATTAGAGGCCAAAAGTGTTCATCATCCACACACCTCGTAAAGAAAAGCTCTGTACATTCCCCAAAGAAAGGAGACTGGAATTTGAAAAATTCAAGTCAGGATAGGAAAAGTGCTCCTAAGTTTATGAGAAATTATCATGGAGGAGATCAAATTTATACATTCTAAAGAGTGTTCAACACAATTGACCAAGTTACTTTTTCTCCCATTGTCATCGAGTCAGTTCTGACTCAGAGCAACACTATGGGACACAACTATAGGACAGACAGGCAGAGCAGAACTGCCACAGAGGCTCCCAAAACCATCATCTTTACAGAGCACATTGCCTCTTCTTTCTCTCAGGAAGCAGGTGGTGGGTTCTAACTACCAGCTTTGGGGTTGGCAGCCAAGGCACTTCAACCACTTCACCCCAGGGCTCCTTGATGATTGCACAGACTTGCTTATTTCAAAGGACTATTTGACAATCCTCTCTTAGGTGATTATTTTATAGTTATTAGACACTGAAGCCTGTGAGAGTTGGAACTCATTGAGGTTCCCTTGATTTTCTGAGTCTTGCAAGTTTTCCACCTTTGACAAGGTGCAGTCTCACCACTTTTCCATCACTTTCTCTTAGTGGGAAATGTTTGTGTTTTCCTCCTCTGGCAGGTTTCCAGGTTACACAGGTTCTGGCTTTTGCAGGTTTGACTGTTATAGAAGTGAGTATGATGAATGTGTATAAAGTAGTCCATTGATTCTTCCTATATGATGCAGTTAGTACCTCACTCATCTTCTGTCACCTTTACCACTTTAGTACACAAGGGCCTGACTGGGGGCTGCCAGCACTTGCATTTCCTTGCCTGAAGAGCTTTCTTTTGCTACCTGATCCTGTTTTGCTGTACAGTAAGTAGGCTGGAAGTACTGGGCTAATCAGGAGTTCTGGTGGTACCACCAGCCACTCTGCAGGAGAAAGATGAGGCAGTCTAGTTCTGTAAAGATTTATAGCCTTAATCCCATTGCATTAGCAAAAAGATAGAAATAACGTAGGTGCCCATCAACAGAAGGGTGGATAACCAAAACTATGGTACATACACACAATGGAATATGATGCAACACTAAAGAATAGTATAGAATCTGCAAAACACCACATAATGTGAATGAACTTGGAGGACATTATGCTGAGTGAAACAAGTCAATCACAGAAGGACAAATATTGTATTAGTCCGTTATTGTAAAATGTCAAGGAAAGGTTTATATATGGAAGGAAACTTTCTTTGTTGGTTACCAGGGGTGAGAGGGGAGGGGAGGGAACACTGCAAAAATAATAATTTAAAATATATATACATACATATATGGGAGCTCTGGTAGCATAGTAGCTAAGGCACTTGGCTGCTAACCAGAAGGCTGACGGTTCAAACCCACCAGCCACTCCTCGGAAGGAAGATGGGGCAATCTACTTCCGTAGTGATACTGCCTTGGAAACCCAAGGAGGGGTCACTATGTCGCTATGAGTCGGGTCCGACTCGACGGCATGTAACAACAACAACATATATATGTGTGTGTGTGTGTGTGTATACACACACACACACATAAGATTTACAGTCTTGGAAACCCTATGAAGCAGTTCTCCCCTGTCCTATAGGGTTGCTATCCTACTCCATGGCAGTGGGTTTGGTTTGGGAGCATCCCTCAACCAGAGACTGAGAAGTGCTTGGGCATACCCCAACTCCCTTGACTCCCAGATGGGAAAACTCTGTGTAGGAATATGCCCTACACAGGCTCTCCAGAGGGAAACTAGCTAGCTTGATTTTTATAGATTTTATTGGCTCCCTTTCCTCCCCAGCTACTTCTTGGAGTTTCTTTCACTTCCCAAATAAACTACTTGCACTTAAATCCTCGTGTGAGGGATTCCCACGTCCCTTCACCCCCCAAAAAAGAACTGCCATTGCTTCAAACGTATTTGTAACTCATAGATAACTGAATCATGGAATATTTAGACCTACATAGAAGACATCTTAGCCAAACAGTGTAATAGAAACAGAATGGGCTTTGGAGCAAGAGATAGCTGGGTGCAGATTCTGACTCTACCACCTACTGGCTGTGTTACTTCATGCAAACATCTATCTCTAAACCTCAGTGTCCTGTCTATGTATGATTGAAGTATGAAACACACTCTGCCTATTTTACTGGGCCTTTTGAAGGATCTAAAAGGACAATACTTCTGGGGGGGGGGAGATACACACAAACATGTATGTGTATACACAGAGAGAGAGAGAGAGAGAGAGTGGCAGTGGATTTACTTTAATGAATTAGCTCACACAATTTCAGGACTGGCAAGTCCCAAATCCAAGGAGCTCTAGTGGCACAGTGGTTAAAGCATTCAGCTGCTAACTGAAAGTTTGGCAGTTCGAACCCATGAGCTGCTACACAGAAAACAGATGAGGCTGTCTGTTTCCATAAATATTTATAGCCTTGGAAACCCTGTGGGGACAGTTCCCCCTTTCCTACAGGGTCACTATGAGTCAGAATCAACTCAAAGACAACGGTTTTGGTGGTTTGGAAACCCAAAGTCCTGATAGGCCTGATGTCATCATGGGGGAGGCAGGAGATCAGAGAGAAGGCTGTGTGACTATGAAAGCAGAAATTAGAGCAGTGCAGCCAAGAGCCAAAGACTATGGGCAGCCTCCGGAAGGTGAGAATGGCAAAGAAAGCTTTCATTAGGAACTAGTTCTGTTTAACCCTGATTTTAACTCTAACACTCATTTTGGACTTCTTATCTCCAGAACTGTAAGAGAATAAATTTGTGTTGTTTTAAGCAGCTAAATGGGTGGGAACTTGCTGTATTAGCAGTAGAAAAATGAAAGTATGTTTCAGAGAGGCTCTTCATTGTCCTTTGTACTGTGTTAGTTTGTTTCATATTTGCATTAGTCAGTTATTTTGCCTGCATTTTAAGAAAGTATTAATTGGTGCTGTTTAATAAGAATAAGGAGCTCTGGTGGCGTAGTGCCTAAGGCATTTGACTGCTAACCAGAAGTTTGGTGGTTCAAACCCACCAACCCTTCCACAGAGGAAAAACTGGGCAATCTTCCGTAAAGAGGGAAGCATAATTTTGCAGCTAGAGGCACTTTATTTTTATCTGATAAAATTTTGGATTAACTTCTATGTTATTCCCTACAGCTGTTTTCTCTTCTTCCACATCCTCCTTCCCCAGCTCCATGTGTTTCATCTTTAGCCTGTCAGCATCACCCCTCATCTCTTTGCTCTTCCTCCTCATCATCCTTTTTTCTCCCCATTTGAATCCCATTCAAAAACTTCCATGTTATGCCAACAACAGATAATTTTATCAAACAGCTGTATCATTCTAACTTGGAAAATAAAAGCAAACCATAACTACTAAATACCTGTGCATCATATCTCATTGTGAAAAGTGAAATATTTAGTGTAGGAACTGACTGATTTGTTGATTACTTATTAGGTCACGCAGTGTCCAGTCAGTTCTAATAGAACTGTGTTACTGGGCTGGGGCTAGCTCAACAACTGACAAAATTGAACTGACTCAATTTTGAGCTTAAGAAAACATATAAGAAGCATGGTAGGTATAGTACGAAGAGAACACATTTTCTTGTATTACCAACCTTCAACTTGGTCAGTGTGATAGTTGGAGCTTTGTGCCAACTTGGCTGGACCACAGTTCTAAGTGATCTAAGCAGTTATGATGTAGGGTATTTCCATGATGAGATCAGATGTATATGTTTCGAGCAGCCAACCAGTTGAAAGGGAGTTTCCCTAGGGATGCAGCCTATTTCAAATATATTTGTGGACATCCTGGAAAAAAGAGCCTCTTTTCTGTGGATTGGGATCCTTTTGTGCTGTCTACAACGGTCTGTGAGCAAACAACCCCTCATTCAGCCTGGAGATCTTGGATTCGTCATTTGTTAGAGTCAACAGCCGGTATACTGCCTGCCAGCCTCGAGCTCCTCAGCCCCTGCAGCTGTCTCCAGCTTGATGTTTGATCCAAGAACTTGGGATTTGCCAGCTTCTGTAAGTGTGTGAGCCATTTTCCTAAGATACATTTATATATATATATGCTTTACTGGTTTTGCTTCTCTAGAGAACCCAGCCTAACACATTTGGTACTGGGAGTGGGGTAGTTCTAGAGAGACAAAATCATAAGGACACGCTTCCTAAATTGGTTCTCACTGATTCTGTTTTGGTTCTCCAATTTGATTAATTGTAAAGGCCCTGGTGACTCTGCCTCCATTAGTAAAGAGGGCCCTGCTAATCTGTGATGTGAGGTGGCAACATTAATATGCAAAATGGCACCACCAATAGATCAAGTATTTTTGAGAAGTGAGGCTCTGGGTGATCGCATATTTGATACTTTTCTGAAATTTTGTCAGCATGAGGAAACTGGTTGGTTGGTCCTACTTACACTAGACAAAGTGGTAAAAGAGTGAGATGAGTTCAGAGCTGCTGAGTCACAGCTCAAGCACTGCATAAAAGATCTCAATGTTTCCAGCTGTGCTCTGAAGGAAAGCCTTATTTCTTCTAGTAACAGAGCTGATATTGCCGAAAACCAAACCTAGAATTTTATTGTAAGGGTGGCTGAATTACAACACCAATTGAATTGCCAACTCAGAATGGTGTCTGAAGTTAAAGTGAGGGCATTGATTGGGGAAAAAATGGGATCCTGAAATCTGGAATGGGGACATATGGGAAGACAGGAAGATGAGGATATGGAGCCTGTAAATTCTGTTGAATCCCTCCCATCTGAAGCAATTACTATAAAACCATTATCCCTTCCACCTCTGTTTGATGGGATTAACTCAACTGTTCCTGCTAGGTCATTGCCTAAGGTAGATGCCATGGAAGACATTGCTGAATGTTCTCAGGAACTACCCCAACCACCCATTGCTGCTGCTAGACCTATAACTAAAGTTAAGTCCAAGCAAGCCCCAAAAGGTGAAATACAAAGTGTGACTGAGGAGGTGGCACTCTAAATCCAAAAAGACTTACTTGATTTTTCTAACATGTACAGACAGAAACCTGGATAATACGTATGGGAGTGGCTAATGAGGGTGTGGGATAATGGTGCAAAGAATGTAACACTGGATCAGTCTGAATTTATTGGTTTAGGCCCACTAAGTACAGATTCTTCATTCAATGTTTCAGCTCAAGAGGTTAAGAAAGGATCTAATTGTTTATATGGTTGGCTTACTGAAGCATGGATTACATACATGGTGGACTACCTTAAGTCAAGTTGAAGTACCAGACCTGCCTTGGTATAATGTAGAAGAAGGTATCCAGAGGGTTAGGGAAATGGGCATGTTAGAGTGAATTTATCAGATTAGACCCCTACACCCAGAAATGGAGAGTCCAGAGGACAAACCTTTCACTAGTATGGTGAGGAATAAATTTGTGAAGGGAGCCCCAGCATCCTTGAAGACTGCTGTGATTGCTTTTATGAAAGCCAGATTTGACAGTGGGAACTGCCCTAATTGAAATAAGACACTTAACTACAATCGGGCTGATTGGACCCTGTGGTAGAAGGGGACAAGTGGCAGCAGTTTATCGACAAAGACAGGTGGATGTGGTTACCATAATAGACAGGAGAGTCAAAATAGTAATCAGAATACTCTGACTCATGTGGAATTATGGCATTGACTACTTAGGCATGGTGTTCCTAGGAGTGAAATACATGACAAACCTACTAAAAACACAATTACGGTGCCAGCTAGTGGCAATACCGTGAAGGGTTGGGGCAAAGTTCTCTAGGAGACTGTATATGCTCTAAACCAGTGTCTAACATATGGTGCTGTTTCTCCAATAGCCAAGATTCATGGGTCTAGGAACCAAGGGGTGGAAATGGGAGTGGTACCACTCACTATTACCCCTAGTGACCTACGCTAAAAATTTTTGCTTCCTGTCCCTGCTACCTTATGCTCTGCGGGTCTGGAGATGTTAGTCCCAAAAGGAGGAACACTCCCACCTGGAGGCACAATACTGATTGCATTGAACTGGAAAGTAAGAATGCCACCAGGCCATGTTGGCTCCTTCATCCTCTGGATCAACAAATAAAGAAGGCCATTACTGTACTATCTGGTGATAGATTCTGATTACCAAGGGGAAATTGGACTGACATTACATAATGGAGGTAAAGAAGAATATGTCTGGAATACAGGAGATTCTTTAGGATCTCTCTTAGTACTACCAAGCCCTGTGATTAAAGTCAGTGGAAAATTACAGCAACCCAATTCTGATATGACTACTAATGGTCCAGACCCTTCAGGAATGAAGGTTTGGGTCAGCCCACCAGGCAAAGAACCACAACCAGCTGAGGTGCTTGCTGAGGGCAAGAGAAATATGGAATGGGTGGTGGAAGAAGGTAATTCTAAATATCAGCTATGATCACGTGACCAGTTGCAGAAATGAGGACTGTGATTGTTGTATTTCTTCATTGTATATGTGCATAAAATATTTTTTCTTCTGTTATGAACTATGAAATGTAAACAGGGTTAATACATTTTGGTTGTATGCATTTTAGTGTATCATGTTAGGCACAAATATGACTTTATGATTGTCCTTATTTAGAGGTTATATATATTAAGGAGATGTGTACAACTGCCAAGTTGACAAGGGGTGGACCATGAAAGTTGGAGCTATGTGTCAGCTTGGCTGGACCACAATTCTGAATGGTTTAAGCAGTTATGATATAGGTTATTCCCATGATGAGATTAGATGTATATGTTTTGAACA
>NW_006921592.1:3433045-3436976 GCF_000298275.1 Orycteropus afer afer | reverse complement strand
AATATTTTCAATTTAAACACAGTTAGCCATGTCCAATAGCAACTTTAAATACCAACTTCATACAACAGAGGGATTCTGAAGAGGATGCAAAAAAAAAAAAAAAAAAACACCCAAAATCAAACCAAACTGTTTGTCACATGCTTTATGAGAATCAAATACATAGTCTTGGAAGGGACTAAAGGTTTTGCCAGATTAATCTCATCTTTAGAGATGAGAAACCAGTTAAATCAAGCTGAAAGTCTATACCAGGGCTTTGACCTGGTTCATTCCAGTTTGACCCCCTGCTGCGCACTTGCACTTCCACCCCACATCTACTGAATCAGAATGTACATTTAACAACATTTATAAAAATCATCTGGGGATATTATTAAAGTGTAGATTCTGATTCAGTGGATCTGGGGTGGAAATGGAAATTCGCAGCAGGGGGTCGAAATGGAATGAACCAGATTGAAACCCTGCTTTATACATACCCCAAGGATTATAACCAGTTCTTGCAATTCTTGTATTCAAATGAGGGTAGGGAGTGGCAGTGGAGGATATCAAGGAAATAAATGGCAACAGTTCATTTGCATGGGAGAAGAGTGAAGTATGGATAAGAGCAAACAAAGAAACAAAACAGAAGAAATTGACGTATGGTAGAAAGGATGATGTTCTGATTCTTGGGTGATGAGAAGGTAAAGGATTAACATGTTCTTGCTCAGACAATTTCTTTTTGGGCCATGACTGGCTGGAGAAGGGAGGGGAAGGAAAGTATGTACCTCCCCAGAAGGTTTTGCTATATATGTGCAAAGATTTGCTTGCAGCTTTTAAGTGCTTGCCAGGCTTCCTGTTGACAGTATTGAGGAATATTCTGGATGCTAAACTAAGGGTCACCTAATGAGTTGATTTCTGTGGCTTGGCAGAAAGGCATTAAAGAACATTATCCAAAGGCTCAAAAACTCCCAGCCCAAGCTCCAGTTACTGAGAATATTAGAATAAAACTGGTCATATACTCCATATGCCCAAGAAATAACAATAAATGGCATGTCCCATTTTCCCAGCAAATGTCAGTCTCCTCAAGAGCAGGGACCCTTCTTGTGCCTGACATATGGTAGACAAAAATGTTTGTTCAAGTGAGGGAAAACTAATTAAGAAGTTCTATCTTTAAAGCTATTAAGCATCGAACAAGACAGAGTTTGAGGATGAGAGTACTTTTCTGGAATATTAAATATTAAATATTGTCATTTATATTCTGTATCATTCTACCAGAGATTTTAGTTTGATTAAAATTAAGACCGGTGATATTTTCCCCATAAATTAGTAGTGAAGGGCTCAAAATAAGATGTAGTTTGTATGCTTTATGAGATACCAAAGTGGTCTGATGGGAAAGCTATCAGACGTGTGTCACTGCTGTGACTGCACCCGCTGGAAGGGAGTCAACATGACCTTAGTCTTCCTGAATCCCTTTCTCCTTTCGCATAAAGGAAGGTTAATGTCTCCTTGTTGGGTTGCTATGAAGACTAAAGGAGATATTGTTCGAGCAAAAGCTTTTCTAAACCACCAGCTCTTTTATATGTCAGTTTTATGAGAAAATAAGCTACATCCTTTGTAATACACATTGAAAAATAAGCATTCCGGCAACTTGTCACAGAGGCCTCATTCCTTTGGTTCATTTGATTCAAGCAGTTACAATTGCAAAATTTTTTGTGTTTTTCAAATTTCTGAATCTTTTGAAATCAGTATGTGCCCTGTGCTGACACATAACTATATTATCAAAATCGGCCAGGGTTTCTACCTTGAACTTTCCAAGTATGCCAGAAGAAGTTGCGTTCCAGTTGGTACCAGGTATCAAAATCATCAGGTCAAAAAAATTAAGTAATCAGGTCAAAAATTTAGATACTGGTCTTATTTTCAGATAAAATTGTTATTATGTGTGGTTATTTGTATTTAGTTGGAAATATTTTGGACTGGTACTTTCACTGGAATTTTAAATTTGAACAATTTTAAATACGTTCAATAAATAACAGTGGGTTTATTTAAAACTCCTGCATCTTAATTTTGCTCCCAAACTGCTTAAAGGATAGAAAATAAATCAATGTGAAAGTTGTGAAAGGAGTGAGTCATACTGGTGGGTGGGAAAAACCAAAATCTCTCCTCAAAAATCATCCCCCCCAAAACCACTTTAGTAATTCTGTGAAGTGTATTATCACGCATTTGCTCAACAGATGGAAACTTCTCTGAAACTAAGCCATCAGTCCTCAAATTGATTGTGTTTTTGAGACCCACCAAGCGCTTAACACGATGACAGTGATTCTGTGGTGGTGGTTGTTGTTGTTATGTGCCGTCGAGTCGGCTCCGACTCATAGCAACCCCTCCTTGGGTTTCCGAGGCAGTATCACTACGGAAGTAGGATTGCCCAACCTTCCTTCCGAGGAGTGGCTGGTGGGTTTGAACCGTCAGCCTTCTGGTTAGCAGGCAAGTGACTTAGCCACTATGCTACCAGAGCTCCCGATTCTGTGGTAGTTAAGTTTATGTGTCAACTTTGCTGGACCTGGTTTTGAGTGGCTGGGCCTGGTTTTGAGTGGCTGGGCAGCTGGATGTAGGTATTCTCCATGGTAAGATTGGTAATCAACTGCATGGTGGAATCTACTGGAGCAGCTGAGTAGCTGCCTTAGGAATGTGGTCTGCTTCCGGTGTATAAGGGGAAGCATTGAGAAAGGTCTCTGAGCTTTTTGGCATGCTTGGACTCTGCATATAGCTGAGTTGCTATTCAGCAGCCTGCCATGTTGTCTGCCAGTCTTGGGACTCTTAATCTTGAATCTGTGACCTGCCATGTGGTTTGGTGATGTTCAGACTTTGCCTTTTCACTTATCACCCTTGGGTTTCTCAGCCACAGCTGCCTGGGGGAAGAAATCCTCCAAATTAAGTGGGCCGGGAGCAAGAGGCGGAGCTGAAACCTGAGGTCAAGGGCCTTTCACCCAGCCCCTAGCCTCAAAAACTGTAAGAGAATAAACTCTTATTTGTTAAAGTCACCCATCTGGGGTATTTTCTGTTAAAGCAGCACTCAGTAACAAAGTTGAGGGAAAGGCCCTCAATGAAATGGACTGATGGCACCTAACAACAAGTAACCAGAACAGATACTATATGGTGATGATTCTTAACTTTTTTTTTTTTTTAATTTAATTCAACTAATGAATTCTTGGGAGCTCTGATAGCATAGTGCCTAAGGCACTTGACTGCTAAGGCTGGCAGTTCAAACCCCCCAGCAACTCCTCGGAAGGAAGGTTGGACAATCTACTTCCGTAGCGATGCTGCCTCAGAAACCCAAGGAGGGGTCACTATGAGTCGGGTCCAACTCAAGGGCACATAACAACAATAACAATAGATTCTATAGATTATGTCTGTTTCAGGGCTACTTCCAAAGATAAGGCTCAGTACCAGAACCTTCTGTATGGAGTTCACCCAGCTTCTGAAATCTGTATAGGTTATGTCTTCTGAGGATGTTTTAGCCATTATTTTTTGGATTACTTTTTAAGTCCTCTCCTCTTTCTCTTACCCATTTGGAATTTAGACATTGCATCATATGTTACAGTTCCATGGATACCTGGGTTCATTGTTTTTCAGTCTATCTTTTCTTTGTTCTTCAGATTGAGTGATGTCTATTGTTTTATTTCAAGTTCATTGGTTCTTCCCTCTGTCCTCTCCATTCTGCTATTGAACCCATCATTGAGTTTTATTTCAATTATTGTACTTTTAGGATTAAAATTTTATTTTCTTTTGTCTTTATTTCTTCTGTTTTTTTCACTGAGACTTTCTATTTTTTTGTTTCAAATGTGTTTGTAATTGCTTGTTGAAGCATTTTTATGATAAACCAAAAAACCCACTGTCATCAAGTCGATTTAGACTCATAGCAACCCCCATTGTATTTCCAAGGCTGTAAATCTTTACAGAA
>NW_006921592.1:3430181-3431925 GCF_000298275.1 Orycteropus afer afer | reverse complement strand
ACTTCCGTAGTGATACTGCCTCGGAAACCCAAGGAGGGGTCGCTATGAGTCGGGGCCAACTCGACGGCACATAACAACAACAACAACATAGACAGTTTAGGAAAGTACTTGAGAAATTAACAGCTTATAAAAGTAGGGCAAAAAATCTGGGTGGGAGCATAAATCGAAAATCAGCTCATTCTCTGACAGAGAGTTCTTTGTTCCCAAGGCCACGTCCATGTGAAGGATAGTTTGCACAACCATTCTCAGGCAAACCCAGGCATGAGGCAGTCTTTTGGCTGAAGGGCGCTGTGCACCGTGCTCTGGTCTGCTTACACGGTGCAGGGATGGTGGCCAGTGCCTGCTCCAGGTAGGCCCAGGAGCCCTGGGGGAGGTCGGCTGGGTTTTTGTGCTGCGCATTGATGTCATCCGGCACCTGCTGCCAGTGCCACAACTAGGTCAGGTGTTTCTGGACCAGTGCGTCCCTCTGCTGCAGCTCATTCCTTAGTTCCGAGACATCCTCTTTGACAACTTGCTCTGGTTTCTGATCAGATAACTGTAATCTTTTTTGCAGGAAAAAACATTCTGTCTTGCAATGCCCAGAAACTTCTGGATGCACTGATCAACACCAGTGCGAATTTCTTCCTGATCGGTGTTGTTGACGTAGTCCTGACTCACCCGAGAAGCAAAGCAGGCCTCGAAAGAGGACTCTAGTTCGTCCACCAAGGTACCGTTAGAGGATCTCAGAGACCCTGGCACCACTTGAAGAAGCAAAGCCTGGCCCAGGAGTCCCGGAGGGGGTGGCGGGAGGCCCCGGGGGCTGCCCAGAGAACATGCAGCCCAGCAGAGCTGCCATGTCTGCAACGGCTGGGAAGAGGCCCATTGAGAACCGAGTTGGAACAGTCTTGATAGCACACAACAACATGGTGAGATTTCAAATCTGATTTAAATCTTCTGTTTTCACAAGTTTCTCTGATGCCATACTTGTGGGAAGGGGGTTGTGGTTGTTGTTATGTGCCGTGGAGTCGGCCCGGACTCATAGCGACCCCTCCTTGGGTTTCCGAGGCAGAGGCAGTATCACTATGGAAATAGATTGCCCAACCTTCCTTCCGAGGAGTGGCTGGTGGGTTTGAACCGCCAGCCTTCTGATTAGCAGTCAAGTGCCTTAGGCGCTATGCTATCAGAAGGGGGAGTGCCACCTTATTACTGCTGGGTAAGGGTAGAAGTTCCCACTTGATCTCCACTGACCTCCTGCGAATAGAAAGGATACCTCATTATTGCTGGGCAGAGTGGGAGTTCAGGCTTCCATTTTCTCTGCTTTGTGCCCTGTGTGGAAGGGGAGAGGGCACCTCATTACTTTTTCCCCACTAGACCTCTGCTAATACCACAGGAGGCAATGGAAGTTAGCCAAGTTACTGCTGAAACGTGGTAGAAGTCCCACCTTTCCACTCAGCTCTCTTTGACACCACCATGGTAGGGAATAATGCCTTAATACCACCTTGGAAACCCAAGGAAGGGTTGCTATGAGTCTGGATTGACTGGACAGCAGTGAGTTTACTGTTGGGTGGAGATCAAAGTCCAGGTTCCTCATGTGGTCTCCAATGACACTATGGGACAGAGGGAGGAGGTAGTCTTGCTCCTGCTAGGTGGGGATGAAAGCCTTCACTCCCTACTTGCCTTATCAAACACCACCCCGGGGAAGAAGGAAGATGAAGGGACACCTCATTACAGTAGGGTGCATGTAGAAGTGTAGGGTCACCTCTCA
>NW_006921592.1:3429075-3429686 GCF_000298275.1 Orycteropus afer afer | reverse complement strand
GGTTTCCGAGGCAGTATCACTATGGAAGTAGATTGCCCAATCTTCCTTCCAAGGAGTGGCTCGTGGGTTATTATATAATCATATACAATTGATATCATCACTTCAAAATAATGTGTTTTCAGACTTTCAAGCCTATTAAAATGATCTCCAAATTATCTAGGAAAGGACACACTGCAAATTTGGGCCAGGGTCATAATGGCCTTTTAAAGGGATTTTTCATTATGTCCCAGGACAAAGTCTTCCTATCAGTGAGAATTGTTAACTATCTTATCAGATGCTGGACAGATAGGTTATATATTATATATACATATTTTTATATAATGCCCAAGGTCTTTAGCTGTACTTAGTGTGAAGAAAGGAAAGAAGTGCATCTATTCCATCTTATCCCAGAACCAGAAACTCAACATTCAGTTCCTTTGGTTTTCTCTTGCACCATAAGGTAATGGTTCTAGGGGAAAAAACAGACATTAAAATACATATACTTTTTATTGCTAGCACTATGACTCCTAAAGAAAGAAAGAAAACAAAAATCCTCACAACTGGACCAATGAGCAGCATCACAATAAATGGAGAGAAGATTGAAGTTGTCAAGGAATTCATGTTGCTTGGTT
>NW_006921592.1:3413442-3428610 GCF_000298275.1 Orycteropus afer afer | reverse complement strand
ATGGATTGATATGGTGGCTGCGATGATGGGCTCAAGTATAGCAGGGATTGTGGGGCTGGCACGGGATCGGGCAGTGTTTCGTTCTGCTGTGCATGGGGTTGCTATGAGTCTGAAACGACTCGACGGCACTTAACAACAACAAATGACTCCTAAATCCTAATCCATATAAAACAAAACAAAAAACCCACTGCCATCTAGTTGATTCCAACTCGCAGAGACCCCCACTGGGTTTCTGAGGCAGTAAATCTTTATGGAAGTAGATTGCCTGGTCTTCCTTCTGCAGAGTGGCTGGTGGCTTTCAATCCCTCTGGTTAGCAGTCAAATGCCTGAGGCACTGAGCCACCAGAGCTCCTTCCTAATCCATCTAGGAGTAGGTGTAAAGGGTTTTAGCACCACACCCAACACAGTTTCCTCTTTTAGTGCCAGTGCCCCAGGTGGAGAATGAGTCAATAGACCAGAAGTCTAGACTTCCCAGGTGTTTACTTCTGACTTGGGAGGAGTGGGCCCCACAGCAGTGCTTCTTCATGGAACATACCCAACAAGACTAGGTCTTAATTCTCCAGGTCGTGAAGGCCCACCTGTTTTTGTAGTGAGTAGTGTTTAAGAGCCTAACTGATCCTTTATCTCTTGGAGATAAAATCTGTGGTTGGGACAAGAGAAGGAGCCAGTAACATTTATATATTTACATATTCCAAATGCACTAACAACCAGTACAAACTCCTCAAGCCTTTAGTCCTTTCTGCTGGCCCACATTTCATATGGCAATCAGGGAACTGTACTGTGTGCACTGCACAAAGGCACTCAGCCAATAGGACAAAAGGGAGCTAAGATCCATCCCAGCTCTGCTTGCCAAATCATGTACCCACAGAGCTGCACCACCCAGAGGGGGTGCCTTTTTCAAATTCGCACAAAGGCTCCCTAGAAGCAATCAGCTGGGCCTTGAACCTAACAATAGCAGTATTGCAGCATCTCAAAAGAAACATTCTCTTGTGTTCCATACACTCATTATACTTGAGTAGCCAATGGATAATCATATGCAATTGATATCATCAGTTCAAAATAATGTATTTTCAGACTTTCAAGCCTATGAAAATGATCTCCAAATTATCTAGGAAAAGACATACTGCAAATTTGGGCCAGGGTCATAATGGCCTTTTAAAAAGATTTTTCATTATGTCCCAGGACAAAGTCTTCCTATCAGTGAGAATTGTTAACTATCTTATCAGATGCTGGACAGATAGGAGGCTTTCTGATATGCACAGTTCCTTGCCCTTTAGCTGTTACCACATCTCTCCTTCCCTCCACTGATATGTGACACATCAATATGTGCTCCATGAGGCAACTGAAAATCCCTGCTCTATCGGAATGGTCACATCACTAAATAAATAAGCCTCTAACAGATAACTAAGGAGATGTGAGAAGAGGCTCATTACTCGTGTACTTCCAAACCAAAACCCAAACCTGCTGCCATCGAGTCAATTCCAACTCATAGCCACCCTATAGGACAGAGTAGAACTGCCCCATAGGGTTTCCAATGTTGTAAATCTTTAGGGAAACAGACTAACTCATCGTTCTCCCAGTGGAGCAGCTGGTGGGTTCAAACCACCAACCTTTTGGTTAGCAGCTGAATGCTTTAACCACTATGACACCAGAGCACCTTCCTGTCTAATTAGCTAACTTTTTTAAAAAAAATTGCCTTTGAATTGATTTCTACTTATGGTGACCCCATGTGTTACAGAATAAAACTACTCCATAGATTCTTCATGACTATAATCTTTATGCAAGCAGATCACCAGAGCTTCCTTCCATGGCACTGCTTGGTGGATTCAATCCATCAGACTTTAGGTTAATAGTCAAACCATTTACACCACACGGAGACCCCATTTAGCCAGCTATTGTTGTTAGGAGCTCTGGTAGTGTAGTGCCTAAGGTGGTTCAAACCCACCAGCCACTCCTTGGAAGGAAGGTTGGGCAATCTTCTTCCGTAGTGATACTGCCTCGGAAACCCAAGGAGGGGTCGCTAAGAGTCAGGTCCGACTCCACAGTACATAACAACAACAATTGTTGTTAGATGCCATTGAGTTGGTTTTGACTCATAGTGACCCCATGTCCAGCAAAACGAAACACTGCCCATCCCTGCAGCATCCTCCAAATTGTTGCCATGTTTGAGCCCATTGTTGCATCCACTGTGTTAATCCATCTTGTTGAGGGTCTTGCTTCTTCACTGACCCTCTGCTTTGCCTCGCATTATATCCTTCTCCAGGGACTGGTTCCTTCTAACAACCAAAAAATAAGAGACAAAAGTCTGGCCATTCTTACTTTTAAGGCACATTCTGGCTATACTTTCTCCCAGATAGATTTGTTCATTCTTCTAGCAGTGCACGATACACTCACTATTCTTCGACATCACCACAATTCAAATGCACTGATTTTTCTTCTGTCTTCCTTATTCATTGTCCAGTTCTTGCATGCAGGTGAGAAAACCAAACTCACTGCCATTGAGTCGTTTTTCTGACTCATAGTGACCCCTCCTTGGGTTTCCGAGGCAGTATCACTACGGAAGTAGATTGTCCAACCTTCCGTAGATTGTCCAACCTTCCTTCTGAGGAGTGGCTGGTGGATTTGAACAGCGAGCTTTCTGGTTAGCAGTCAAATACATGTGTATGAGGCTACAAAACATACCATGGCTTGGGTCAGAGCAACCTTAGACTTCAAAGTGACATCTTTGCTCTTAAAAACTTTAAAGAGGACTTTTGCAGCAGATTCACCCAATGCAATACATTGTTTGATTTCTTGACTGCCGCTACTGTGGGCATTGATTGTGGATCCAAGTAAAATGAAATCCTTGACCACTTCAGTCTTTTCTCCATTTATCATGATGCTGCTTATTTGTGCAGTTGTGAGTTGTTTTGTTTTCTTAATGTTGAGGTATAATCCATCCTGAAGACCGTAGTCTTTTTTTTTTTTTTTTTAATTGTGCTTTAGGTGCAAGTTTACAGAGCAGACTTTGTTTTACATTCAACATTTCATTCACATTCAGTTTCACTCCCCAGTTACCATCCCCAACCCGAACCCAGTCTCCTCCCCTCCCTGCCCAGTAGCCTCCACCCGTGCCCCTCACAGTTACGCACTCCTGTGTGCCTTGCATTTCCTCCGTGCGAATGTTGCCCCTCCAGTGCCCCAAGGTTGATTGCTCCCAGGGATGCATCTCCATAGAGGATGTGGGTGTGTCACCCTGGGTTGAGTGGTCTGCGTGTACATCTTGTTTACTATTGGGCTGAGAGCCAGCCCCTAGGAGTGAGTTTTATTCCAGGCCCAAAATGTATCCCAGGGCCATAGTATTGGGAGTCTCACCAGCCTCCATCTAACCAGTAATTCTGGTCATTATTGAGTTTTTGGATTTTGTTCCACGTTTTCCCTCCCACTCTATCCAGGATCTTCAGATTTGATCCTCTCCTGAGTGGTTGAAGGCTGTAGTCTTTGATCTTCATCAGTAAGTACTTCAGGTCATCTTCGGTTTCAGCAAGCAAGATTGTATCATCTGCATATTACAGGTTGTTAATGAGTCTTCCTTCAATCCTGATGCTATGTTTTTCTTCATATTGTCCAGCTTCTCAGATTATTTGCTCAGCATATAGATTGAGTAAGTATAGTGAAAGGATGCAACCCTGATGCACACATTTCCTTGTTTTAAATCACACCTGTTTGATTCAAATGACTGCCTCTTGGTCTATTTATATGTTCCTCATGAACACAATTAAGTGTTCCAGAATTTCCATTCTTCTCAATGTTATCCATTTATTATGATCCACACAGTCAAATGCTTTTGCATAGTCAACAAAACACAAGTAAACATCTTTCTGTTATTCTTTGCTTTCAGTCAAGATCCAGCTGACATCAGTAATGAAATCCCCCATTCTACACCCTCTTCTGAATTCAGCTTGCATTAGCCAGCTAGTGGCCACTATATGGATATATCTATACCCACTCTGCACTTATTGACATAATTAGGGTCTAAAGACCAGGTCATTATGTCAAATGGGTATTATATGAGGAGGAGGATGCAGAGGAGGCTCCAATACTTGGCACTGCTGTGCTCTGGTCCCCAAGGTACTACCATGAGGGCTGGTGCTCAAGCAGACCTGGGGCCCAGCAGCTAGACGAGAAGCACAGTTGGCAGCTTTGGGGCTTGCACAACCGGCAAGGCTTGGAATCCAGATGGTCAGTAAAGGTTGCTGCCCATACTCATGCCTTCCAAGGCTGTCCCCTCTACAGCCCCAGCCTCTTGCTGGGAGGACCCCATGGAAATTAATGATGCCCTGCTGATTTTGGGGGACTTGGAATCCCAGGCCCAGAGCCTAGAGACTAACAGCTGCTTGAAAGAAGAGCTTGACAGCCCAGACTGCAAAGGAAGAGGGGGCAGCTGGCTTCTGCTGCAGCCTCCCAGCCCCAAATTAGTGCCAGTACTCTTCCCACAGCAAGATTTTGTCCCCCCGGGAGTTAACAGAGGGGAGCGGCAGCAGAAACCTCCCCCACTCCTGCCTCCTCCTGGGCCCCTCCAGCTATTCACGGCCCCATCTCTGAAAAAAAAAAAAAAAAACCAAACTCACTGCTATTGAGTCAGATCCAACTCATAGTGACCCCCCTTGGGTTTCCGAGGAAGTATCACTACAGAAGTAGATTGCCCAACCTTCCTTCCGAGGAGTGGCTGGTGGGTTTGAACCGCCAGCCTTCTGGTTAGTAGTCAAATGCCTTAGGCACTATACCACCAGAGTTCCCCATCTCTGAAAGGCTCCCTCAAAATCCATCTTATTCACCTCTTTCACATGAAGAGCTGCAATGATGGCTCCAGCAGTGGGCATGGGACTAGCAAGAAGCCTTCTGGAGAAGTGGCTGCTTTAGTTGCAAGCCTGACAGACGTGGGTGGCTCTGCAGGCCTGGCGCTAGACACAGGGAGGAAATGCAAGTTAATGTTCAAAATAATTGAATAATAGATTTTTTACTATTGTCAGAAATGTCAGCTAATAAGATGGTCGATAAATGAGGAATAGGTATATTTTCTCAGATTAAGAGCTTTAAAGTCCTCAAATCAAAGAAACTTTACAAAATATACCATTGGTCCTAGCCACTGCCTCCCCCCGAAAAAAAGAAAACTGAACCCTCTGCCTTCAAATTGATTCCAACTCATAGTGACCCCCATTGGGTTTCCAAGGCTGTAAATCTCTATGGAAGTAGATCACCTCGTCTTCCTCCCATGAAAAAGCTGAACCACCAAACTTCTGGTTAGCAGCCAGATGCCTTACCCACTATGCCACCAGAGCACCTTATACCATTGGTCGTGGTCTCACTGTAAACCAGGTGGTGATTTAGGTGAAAAGAATTGACTCATGTCAATGGATACAGCAAAAGAACACCAAAGCATACCCTGGTCTCTAAATTCACAACATTGATCCTTTATTTCTTGACTTCACCAAAATATTAAGCTTACAGATGAAAATACTGATGAGCTAATCACAATGCCAGAAGCACAGAAATGGAGTTGAGAAGACTTGGGGTCCATCCTTCTCTCTGCCATTTCATTGTCTCAGTTCAGCAAATCTTTTAAGGCCTCTGCACTCAGAGTCCATGTCTACTAGATGAGGAGTATTGTTGTTATTGTGGGTTGTCATTGAATCGATTCTGACTCATAGCAGCCCCAGTATGTAGAGTAGAACTGCTCCATAGGGTTTTCAGTCAGTGTGACTTTTCAGAAGCAGATCACCAGGCCTATATTCCAAGGTGCCTCAGGATAGGTGTGAACTACCAACCTTTCAGCTAGTACTTGAGCACTTAACCATTTGCAAAACCTGTGATCTGCAGATGACACAACATTGCTTGCTGAAAGTAAAGATGACTCGAAGCACGTGCTGATGAAGATTAAAGACTACAGTCTGCAGTATGGATTACACCTCAAAATAAGGAAAACGAACATTCTCACAATTGGACCAATAAGCAGCATCATGATAAATGGAGAAAAGATTGAAATTGTCAAGGAATTCATATTATTTGGCTCCATAATCAACATCAGTGGAAGTAGCAGTCAAGAAATCAGACAACGTATTATATTGGGCAAAGCTGCTGCAAAAGACCTCTTTCAAGTGCTGAAGAGCAAAGATGTCTCTTTGAAGATGAAGGAGCACCTAACTGAAGCCATGGTATTTTCAATAGCTTACCATGAGTGTGAAAGCTGGACAATGAATAAGGAAGACCAAAGAAGAATCAATGCTTTTGAGTTGTGTTGGCAAGGAGTACTGAAAGTACCATGGACTGCCAGAAGAATCAGCAAATGTGTTCTGGAAGAAGTGCAGCCAGGATGCTCCTTGGAAGTGAGAATGGCCAGACTTCATCTCACCTACTTTGGTCATGGTGTCAGAAGGAGCCATTCCCTGGAGAAGGATATCATGCTTGGTAAAGTGGAGGGTCAGCAAAAAAGGGGAAGACCTTCAACAAGGTGGATTGACACAGCAGCTGCAATGATGGGCTGAGGTTTAGCAAGAACTGTGATGCTGGGCAGTGCTGTGTTCTATTGTGCATGGGGTCACTATGACTCAGTGGCACCTAACAACAACAATGACAGGGGTGTTAGCTCTAAAAAATTCTTAAAAATATTAAACAAGTACAGCTTCAGTGAATAATGACCTTTGAGTTGCTATTATTTTTCCTTTTAAAATTTTTATATAAATAGTTTAACATCATTTTCCTAATACATTTTAATTTTTGTTCCCCTTCATGTGGAAATTAATTTCCCATCTACTAATCTCTCCTGTCTCAAATATAATCATTTCTAGCAGCAAAGACAAGAGTTCTATAAATACTTATAAATGTTTTGCCAAACCCCAATATGCCTTAAGGAAGATTTTTTTTTTTTTTGTATCCGATGAAAAGAAAAATAAAATCCACTTTGGAGACTTGCTATATATTTCTTTTAGTAGTTAGGGATACTCAAAAAACTAACTCACTGCCTTCAAGTTGATTCCAACTCATAGTGACCCCCACTGGATTTCCAAGGCTTTTGATTTAAAATCTTTATAAAAGTAAACTGCCTCTTTCTTCCACAGAGTAGCTAGTAGGTTCAAGCCACCAAACTTTTGGTTAGCAGCCAAATGTCTTAACCACTAAACCACCAGAGTTTCTTAGTTAGGGGAAAGCAAGGTAAATTGTTTTTATCTTCCCACAAGTAATATGGCCCAACATTATATAAGAAATCATATTTTGAAAAGTGGATAAAGTAACAGAATTTGGCTAATGTGGATCTTTAAAATGCTTGTTGTAAGGCCTTATCTCTTTTGCCATATAAATGGACTTCTGCTATGAAATCATTTAGCTTTGAAGTGTCTGGTTCAGAGACTACTCATACAATGTGAAGGATTTAAACAAAACAAAACAAAATTTATTAAAAGCCCAGCATTCGAGCGAAATAAGTCAGTCACAAAAGGACAAATATTGTATTAGTCCGTTATTGTGAAAGTTAAGGAAAGGTTTATATATTGGAGGACATTTTCTTTGTTGGTTACCAGGGGTGGGAGGGAAGGGGAGGGAATGCTGTTAGATAGATAGAGATAAATATTGATTTGGGTGAAGAGAAGGTCAATGTACCAAATGTGAGTGACCAATATGGCAGCATTGAGGATGAGAAAGACAGAGAGAGTAACATGGGCAGTACAAACAGCAAATATGAACCCCTTTGTAAATACAATACTGAGTTGTCAATGAAAGCAAACATGGGTATAGGGACGGATAGATGGGTGAACAAGCTAAACAATTATGTATGTCTAAATGGAGAGTGTATCCAAGATCATATACAGGGTTGGCAGACAATGGGCCTCTCGAAGAGTATGAAGGGATGGACACTGGGAGGAGGTAACTATGGGGAGGAAGTGGGAGGGGAGCTGCTGCATTGTAAATTTTGGTCAATGACATGAGACAAAGTATATGTGAACTGCTGTATGAAAAGTGAATTTACTCTGTAAATCTTCACCCAAATCCTAATAAAAAAAAAAAGAGGAAAAAAAAAAAGCCCAGCATTCTGGTTCTCTGTCTGCTATAAATTAGCTGTGAGATCGTGTAGATTTGTTTCTACATCTGAAGAGAAGCTAAATTAGATGCTTTATTAGTTCTCCAACAATCCTATAACGCTATGTCAAATAGTTCTTCAACTCTTCTTCAAAGGCCCCAAATCAGAAGAACTAATAATTTCTTATTTACAGATGAAGAACTGGGACTCAGATAAACTATGTAACTTGCTCAAGGTCACAGAGCTAAACAGTGGACCAGCTAGTCCCTTACCCCAGTCTGTCTGACTCTGAAACTCATGCTGTTCATCCAACCCCAACAGAAGTCTTCCTTTTTGGGAGGCCAGGAGGAGAAGAACCTTCCCTAATGAAAAGGTGCAGATATGGCTTCTGTGTTGTTGTTGTTGGGTACTGTCAAGTGGATTCCAAGTAAAACTGTTCCATAGGATTTTCAAGGCTGTAATCTTTTTTTTTTTTTTTTAATTTTTTTGTTGTTGAACATTCAACAATTTTTGCATGTACAATTTAGTGACATTGATTATATTCTTTGAGTTGTATAACTATTTTCATCCTCCTTTTCTGAGTATTCCTTCCCCATTAACATGAACTTACTGCCCCCTAAGTTTCTTATCTAATTTTTCTAGTTGCTATTGTCAATTTGATCCTGTACAGATAGATCTTAAAAGAACATAATGCTCAAGGCAGTCATCCTTTACTAGTTAAACTAAACTATTGTTTGGTTTTAAGAAGAGTTCTGCATGTATTTTTGATTTAAGATTTAAAGATTATCTCAGGGTAATAGTTTTGGGGGTTCACCCAACCTCCATTGCTCCAGAAAATCTAGAGTCCATGAGAATTTGAAATTCTCTTCTACAATTTCTCCCTTTTAAGCAGAATACTTCTGTAGAATCTTTGATCAAACTATTCAGTAATGGTTACCAGCACCATCCAGTTCTTTTGGTCTCACAGAAAAGGAGGAAGTTGTTCATGGAGGCAATTAGCCACACATTCTATTTCCTCCTCCTGTTCCTGACTCTCCTTCTTCTTCTGTTGCTCAAGGCATATAGAAACCAATTGTTGTGTCATGGATGGCCTCTTTCAAGCTTGTAAGTCTCTAGGCACTACACAGCAAACTAGGAGGTAGAACAGAAATACTAAACATGTTATTAGGCCAATTGACTGGGATGTCCAATGAAACCCTGACCCTAAACCTCCAAACCAAGTAACCAAATCCCATGAGATGTTTGGTTGTAATTAAGCAGACTCAGCAGATAGATTCCTTTTGTTTTTGTGTCACCGTTGTAAATATCTCTATTATACAATTTTTCCCAATTCAACTGTTGGAGGTGTACAACTTACTGACAGCAATTACATTTTGGCTGTGCAACTCTTCCCTTAATGCAATTTTTCCACCATCATAAACCTAAACTTGGTACTTCATAAGCAATAACCATGCCCCTTTCCCCTCCCTCCTGTCCCTGGTCTGCCTCTGGTAGCCACTAATATACTTTGGTCTCTCTATATTTTCCTGTTCTTGTCCTTTATATAAGTGAGGCCATACAATATTTGTCCTTTTGTAATTGACTTATTTCACTCAGCATAATGTCTTCAAGCTCTATCTACATTGTAGCCTGTTAGGTTGTAATATTTACTGGAGCAGATTGTCAAGTCTTCCTCCTGTGGAGCTGTCAGATGGGTTCAAACTGCCAACTTTTCAGTTAACAGCCAAAATCTATACCTTATTAAAGACTTCCCTTGGAAAAAAGTACTGGACTATTTGAAGGTTGGTCACTACACTTTATCCTGCAATTAACTAAAGCAGTGGTTCTTAAAATGTGGTCCATGGACGAGAAACATCAGTATCATGGGACCACCAGCTGCCTTTGAGTTTATTACAATTCATGGTGACCCATGTGTGTCAGCATGTAACTGTGCTCCTTAGAGTTTCTGATGTCTGTTTTTTTGTAAGCAGATCATGAGGTCTTTCTTCTAAAGTACCTCTAGGTGGACTCAAACCTCTAACCTTTCCATTAGCAGCAGGAGTGTTAAGTATTTGCAACACTCAGAGACTCCCATAGGAATTTGTAAGAAATACAAGTTCTCAGGCCTATCCCAGACCTTCTGGGGATGGAACTCAGAAATGTGTGTTTTAACTAGTCCTGGGTACACTTTGGTGAGCTCTGGTAGCACAGTGCCTTTCATATAACCTATATGACTAGTTGAAGCAGCAATTTTGTTTGTGATGATTTATGGTCGTGATGCCTGTGACATCCCAAATTAGAACATCTTTTTCAGAGTCACTCTGAATGCAACTACCTCTTTGGGAATTAAAAAATTTATTAGGCTACTTGGAGCTGAGCTCAAGGAAAGACAGAATCAATTAAAAATATGCATTCTGCTTCCATAGCACTGCTTTAAGTCATCCAGGAGACAGTTTCTGGGAATGGAGTCTAATAGATGTTTTTTGTAAACTAGAACAAAGTAATATCTCACTTCCCAGGAGTTAAAACCTCTCCCTTCTCATCCAGGAGATGACATTTATTTCGGGATTCATTTCAACCAGAGATGACATAAACAGCCTTCCAGGTAGCTTCAGTAACTCATGTTTCCCCAGTTTAGCAATGACTCAGCAGATGGCAGGGAGTATGAATGGCCTTAAGTACCATACTGGCGCCAAGGGTCATATTGTCATTATTAATTAAACATTTTATTTGCCCACAGCCTAAGTCCCTGTAACTCCATTCTTATGTAGTACAGGACTCAGGTCAGAAATCTGTTCATTAGACCTAGTTCTGAGGTTAGAAAAAATGCCATTTTTCCTTTGTGAGGTTGCAGCTACTGATCTATCACCAAAATAACTGGTTCATAGTAATCAACAGATGTCTGTTGAATGAGATAATTAGTTAACTAAAGTAATGAACAGGCTTAAACTTGGTTTTAAAATAATGGTGCTGGTTGTACACCATTTTGACTATACATTCTTACCTATTTTGTCCATGATGGAGAAGGGCAATAATATTTTCTGGGTGGAAGGAAGACTGGGCAATTTATATCCATAGAGATACTGCCTCAGAAACCCAAGGAGAGGTCGCTATGAGTTGAATCGACACAATGCCAATGAGTTTGGTCTTTTTGGTTTGGTTCCTATGTGCTAGGTACTTTGTGCATGTTTATTTCACTTAATCCTCATGGCATCCTTGTGAGGTTTGCAGTAATTAGTCTCATTTTGTAGGCAGCAAAACTGAGGGAACAGCTGATAAATGGCAGAGCCAAGCTTGGAACCTAGTTCTTATCCTCCCACTTTTCCCTCATTTTCCAATACTGGGCTTTGAATGTGGACAAAAAATCTTCTCAGATTTATGGCTCCGACTGTTGGCTCGAAACAGATTGAAGTTCAAGCACCATAAGGCTCTGTTGGCATCTTAAAATAACAGAAACAATTGATGGCATACAAAGGGAGAAATAACTACACCTCTATTTCTATTTTATCAAATATTTTATATGTAAAATACCATTTATGGAATGTACAAGCAAATTATAAAGAATATAACAAAATAAATGCTTGTGTGCTTCTCATTAAGCTTAAGTAACTGAACAATGTGTGCCACGTTTTTACTACATTCCTTGACACAGAAATAACTTCTGTCATACTTTTTAAAATCATATCTTTGTTATATTTTTATTACATATCTGTGAACATGTATGTGCAAACTATATTCACTTTATTTCTGAACTATGTACATAAGGTATTGTGCTGTATTATTCTGCAACTTATTTTAATATCATATTCCTGAGATTCATCTATTTTGCCATATACAGCTGTGGTTTATTCATTTTCACTGTTGTATAGTAACTATCTCTGGAGGCGTTGTGCCTAAGGCATTTGACTGCTAACCAGAAGGCTGGCAGTTCAAACCCACCAGCCACTTCCTGGAAGGAAGATTGGGCGATTTACTTCCATAGAAACACCACCTTGGAAACCCAAGGAGGGGTCTCTATGTGTTGGACAAACGACTTGACGGCAGTGAGTTTGGTTTGGTATAGTAAGTATCAAGGACCCTTAGTGGTGCAGTGATTAAAGTGCTTGGCTGCTAACCAAAAGGTTGACAATCTGAACCCACCAGACACTGTGGGAGAAAGATGTGGCTATCTGCTTCTGTAAAGATTTAGCCTTGGAAATTTATTGGGTAGTTCTACCATGTCCTATAGGTCACTTGAGTTAGAATTGATGGGACAGCAGTGGGTTTTGTTACACTAAGTATTCCATTGTGATAGTTAAGGCTGTGTGTCAACTCAGCTGGGCTGTGGTTTTGAGTGTATGGCAGCTGGATGTAGCTATTTCCCATGATGAGATTGGAATCACCTCCAGGGTAGAATCTACTGTGAGTGGCTAAGAGGTTGAAGGGGAGTTTCCTTCCTGGTGTAGTGTGCTTCCAGTATATAGGAGAAGCTTTGAGAACGATCTCCAGCTTTTCGGCACATTTTGGATTCTGCATTTGGCCTAGTGTTCCTCGCTAGTTCCTGGACTTGAACCAGTGGCCTACTGTGATGCATGTTGACCTTGAGATTGTGCCATTTTACCTGCTGACCTTGGGTTCATCAGCCTCAGCAGCCTGCAGTTGCCTGAGTTCAGAAACACCTCCAGCTCCAGTGGGCTTGGAACAAGAGGCAGAGCTGTAGCCCAAGGTCAAGGGGCCTTTATCCAGCCTGTAGAGCTGGTACTCTGAATTCAGATTTTTAGCTTCCTAAAGTGTAAAAGAATAAATTCCTGTTTGTTAAAGCCACCCACTTGTGGAATTTCTGTAATAGCAGCATTAGAGAACTTAAAGTACCATCCTATGAAAATACTTTAATGTATTGCCCATTCTTTTGCCAGTGAGCAATTGGACTGTTTCCAGATTTTGACCATCACAAAAGTGCTGCTATGAACATTCTTACACATGTGTCCTGACTCACATATATAAATGTTTCTCTAGTTACTGTCTAGAAATAAATTACTGAATCACAGTGTATGCACATGTTCACCTTGACAAAGTAATGACAAACTTCTAAAGACACTGAACAAGTTTACATTGCTACCAACAATAGTTAAGTGCTTGCATATCTTCCCAACATTTGATATTGTCATACTTTCTCATATTTGCCAGTCTGGAGGGTATAAAATGATGTTTTGTGGTTTTAATTTGTAGTTTCTACATAATTTATTAGGTTGTGCATCTTTTCATGTACTTACTGACTTTTCTTATTTCTTCATTTATGAAATAAATATAAGTTTGTATCTTTGGCCTATAAATCCTCTTTGTCTTCATTCTCTCAACCGTTAATGTGGGTGAGGAGTTTGAAGTACATGAGAAGCATTGAGCCAAATGAAAAGAAATGGGGCAGAGACCGCTCCAAAATAAGCCACACCTTATTTTAAAGCCCAGAAATCAATGAGAAGGAGGTGAGTTTAAGAAACCAACAGAATATCCAAGGAACACAGTATTAAACTGCAAGCTTTGGCTTTAAAGTGAGAGAGATCAGAAACTGAAGTGATTTCTAAGACCAATCTCCCTATAATAATTTTGAAGTAGATATGCAGAAACTTGTTACATAACTCTTGAATCCCTCAGCCACATGAGGATATAAAAAGGCTGAGAGTGGAATGTAGGAAAGATTTGTAGAGATTATTTTGGGGAGGAAATGTTGTTTCCTCTAACCCCTTCAAGGGCTAGAGGGAGGGTGAGATTCCCTATGGTGCAGTGAATTACTTAATAGGGCCATAGTCCTCTATTTTTTGATGTATTATAAATCCTAGCCTCTATGCAGTTCTAACCCACCAGCCACTCTGCATGAGAAAGATGAAGCAGTCTGCTTCTGTAAATATTTTCAACCTTGGAAACCCTATGGGGCAGTTCTACTCTATCCTACAGGGTTGCTATGAGTTGGAATTGACTTGATGGCGTGTTTTTTTGTTATGTTTTTTGGTATGCCTGTGGTTGTAGTCTTTTTGGAGTGAGTTGTCTGTCATATTAATGAGGCAGGATTAGGTGGGATGGATGTATCTTGAGTCATCATTGCTTTACTAGAGGGTGTGACTCAAGTCATCACCCTTAGTTTCCTTGTGAGTATAGTTGTACCCATATATATTAATGCTCTGGCAAAGTTTTCTTTCTTGCCCAGGATCCTGTATCTGGCTCATCTTCATCTGACTTCTAGTTGTTGCGACTTGAGACAGCAGCCTATTGGCTGACCTGATTCACCAGCTTTCACAGCCTCGGGAGCCAGCAGCCTGTCATTTGACCTGCTGATTTGGGTTTGAGTTCAAAGCATAGGAATTTTGAAGTCAAAATTGTAGTTTTTAGAAATCCCTATAATTTCAGGTAAATGATGATTTGAAGGACAGAGGTCACCAGTTAGAGGCCATGGTGTTGTTTTAGGCAAAACATGATGGTGGCTGTCCAGATTAGTGGTAGTGATGATACAAGAAATGGACAATTTTGAGAGAGATGAAAGCTTTAATAATAACTGATTATTGCCTTGATGTGGAAATCAAAAACGACTCTCATATTTTGCTACTAAGTGGACAGCAGGGCCATTTCCAGAGACCCAGAACTCTTTTGATCCTTTAACATTCATGAGAGATGTACAATACAATATTTTCTCCATCTTGATGTATGACTAATATTCAAGAAAATAAAATAATCTGCTGAAGTCCTCATATTTCATCATACACTGAGAGCTTTTGGTTCCTTATTTCTGTTTCCAGTGGCAATGCTTGAACTTTTTCTTGTCTTTCTCTTTGATTGCATTTTAAAACAAATATAGCACCCTAAGGTAAAGGTTGTTGTTGTCGTCGTTAGATGCTGTTAATTTGGCTCATGGAAACTCCATGTACAACTTGAATGAAACATTGCCTGGTGTGGTGGTTGTTTGTGTGTCAACTTGGCTGGGCCTGGTTGAGTGGCTGGGCAAAACTGGTGGTAGTTATTCCCCATGATGAGACTGGCAATCAACTCCATGGTGGGATCTACCACAAGCAGCTGATTAGCTGCCTTTGGGATGTGGTCTGCCTCTTGTATATATGGAGAAGCCTTGGGGATAGTCTCTAGCTTATGGCACACTTGAACCCTGCATG
>NW_006921592.1:3411504-3412512 GCF_000298275.1 Orycteropus afer afer | reverse complement strand
TTTTTTTTTTTTTTCCTTTCAATTACGGAGTTTCCACTGGCTAATTTTCAGAAGTAGATCACCAGGCCTTTCTTCCTAGTCTTCCTTAGTCTGGATGCTCTTCTGAACCCTGTCTACCATGAGTGACCCTGCTGGTATTTGAAATAGCAGTGGCCTGGCTTCCAGCATCATAGTAACTTGCAAGTCAGCATAGTATGGCAAACTGGCAGATGGGAGGTAGAAGGTGAAGGCAAGAGTGTAGTTTAAAGAAAGCAAGAAAGAAACTGGGTTCTTAAATGATCCTCAAACTTGAAATTTTTATACATTCAGCAATTTCAGCAAAGCATAGTTATGCTTACTGGAATTATGGAAACTTTCTATGAAACTCTAGTTTTTAATACAGTGGCAAAAATTCTGAACTAACCAGGGTTACATTTTGTTTCTCTCCAAGGCACAGGATTCTGCGATTTATCTTTTACGGCAATATTTCTCAAACTGTAATGTGCATATGAATCACTTGAGAATCTTGTTAAGATGCCAGTCCTGATTCAGCAGGTCTGAGGTGGGGCCCAAGATTCTGCATTTTTAATAAGCTCCCAGGGCTGCTGTTCTGCTCATATGATTTTTGAGAAAGCTTTAGATGATCCCAGAACTTCTCAGAGTACATGTGGGCACTGAGAGAGATCACAGGGAAAGGATCCAGAGAAATCCCAGAAGATGTCATTAGGTTGGAAATATACAGAACTAGACCTTGCAAAATGGTCAAAGTAGTATTTCCCTACTTTTCAAATTCCATTCCACATTCAGCACCTCGCCCATGCCTTTGTCCACCTTTCTGCAGATTGTTCTTTAATCCTTGCCTAGGGGCAGACTAATAAGTGGTTTTTCCTGTTGTACTTTAAGACCCAATAGAATAAAATTTTATTCATATTTGCCAGTCTGGAGGTTATAAAATGATTAATGACAGGCAATAATTTTATATTTCTGGGGGAGGGGCTGAGCAGACAAAGACTCAGAATCCCCTTAACA
>NW_006921592.1:3409267-3410904 GCF_000298275.1 Orycteropus afer afer | reverse complement strand
GTCAAAGAACAGAATTCTTATTCTGTTAGAAGCAGAAAAGAAATGAGTTTTATTGAGTAATAGAACAGCTATAGCCATGCAGTATTTAAATAAAAATACAAACTGCTCTGATTAGCTATGTTTTTCAGGTTACTGAAATACAGAAATATCAGGAACTAACAGGCAATTTTTTTCATTGGTTTATATTTACTAGACTTTGTGTAATCAATCACAAGGTAATCATAAGACCCCAGAAGTTTAGTTGAAAGACAATACACATTTCAAAATAATTTGTTTTTCTGTGAAGTGGTTAATCTTTAGACATCTTAGAACCAACCTGTAAAAAAAAAGTCATCTTATCATAAACATTTTCTGAGAACAAGTTACACAAAAGTATTTTTGCCATAAGCTTCTTGGATCATTTAAATTTCAATCTTCACTACCTACGTCTAAGAATAGCCACTTTCTTCGGTATTCACTCCCTTAATTTCTTTTGGGAAGCACAATTTAATTCTTTGCTGAGAGTCTACTCCAAGTGCCTCTGTATGGCACTTGATACATTCCCTCCCTTTAGATCAAGCCTCCATGAAAGGGTGCTGATCACCCATGCTTGGGTATGCCTTCTTCTGCAATAGCTTTATTCTGAGGGTTTGTAGTGACATTAGTCAAAGGCAGGTTAATCTTTCTTCTTAACCTTGCCAAGCTAATGGACTCTGCCTTCAGGGTGAGTAGATTACTGTGGCAGTAATCATGGCATCAGACCAGACTAAACTGAAGGAACAAATTTAGAGGGAGCTCAAACAAAAGAGTAAACTTATGAGTGCCCAAGGAAACTAAGGATTTCTTTGTTCAAATCAATTTAATTCTATAGATTCAGCTTCTTTAAAACACATAATTCTATGCATAGCTAGAGCAGCCTCAGTTTTACTGAAAGTGCTAGACAAGTACTTCACATCACATTTAAACTGTCCTATAATAATCATTAGGAGCTCTGGTAGCATAGTGCCTAAGGCACTTGACTGCTAACCAGAAGGCAGGTGGTTCAAACCTACCAGCCACTCCTCAGAAGGAAGGTTGGGCAATCTACTTCCTTGGAAATCCAAGGAGGGGTCACTATGAGTCGGGTCTGACTCGACAGCACATAACAACAACATAATAATCATTATTATAATTAAAAGCACAAATCTAGTTTGCAATTTGAATGAAACTAACAACTGATGCAATTTGGTACCCAGTTAAAGATATCAAAAAAGAAGGAACAGTCATAGTGGGTATTGAATGCAACTAAGTAGCCTTCTGGAAGATCTTCGTGATATCTTGCTCTACCTCCCAAGAGATCTTTCCAGGAGAAGCAGGAGTCATTAGCAATAGCATATAGTTGTCTTTGTTGTGCTAAAAGTATTGTCTAATACTACTTTGGCAAGGAATTCTTTTTTTTTGTTGGATGATCACTCCACCTGCAATATTTTCAGCAATTTTAGCCATAGTGGTTCAAAAATTGGTGGTCCAGGAGGATGCCATAAGAGTGAAAAGAGAACGTACATATTGGGAAAAAATATTCGGCAATGACATATCTGACAAGGGACTTATCTCTAAAATTTATAGAAAACTCCAGCACCTCAACACCAAAAAGACAAACAATCCAATTAAAAACTGGG
>NW_006921592.1:3400771-3402017 GCF_000298275.1 Orycteropus afer afer | reverse complement strand
GCAATCGACTCTGTGATGGGATTTAGGTTAATTCTGTTGGGACAACACAAGTGGAATGTATCTTGAGTCCTGCCTTGCTGGAGGGTATAAAACAAAATCACCACCCTTACCATCCTACCATTTCATTTCAGGTGTGTCTCATTGTGATTTCTATTTTTTGGCTTCTTAGAATTCCTCTACAATAGAGAGAATTTGGTTATAGTTCTTTTCTGATAAGGACCCATCCAATTTCTGATAACTATATTAAGACAACATTTAATTTTTTTTTTTTTTTTTCAATCCTTATTGTCTTAAAATGTCTTCACTTAGTTGGGAGAGATCTTTCAAAAACTTCCCTGGTGGAGCTACATGGCCTCAAAGGTTGGGGCCTGAGAAGGCTTTGTGGTCAAAAACAAGAATTTGTCATCTCAATTCATTTACGTATGTTTGATTTGCTCTAGGTATTTTGATCAAATGGTAACCAAATTTTTTCTATTTTATTCTTTTCCATGGAAGTGAGTTTTATTTTATTTATTTTTATTTAGTCTCTTGGTAAGCAGTTTTGGCTTTTCTTTGTCATGACCATTCATATGATCAAGAACCAATGGTGTTGAAGGAAGAAGGTGAGGCTACACTGAGGGAAGTGGTGAAAAACAAGGTTCAAGGAATTGACAGAATACCCTCAAGGAATTGACAGAATACCCATTGAGATGTTCCAACAAACAGATGCCACATTAGAGGCACTCACTCGGCTATGCAAAGAGATTTGGAAGACAACTACCTGACCAGCTAACTGGAAAAGATCCATATATGTACCCATTCCAAAGAAGAGTGATCCTACAGAACATGGAAATTATTGAACACTATCATTAATATTGCACGCAAGTAAAATCTTACTGAAGATAATTCAAAAACTGTTACAGCAGTATATTGACAGGGAACTTCCAGAAATGCAAGCTGGATTCAGAAGAGGATGTGGAAGGAGGGATATCATTGCTGATGTTGGATGGATCTTGGCTCAAAGCAAAGAGTACCAGAAAGATGTTTACTTGTGTTTTATTGACTATGCAAAGATATTTGAATGTGTGGATCATAACAAGTTATGGAAAACATTGAGAAGAATCAGAATTCTAAACATTTAATTGTACTCATGAGGTATCTGTACATAGACCAGGAGGCTGTCTTTCGAACAGAACAAGGGTACACTGCATGGTTTAAAATCAAGAAGGGAGTGTGTCAGGGTTGTATCCTTTCACCATACTTATTT
>NW_006921592.1:3386297-3400381 GCF_000298275.1 Orycteropus afer afer | reverse complement strand
CTGAAGAGCAAAGATGTTTCCTTGAAGACTAAGGTGCGCTTGACACAAGCCATGGTATTTTCCATTGCCTCATATGCATGTGAGAGCTGGACAATGAAAAAGGAAGACCAAAGAAGAGTCGATGTTTTTGAGTTGTGGTGCTGGTGAAGAATGCTGAAAGTGCTGTGGTCTGCTAAAAGAACTAACAAATCTGTCCTGGAAGAAGTGCAGCCAGAATGCTCCTTGGAAATGAGAATGGCCAGACTTCGTCTCACCTACTTTGGTCATATTGTAAGAAGGGACCATTCCCTGGAGAAAGATATCATGCTTGGCAAAGTGGAGGGACAACGAAAAAGGGGAAGGCCCTCAACAAGATCGATCACACAGTGGTTGCAACAATGGGCTCAGGAATAGCAAAGATTGTGGGGCTGGCACAGGACCAAGAAGTGTTTCATTCTGCTGTGCATGAGGCTGCTATGAGTCAGCGATGATGATGACTTGACAGTACCTAACAACAGCAAATACCAAAGCTCTTTAGCAATTTCATTAATTCTTGGCTAACCATTTTTTCCCCGTGGGTTTGTCCTACACCTCCCTCTTCTTATTCTGGAACTATTAATTATCTTTTTAAAAAAATCACCCTTTTTCCTTAAATAAAACATATTTTATAAATCTAGGTTAAGTTACTTAGAACGGTTTTGTTTTTAAGATTGACATAGTACAATCATACAGATCATAAAAATATTGCTCAGAACAAATTCACTTTCATTAATTCCTGGAAATATTCAGACTATTGCATTTAAATAGGCATATATTTATCATTAAAGTGATCAGAGTAAGTTCTTGGAAGAAATATAATCTAGTTTAATCATACCATCCAGAGGTAGGAAATTGTTGTATTTTTTAAACTCTGTCTTTGTATGTTTTATAGGATCCTTTTGAGAAACAATTTAGAATAATTTATCTTTTTTTAAAGACTTGCTCCATCAATCAAAATAAATAGTTTATCCTTTTTTCAATGCACTTTTCAAATAGAATAATTTGTATCAAATTTCTCAGAGTAACAACTAAATGCCCAGGTAAAAGAAGCATTTTTTTCTTAGGAGAGAAAAGAACTTAGATTTTAGATAGCCTTACAAAAATATGAGCCATACCCTTCAACCTGATACAAGAAAGATTCAGACATAACACTCAAGACTATAGGCAAACTTCAGAACAAAACAAAACAGAAAAACCACATTAACTCACCAGTCTGTGAGGCAGTTCAAAACCCAGCTTATACAATGTCATACAAGACAGAAGTATGGGGAACTCATTCTTAAAATGTATATCAATTATTGGATGAAATCAACTCAACTTAACAGAAAAGCAGGACTTAACAAACCAAAAACTAAACTCACTGCTGTCAATTCAGATCTGACTCATAGTAACCATCCTTGGCTTTCCAAGGCAGTATCAATACGGAAGTAGATTGCCTCATCTACCTTCTGAGGAGTGGCTGGTGGGTTTGAACCACCAGCCTTCTGGTTAGCAGTTAAATGCCCTAGGTACTACGCCACCAGAGCTCCTAACTAAGGTTGTAATTTGCCAGAGTCTCAGGTGGAGGGATTTTATTCAGACTATTTGACTAAAAATGGACATTAAATAACAAATCTCAAAAAAAAAAAAATAGGGCTCATTTTCACAGTGATCAGTAAAATTCCAAATTATTTTAGGTATATTTACCTTACAGTGTTTTTTAACGTGAACCCCAAATTAGCATCCTGGTAGGGGAAAATCTAGGCTCATTTATTATGGACTTTAAGAACAGGTTGAAACTCTGGCCTCCCAGAGTCAAATAGCAGGGGAGTCTGTCACAGAGTTTGGTCAGTATATTGTTTCACAGAGTGTCTCTGTTGCATGAGAATTGTCTGGTGGGCAGCCTAATGCTCTGGCCCATCTCATATCCCAGCTTATCCTTTCATGGGTGTCTGTCTGCTGGTGGTGGGTGCCCTAAAGTCTTTTAAGATGCTCAAACCTGTGCCCACATTTTTTGAGGCTTGAAAAATCTGGGATTTCTTTGTAACAACCATGCAAAATCTGGTTTCATTCCTTCTGAACTTAATTCATTTTGCTGGTTAGAAAGCCTAGTCTTATTTTAGATCTTAACTACACTAGTTTCTCTAATTGGAAAGTACCCAAAAGTTGTTCCCTAACATAAACAGTGACTATAGACATGGATCTCACCAGGTGAGATACACAGGAATCAAATAGACTACATCTATGGAAAGAGATGTCAGAGAAGCTCAATATCATCAGTCAAAACAAGACCAGGGACTGACTATGGAACAGACTATCAACTGCTCCTATGCAAATTTAAGCTGAAGCTGAAGAAAATTAAAACAAGTCCATGAGAATCAAAATATGATCTTGAGTATGTTGTTGTTGTTATGTGCTGTCGAGTCAGATCCGACTCATAGCAAGCCCTCCTTGGGTTTCTGAGGCAGTATCATTACAGAAGTAGATTGCCTGACCTCCCTTCCAATCTTGAGTATATCCCACCTGAATTTAGAGACCATTTGAAGAATAGATTAGATGCTCTGAACACCAGTGACTGAAGATCAGAAGAGTTGTGTGATGACATCAAGGCATCATACATGAAGAAAACAAGAGGCCAGTAAAAATACAAGAAAGGAAGAGAAGACCAGAATGAATGTCAGAAGAGATTATGAAATTTGCTCTCAAATGGAATGTAGCTAAAGTAAATGGAAGAAATGACAAAGTAAAAGAACTGAACAGAAGATTTCAAAAGGCAGCTTGAGAGAACTAAATAAAGTATTATAATGAAATGTGCAAAGACCTGTAGTTGGAAAATCAAAAGGGAAGACCACACTTGACATTTCTCAAGCTGAAAGAACTGAAAAAAAATAAAAAATAAAACCTTGAGTTGTATTACTGAAGGATTCTACATGCAAAACATTGAATGATACAGGAAGCATCAAAAGAAGATGGAAGGAATACAGAGTCACGTACCAAACAGAACCGATCGATACTCAACCACTTCAGGAGGGTGTTAGACTGGGTTCTCTAGAGAAGCAAAACCAGTAAAGCTTATATATATATATAAAGAGAGAGAAATTAATCTTAGAAAAATGGCTTACAACTGTATAGAAGTCGGCAAGTGCAAAGTCCCTGGAGCAAACGTCAGGCTGGAAGCTTTTCCTAGCTCCCACAACTGCAGAGGCCAAGAAGCTCAAGGCTGGCAGGCAGTACACTGGCTGTTGACTCCAACGAATGATGAATCCAAGATCTCCAGGCCGAATGGTGGACTGCTTACTCACAGACAGTTGTAGGCAGCACAACAGAATCCCAATCCAGAGAAGAATGTCTCTCTTCCCAGGATGTCCCAGGATATCCTGGAATTAGGCCACACCCCTAGGGAAATGCCTCTTGAACAGACTGATCACTCAGAGCACAGTCATCCGATCACATCATGGGAACAACCACACAGAACTGGGGTCCAGCCAAGTTGACACACAGCTCCAACTATCACAAGGAGGAAGCATGTGACCAAGAACTGATGATACTGAAAGAAGTCCAAGATGCACTGTAGGACTTGGTGAAAAGCAAGGCTCCAGGAATTGACAGACTACCCATTGGAGTGTTTCAACAAATGGATGCAGCACTGAAGGCACTCACTTGGTTGTGCCAAGAAATTTGGAACACAGCTACCTGACAACCAATGGGAAGAGATCCATTTTTCTGTCCATCCCAAAGAAAGATGATCCAAGAGAATGTAGAAATCATCAAACAATTATTAAATATTGAAATCATAGACAAGTAAAATTTTGCTCAAGGTAATTCAGCAGTACATCAACAGGGCGAACTGCCTGAAATTCAAGCTGCATTCAGAAAAGGTCGTGGAGTGAGGAATACTGTTGCTGATGTCAGACAGATCTTGGCTTAAAGCAAAGGATACCAGCAAGAAGTTTACCTGTATTTTATTGACCATGCAAAAGGCTTCACCGGTGTGGATCTTAACAAATTATGGATAATGTTGCAAAGAATGGGAATTACAGAATACTTAATTTGCTCATGAGGAACCTGTACATGGACTAGGAGGCTGTAGTTCAAACAGAACAAGGGGACACTGCATGGTTTAAAATCAATAAGGGAGTGTATCAGGGTTGTATCCTTTTACCATACTTATTCAGTCTTTATGCTAAGCAAATAATCTCAGAAGCTGAACTGAATGAAGAAAAATATGAATCTAGATTGGAGGAAGACTTATTAACAGCTTGTGCTATGTATCTGACACAACCTTGCTTATCAAAAATGAAGAAGACTTGAAGTACTTACTGGTGAAGTTTAAATACTACAGCCTTCAGTATAGATTACATATCAACATAAAGAAACCAAAAGTCCTCACAACTGGACCAATAAGCAAGATCATGATAAATGGAGAAGAGATTGATGTTATCAAGGATTTAATTTTATTTGGATCCACAATCAATGCCCATGGAAGGGGAAGTCGAGAATTTAACCCATGCATTCTACAGGGAAAATCTAGTGCAAAAGACCTCTTTAAAGTATTAAAGAGCAGAAGTGTCACTTTGGAGACTAAGGTGTACATGATTGAAGCTATGGTGTTTTCAGTAGCCTTATACGCATACGTGAGCTAGATAATGAATAAGGGAAACCACAGAAAAAAATGATGGACTACTAGAAAAATAAACAAATTTGTTTTGGGGTAAATACAACTGGAATGCTCCCTAAAAGTGAGAATGGCCAGGTTTCATCTCTCATACTTTGGTCATGTTGTCAAAAGGGCCAGCCCCTGGAGAAGGTTGTCATGCTGGGTAAAGTGGAGGGTCAGTGAAAAAGGGGAAGACCTTTAACAAGATGGATCAACACAGTGGCTGCAATGATTGACTCAGCATGGCAACGATTTTGAAGAAGATATAGGACAGAGCATTGTTTTGCTCTGTTGTACATAGGGTGGCTATTAGTCAAAATTGACTCAATAGCACCTAACAACAACTTACTGCACAGAAGACCAAAAGAACCCCAAAGTGACCACTGATTTTCCAGACTATCTCTGGTAAGGTGATTTCAAACAGCCAATAATATGCACATTAGAGGACCAAAGTGTTTGTTTATGTAGTAAACTGGAGTCCCAGAGGTTGACTCATAGGTACCCTTAGACATGACATTCCTCATTTTCCAGAAGGATAGTAAAACTTATTGGTAATAACATAGACAGAACCTTCAATAAAATTCAAAGAGCTGTCAATACAAAGAGAAGGGAGTTCACATTCAGGAGGTTAATCTATTCCCAGGATATTTTGTAGATAGAGAGCCCAAACAGCTCAGCTGGACCAAAGCCTGAATCCTTGCTATTTCTGGTCATTGGAGGTAATACACTTTTGAAATCCCACTTCTGACACCAAATATATTGAAGAACAAAATTATTACTCTGTTAGGGCAAAAAAGATAGGAATTTTATTGAGGAATAGAATAGTTATAGCTGGGTAGCACATAAGTAAAAAACAAATTGCTCTGATTAGATAGTTTTTTTTTTTTTTCAGTGTACTGAAACACAGAAATATCAGAAACTAACAGGAAAATTTTCTGATTGGCTGATATTTATATGTGTAATCAGTCATAAGGTAATCATAAGACCCAAGATATTTAGTTGAAAGACCATAAACATTTCAGAATAACTTGTTTTTCCACAAAGCAGTTAATGTTAAAACATCTTGTAGCCAGCCTGGAAAAAACAGGTATCTTACTGTAAACATTGTCCAAGAACAAGTTAAGCAAAAGTATTTTTGCCATAAGCTTCTTGAATCATTTAGATTGCAATCTTCGCCACATACTTTCCAAGAGCAGCCACTTTCTTTAGTATTCCATCCCTTGGTTTCTTATGGGCAGTACAATTTATCTCTTTGATGAGAGTCTGCTCCAAGTACCTCTGTATAGAGGGTCTGCTAACACATTTCATAGAGGGTCAGTGAAAAAAGGAAGACCCTCAACAAAATGGATGGACACAGTGGCTGCACCAATGGGCTCAAATATAGCAATTATAATGAGGCTGGCACAGGACTGAGCAATGTTTTGTTCTGTTTTACATAGGGCCACTATGGCTCAGAACCAGCTCAATGGCACTGAACAACAATAATAACAGCAACATATTTCCAAAGAATGTTTGTTGGCAACCTTACCAGTGCTCTCCTCAAACAGAGGTAATTTGGAATGCAGGAATATTGTAGAACTTTAGTGAGTTGAGAGAGAAACTCCTCAGAAGGAAGGTTGGGTACTCTACTTCTGTAGTGATACCACCTCGGAAACCCAAGGAGGGGTCGCTATGAGTCGGGGCCGACTCGACAGCAACAACACAACAACTCTCTTCTGGTAATTTGTGGGTGCAGCCTTGGAAATTATCCAGGCGAATTCCCTTCATCAGATAAGTTTGGAAATCATGAAGGTAAGCCACAAGGGGGCACCAAACCAAAAAACCAAACTCACTGCCATTGAGTTGGATTCGACTCATAGCAACCCCTCCTTGGGTTTCTGAGGCAGTATCATTAGGGAAGTAGATCGCCCAACCTTCTTTCTGAGGAGTGGCTGGTGGGTTTCAACCGTCAGCCTTCTGGTTAGCAGTCAAATGCCTTAGGCACTATGCCACCAGAGCTCCCAAGGGGGGCACCTGGGAGATGTTAATTTCTATCTCAGTGATTTAAAACCATTTTTAATATTAAACTACAAATACAATTGATTTCCATTTCCACATCTAATTTAGCTTCATATTTGAAATAAATTTTGTGATTGAAAGCATTTCTTTCTCTTTGGTATTTTAGATTTAACTTTTCTTGTGTTTGAGCTAAAGCTATATTTATATAATATGTATGTTATCTCCAGCCTTCTTTACATATAAAATTAATGTTTTCTTCAACATTCAAGCTAAGATTGGAGTCTGGAAAACAGACAAGTTATCTTTTGATATGATTAAATGTTCCAAATTTGCTCAGACAATCCCTTAACCCATGACCACCATATTTGTTTTGCTCTTTCCTTGGAAGCATCTAGAAAGGGTAGATTACACTTGCTGCTTCAAAAACTGGTTTCATCATCTCTTCCCTCAAAACAGCTTTATTTTTCTCATTTATAAAAAGACATTCATAATAGAAGTAACCTCATGGAGTTCTTCTGAAGATTTCATAGATTAATATATCTAAAGCAATTAGAACAATGTGTGGCATATACTAAGCATTCAATATATGTAAGGTATTCATATTGTTGTATTATTGTTGTGTTGTTATCACTATTCTCTATCTTGGCAGGACCTCCACTATTCCATTACCAAATCCTGAAACTCACATCTACTCGTTTTTCCTTTGTCCCTCAGACACTATACTCAATTGATAATATTTATTTCTGTCTTGAATCCACCCCTTCCTCCCCATTCCTACAGATGTTTCCTTCATTTGATCTCATTATTTTCATTTCCAGATCTATGCAGTATCTTCCTGAAAGTCTCCCTGCCTCCATGAGAGTGATTGTTCTAAAATACAGGTTTTATTATGTTCTCCCATTCATTGAAAGAGTCAATAGCTATATGCAATTTATTCTCAAAAGGTTCACAAATGTGTGTGTGTGAGAGAGAGGGGCGGGGACAGGGAATCAGCAAGTCCTAGCAAATAAAAATTTACTTAGGAGAGAAAGAAAACAGAAATCAAGATTTCAGGCTCTGGGGAGGCAACAATGAATAAGATACGGGGCTCTTGCTCTCAAAGATCTCTGAGCTTAGTAGAGGAAACAGACATGTGAACAACTGATTACATTGAGTGAGAAAGGGATGGTGGAGTTGAAATTAAGGAATGAGGGAAGCCCAGGGGAGGCAGGTATTTAGTTCTGTCAAATAACACAAGTATCATGAAGAAGGGACTCCTTACAATGGGGGAAGGATCCCTGGTAGTGCACCTGTTAAGTGCTCCATTGCTAACTAAAAGAATGGCAGTTCAAACCCATGCAGCGGTTCCACAGGAAAGACCTGGCAATGTGCTAGGCCATGCTGATTCCTCACCTGTGCCATTAGAAGTGGCCACAGTGGCACTGAATTTGTTGCTGCCTCTTATTGTTCCCAGCTGAGGGCTTGGCTCCTGGCTACTCCCTAATCTCTCTCTCTCTCTCTTCTTTTAGCTTGTGCTTTTTCCCAAATGAAGGAAGTGAGCCTTTACTGATGAGGAGCTGAAGCCTAATGGTCATCTTTGCTACATTTGGAGTCTTGGTGACTTACACCCTTACCCTAATTCTGTGCTTTACATCTAGTCACTTTACCTCTTGGAAGTCTCAGTTTCCTCCTCTATAAAAAGAGTACACTTCAGTCCAAGACTGTTACACCCAAAACCAAACCCATTGCCATCAAGTCGATTCCAACTCTTAGTGACCCTAAAGGACAGAGTAGAACTGCCCCACAGGGTTTCCAAGGCTATAAATGTTTGCGGAAGCAGATTGCTACATCTTTTTCCCACGAGTGGCTGGTGCATTCAAACTGCCTACAGCCAGTTGCTTAACTACTGCACTTCCAGGGCTCCTCAACATCCCTTTCAAGATAGTCATGTTATATTTTATGTTCACATTTGCTTAGACTCCCTGTTCAAACAGCTCATTTCATCGAATCCTTGGTGCTAATTTCTCAAAGTTGATCAAATGTTAATAGAAACTAACAAGTTATTTCTTTAGAGTTATGTAAGTGAAAGACCAGTGTGCCCCACTCTTGGTAGTTGTGGGTCCCTTTAAATTTTTATGTTTTTCATCCTACAGAGATTTTAGGGGAGGGTAAGCTTAGTGCAGTTTTCATGGAAGATCAAAAAGGCAACATTTGCTCAGGGATAAAACTCAGGAGCTAGGAAGGAACAGGAAAGAAGGATGAATGGAAAGATTCAACACAGGGAGGAAATGGGAAGAGTGCTGTTCCATTGCTGGGATTGCTATTAGTGTCACTAATTGAGAGGTGTATGAATTGTTGAATGGAAAACCAATTTGCTCTGTAAACTTTCACCCAAATCATAAAAAAAAAAAAAAAAAAAAAGTTGGAAAAAAAGAAAAACCAATAATCCAAGATACTGAGAGAGAAGATTATCCTGGATTATCTAGGTGCCCAGTGTAATCACAAAGGAGGTGGGAGAGTCAGAGTCAGGGAAATTTGAAGGTGCTATGTTGCTGGCTTTGTATGTGGAGGAAGGGGCCATGAGTTGTGGATGCAGGTGGTCTCTGGATGCTGGAGGAGCCAAAGCAATGGACTCCCTCCTGGGAACCTTCAGAAGGAACACAGCCCTGCCAACCATTGGCCTTTAGCCCGGTGAGACCCATTTTGGACTGCTGCCATCCAGAATTGTAAGACAATAATTTGGTATTGTTTTAAATCAATTAAAAAAATATGAAAGACTTCTAAAAGTTCTATGTTTTCACTACTGTTCAAGACAATACATTTGTAGCTTAAAAAAAAATGAAAGGATCTGCTGGAAAAGAAAAATCTTGATATCAACAGTAAAACACATTCATTCCAAAATACCACTTGTGAGTACTAAGTATTTTTTACACTGGTATAAAACAGATAATATGCTTAACATTTGTCTGTTGGGAACAAAACAAGTATGACACTGGAATAAATGCTTCATAACAGCAGGGACCTTGTCTTTCCTCTTCAGCACTCAATCTCAACAAGTATTTGATGAATGAAAAAATGAATGAAACAAATAAACCTGTTTTGGAGAATATCATGCTTCAAAGATCCTAAACATATTGAAGCAAATGACAAAGAAACCTTGAATACACAGAGTTTTCAGGCCCCATTTTTTTTTTTTTTTTACAGTTTTCTTTTCTTTTTCTTTCTTTCTTTTTTTTTTTATTGTGATTCACTTTCCATACAGCAGTTCACACACACATTGTCTCATGACATTGACAGTTTACCCCAATGCAACACCTCCCCTCCCACTTCCCCCTGATAGTTACCTCTTCCCTGTGTCCATCCCTCCATGCACTCCTGCCCCCTGAACTGTCTCCCTGTGCATAAACAGCCCTTCTTTCTCCCATTATTGTTCTCTCTAAGGAATGTGTCTACCTCAGGTATATGTTCAACTCTAATGCCTGTCTTTTGTTTGGCTGGAAGCCACAGGTGTGGGATCAGTTCCAGACCTGAAGGTCAGCTAGGGACCATAGTCTCAGTGGTTCCACCAGGTCTATCACACCAGCAAACCTGGTCTCCCTTTTTTTTTTTTTCCCCAAATGATTTTGAGTTTTGTTCCACATTGTTCTCCCTCTCTATCCAGGATCTCCTACATAGATCCCCCTCTGAGTGGTTGACAGTGGTAGCCATCAGGCCCAAATTTTGCCACAAGGATATCACTTATTGACTCCAATTTATCTAAAAGGAACATGTTCATCTGCCCTTAGTCAAAGCATTCCCCTGGTGGGTGGTGGGGTTCTCTGTATGTTTCTGGAATTGAAGGTTGTGTCAGTATTTTTTTTTATCCTATTGTTGTCATTTTCAATCTATATGCTGAGCAAATAATCCAAGAAGCTGGACTATATGAAGAAAAACGTGGTATCAGGATTGAAGGAAGAATCATTAACAACCTGAGATATGCAGATGATACAACTTTGCTTGCTGAAAGTGAGGATGACTTAAGGCACCTACTGATGAAGGTTGAAGAATACAGTCTGCAGTATGGATTACATCTCAATATAAAGAAAACAAAAATCCTCACAACTGGACCAATGAGCAGCATCACAATAAATGGAGAGAAGATTGAGGTTGTCAAGGAATTCACGTTGCTTGGTTCTACAATCGATGCCAACGGAAGCAGCAGTCAGGACATTAGACGATGTGTAACATTGGGAAAGTCAACTGCGAAGGAACTGTTTCAAGTGCTGAGGAGCAAGGATATCTCCTTGAGGACTAAGGTGCGCCTGACACAAGCCATGATATTTCCAATCGCCTCGTATGCATGTGAGAGCTGGACAATGAATAAGGAAGACCGAAGAAGAATTGATGCTTTTGAGTTGTGGTGCTGGCGGAGAATGCTGAAAGTACCGTGGACTGCTAAAAGAACTAACAGATCTGTCCTGGAGGAAGTGCAGCCAGAATGCTCCTTGGAAGCAAGAATGGCCAGACTTCGTCTCACCTATTTTGGTCATGTTGTAAGAAGGGACCGTTCCCTGGAGAAGGATGTCATGCTTGGTAGGGTGGAGGGTCGACGAAAGAGGGGGAGGCCTTCAAGGAGATGGATTGATATGGTGGCTGTGATGATGGGCTCAAGTATAGCAGGGATTGTGGGGCTGGCACGGGATCGGGCAGTGTTTCGTTCTGCTGTGCATGGGGTCGCTATGAGTCGGAAACGACTCGATGGCACTTAACAACAACAACAATTATTGCATTTTGCAGAATTTTGAGCCAGGGTTTTCTGGAGTAGTTTGGAGGTAAAGAGGGCTGTGGAACCAACACCTGTCCTCTCTGTCTTCTGTTCTTTATCACCACAGTAGTTTGCTGTACCTGTCAGTGATGGAGAAATTATGTATTGGATGTCAGCACACAGGAGAAGCCCAAAACCATGTTATGTTAATCTTCTGGGTCATATATTGTAACTTTATTCACATTTTAAATTATTTAGTTATTTTCTTAAAGCCTTGTTTTATTTTCTCTTTCCATTCATGTTCATTTTCACAGCAGCCAAGCATAGATGTTTCTAATCTACTGCATATCTCAGATTTTCTGGAGACTTTGCTCTTTTCCCTGCTCATGAAATCTAGAGAATTGACATATGACAATGTTGGGGCAGTGGGGCAGGGAGAAGCCTTAAGACATACTCTGTTAATCATCAAAATGGTATGTACTATACATTCTCAGTGGGAACTGGAAATGGAGAGAAAAAAAATGATGCAAATAAAATTGACTCCTTTGGGTTTAAACTGCATTGGCAGCAGCACAGATTCTGCTGTGGATTGAAGTCATTTTCTCCTTCGGCACTGCTCAGTCCATGGGGAGTGGTGGAGTCATGAATTTAGCGGCAAGATCTGGGAGCAGGCCAGCATCCACATCTGCTCTGAACTGTAAGTGGCCTCAAAAGCCACTCTGAAAGAGTCAGGGGGAGGGTGGTGAAGGAAAATGCAAGGTCTTTACCCTCAAAAAGGTCATAAAACAATGAACTGATCAATTACAATTGAAATTAGATTTGAAGAAAACATTTTATGTAAATAAAATTTACATAATTCGTTCTTTACCTTCATCTGTCAATACTCCCTTTCCTTTCTTATAATACAAGAAAGCCACAGTAAAAGAGACTAAAGCATTACTTACAGTACTTGGGATGCGTCTTAATGATTTAAGCTCAGCGACTACATAAGACCTCACAGATATTCAACATACTTTTAGTGAATTGCATAATGGATCTCATTTCTCCAAAACTGTGACTAAACCATCTTGTAGGAATCATTTATTTTTATTTTTATTTTTAGTTTTTACATCAAGTGTTACTCTACCCCCACCCCCCACACACAAAAAAAAGATTTACTTAATTGAATGTCATTAAGGACAAGGGTAGGAGAGAATGTGGTTTACTTACTGGAAAAAGTTTGGAAACAGACTGGCATGGGATCAAATTGCAACTCCATCATTTCCTGGCTGTGTGACTTCTGGCAGGTTGCTCTCTGATCCTCAGTTTTTCCACCTATAAAATGGGGATATTTCAAACTCATTCACAGTCCCTGAGTGTGGTGCAAGCAGTTTGCACTTGACTACTAACCTAACCCACCGAGTGGCACCAGAAAAAAAAGGCCTGGTGACCTGCTTCCATAAAGATTACAACCCAGAAAACCCTATGCAATAGTTCTGCTCTGTAACACATCGGGTCACCATGAGTCAGAATCAATTTGACGGCAGTGGCTTTAGTTTGGTTGTTAATATCTCATTCATGGGGTTATTGTGGGGTTTAAGTAGATCACTGGGCACATGGAAAGCTCTGGATAAATTTTAGCTCCCTTTCTCTGTTAGCTCCTTTTCCTATCATTCTTTTGTTGCCCTCAAACACTGTTGTCTATCCAGAGTTTTGATTTCTGGAGAAGGCATTTTTGTCTACTTGGCAACAGTGAACCACACTTAGCTGTCTAAACTTGAATTTTTTTTTACTAGCCACAACTGACTAATGCAAACAAGTGAAAAGAAGCTGCATGGCATATATGCACAGAAAGGGAAATTCTACTTGGAGCAACTACAATGGATTTTGTGCAGCTGGAGCAAGGATCAGTTGGCTATTTAGTCAAAATGCCAGACACTTTTTTTGGAAAAACTTGCTGAAATGGAAGTCAAATATCAGTAAGTGGCAAACAGACAATTCAAAATAATAAAAATTGTAGAAATTATAGCCATAATTTGGAAAAAAAATAGTTTTTGAGTTTCTCAGAGAAATACATTACATTTTCTAATTAATTAATTAACAGGGTATGTAAAGAGACGGAAATATCTGTTAGGGGTCCTGTGGCCCTATTCAACCTCTTTGAGCCACATTTTTCTTATGTAAAATGAGAGAGTTGAAATGAAATTAATGATTGCTAAGATCTCGGTTAAATATAAAATGCTAAGGTTTTGAATTTTGTTTAAACAGACATTAAAATTATTATTTTTGTTGCTGTTGTTAGGTGCTATTGAGTCATCTCTGACTCATAGTGACTCTACATGTAGCACAACAAAACACTGCCCAGTCCTGTACCAGCCTCATGGTCCTTGCTACACTGGAGGCCATTGTTGCAGCCACTGTGTCACTCCATCTCATTGAAGGCCTTCTCCTTCTTCACTGACCCTCCGCTTTATCAAGCCTGATATCCTTCTCCAGGGAATGGTTCCTTCTGACAACATGACCAAAGTAGGTGACATGAAGTCTGGCCATTCTCACTTCCAAGGAGAATTCTGGCTGCACTTCTTCCAGGACAGATTTGTTAGTCCTTTTAATAGACTATGGTACTCTTAGCATTCTTCTCCAACACCACAACTCAAAAGCATCAACTCTTCTTTGGTCTTCCTTATTCATTGTCCAGCTCTCACATGCATAAGAGGTGATTGAAAATAC
>NW_006921592.1:3384374-3385162 GCF_000298275.1 Orycteropus afer afer | reverse complement strand
TCAGTTCTTTCAGCTTGAGAAATACTGAGTGTGTTCTTCCCTTTTGGTTTTCTAACTGCAGGTCTTTGTTCATTTCATAGTAGTAATTGTCTTTGCTCCAACTGCTCTTTGGAATCTTCTGTTCAGCTCTTTTATCTTGCCATTTCTTCCATTTCCTTTAGCTACTCTCCACTCAAGGGCAAGTTTCAGAGTCTCTTCTGACATCCATTTTGTTCTTTTCTTCCTTTCTTGTATTTTTAATGACATCTTGGTTTCTTCATGAATAATGTTTTTGATGTCATTCCCCAGTTCCTCTGGTTTTCAGTCATTGGTGTTCAATGCATCAAATCTATTCTTTAAATGGTTTCTAAATTCAGGAGAGATATTATTAAGGTCATATTTTGGCTCTCATGGACTTGTTTTAATTGTCTTCAACTTCAACTCGAAAGTGCATATGAGCAGTTGATGGTCTCTTCTACAATCAGCTCCTGGCCTTGTTTTGACTAAAGATATTGAACTTCTCCATCGCCTCTTGCCACAGATGTAGTCAATCTGATTCCTGTGTACTCCATCTGGTGAAGTCCATGTGTATAGTCATTGCTTATGCTGTTGAAAAGAGCGCTGGTAGCATAATGCCTAAGGCAAATGACTGCTAACCAGAAGGCTGGCAGTTCAAACCTACCAGGCACTCCTCAGAAGGAAGGTCGGACAATCTACTTCTGTAGTGATACTGCCTCAGAAACCCAAGGAGGGGTCGCTATGAGTCAGGTCTGGCTCGATGGCAAATAACAACAACACAACATGTTGTT
>NW_006921592.1:3382096-3383364 GCF_000298275.1 Orycteropus afer afer | reverse complement strand
TAACCTCCAGCCTTACAGCAACACGTAAGCCACCACAGGATGACAAACTGACAGACAAGTTTGTCTCCCTTAGTTGTTCCTAACCCCTCTGCACCTGCCCACCTCGGGCCCTGGCCTTAATATAGAGCCACACCCAAGCTAAAAGCAGCCTCCAAGCCCTGGGTCTGCCTACCTCAGGCCCTGGCTTTTTTTTTTTTTTTAATTATTTTCACACTTGCTGTATTAACAATGGCATCCCTGGGAGGAGCACATGGTTAAGTGCTAAGCTACTACTACCAGGCAGTTCGAATGCACCCAGAGGGGCCTCAGAAGACAAGCCTGATGCTCTGCTTCTGAAAGGTCACAGCCATGAAAACCCTATGGAGCAGTTCTACTCTGAACCATGTAGGGCCTCCATGAATTGAAATCAACTCAGGCAACTGATACTGGTTTATATTAACAACAAATAACTGTATTTTACTGAGCATTTACTATGTGCCAACCACTTGATGTACTACAGGTCATTTACTCCCCATAATTACTCTCAGAAGTAGGTACTATTATTATTCTTATTTTACAAAGGAAGAAACTGAAGCTGAGAGAATTTAAGTAATGTGTCTACCCAATTAGCGGATGATACAACTGAGGTTGCACAGTGCCTAAGGCATTTGACTGCTAACCAGAAGGTTAGCAGTTCAAACCCACCAGCCACTCCACAAAAGGAAGACTGGGCAATCTACTTCTGTAAAGATTTACTACCTCAAAAACATTGACTCAATGGCAGTGAGCTTGGAGCTTGAGAGCTCAAATTGGACTGGCTCTGTTTCCATAACTGTTGCTTTTAACCCAAACCTATAGTCCCTCTCTGTATACTGTAAACACATTACTCATTGACAGAGGGAGATGCTTCCTTGGCAACGTAGAAAATTCAATTTTTGTGAAACTTATTCTCTCAAATAATCAGTCGAGTGGTTAGGGATGTTGAAAATGTATCATTTTTCGGGGCTTTGGACTGAGTCCTGTGAGTAGGCACAGGGTTTTATTTACTTGGGTTCCTCCTTGCCAGGTGTGACAGTTATGTTTGTATGTCAACTTGGCTAGGCCTGGCTGAGTGGCTGGGCAGCTGGATGTAGTATTCCCCATGATGAGACTGTTAATAAACTCCATAGTGAAATCTACTGGGAGCAGCTGAGTAGCTGCCTTTGGGTATGTGGTCTGCTTCCTGTATATAAGGAGAAGCTTTGAGAATGGTCTCTAGTCTATGGCATACTTGGATCCTGCATGTAGCC
>NW_006921592.1:3378834-3380993 GCF_000298275.1 Orycteropus afer afer | reverse complement strand
ATATGTCCTTATATTTGGAAAGTCAGCTGGGAAAACCCTGGCTTTTCAATGCAGCAATAATTTTTTTTCTAAATTACGAAAGTAGTATGTGGCTTATTGTAGGAAATTTAGGAAGTACAGAACAATACAGAGAAGAAAACAAAAACCATCTATTATATTACTATTCAGAGGGAATAACTATGAAAGTTTTGCTATGTTTACTCCTCAGAGTCCTTTAAATACATGTATATGGAATATCTGTGTGTGTATATAAAACCCATTACCATCGAGTGGATTCCAACTCACAGTGACCCTATGGGACAGAGTAGAGCTGTCTTGTAGGATGTCTAAGGCTGTAATCTTTATGAAAACAGACTGCTACATCTTTCTTCTGCAGAGCAACCAGTGGGTTCAAACTGCTGCCTTTTTAGTCAACAGCTGAGTGTTTAACAGCTGTGCCACCAGGGATCCCTGTGTGTGTACATACATATATATATTCTACTTTTTTTCTTAAAGTATGTCATTAAGATTTTCTTATATTATTAAATCTTATCATTTAGCAATTTTTAGCAACTGTATAGTATTCTATCCATGCTTATAACATAGTACAGTTAACCAATTCTCTATCGCTGGGTATTTCAGTGCTCTTCAGTGTTATTGTTATAAAGAATGTGGTGTCAAACCTTTTTTTTTTTAACCTGACTGTTAGCAAATTCCTTTTTTTAAAAAAATTGTGATTTGGGTGAAAGTTTACAGAGCAAATTCATTTTCTGTGCAGCAGTTCACATATATTTTGTCACATGACATTGACTACAATTTACCACAATGCAACATCTCCCCTCCCACTTCTTCCCCTAGTTACCTCTTCCCTGTGGCTTTCTCTCCATATAGGCTGAGGATTGCATGGTATACCAGTAGCTTGGACTAATTATTTCCACGAATCTTTGGTTTTCTTCATTCTTCTTTGCTGTGGACAAGGAGAGACCCATAAGCAAATTCTTAGAAGTGAAACAGACAGGTCATTACTAGTTTTAAAACTTTTGATGTCCATTTTGCCAAATTGCCTTCGAGCAAGGTTATGCCAGATCACATTCCCACCAATGATGTGTCATAGGGCAAATGTCCCAGTGTCCTCATTAACATAGGAAACTGCCTTTTGAAATCTTTGCCAATGTGATAAGTGAAAAATGTTAGCTGCCAACCTTTACACTTAAATGTGGGTGATTCACTGCCACAAGTTTCCTTCATTTAAACCAAGCTGAGGTTACAAAGGAGTCCCGAGGTGGTACAGACGGTTGATGTGTTTGGCTGCCAACTGGAAGTTTGGAGATTGGAGTCCATCCACAGGCATCTTGGGAGAAAGGCCTGTAGCTCTAATTCCATAACATCAGCATGCATGTACTATTCTCACACACCTGGAGCTGCCATAAGGCAGAATTGACTCGACAGCAACTGGTACCAGTAAGGTTACATAAGGTTACAATAGCTTATGGACAATTCCATCCATTCCTAGATAATTACATTTAAGCTATTTTTGCAATATGATCTTTTTTCCTTGTTAATTACTGGAAAGGCCTTGATGTCATCCTGGACTGGGTTTGCAGATGGTAATACTCATGCTGATGCAGATAAGCCTTTATATCTTTTTTTTTTCTTCCCCCTCAGAGGGAGTAGGGAAGGAAAGTGGTCATCCTGCCTTTTGCAGTGATGATAAAGAATATTTCCAACAATTGTTTAATTCTCTGGGTATCTTAGGTATGCTGCCAGGAAAGTCAGGATAAACACTTCTGTGTGGCAATATTGTGATAAGATGGAATGTATTGTGTTGTGTGTTTTATAAAGTAGAGTTATTGTTGGAGATTTTTTTCACCTTCTGAGAAAGAGAAAATTGAAACATTTTTGGTGCAATTGCCTAGAACATGCTAAAGAAGAGCATGGCTTTTGGTTGGTGGGCTGGTTTCAATAATTAGGCCTGAGTATGATTAGGTTATTCCATTACAATGAGGTGCTCAAGAGAATCATGTGTTTATTTTGTATTGCTAGTGCCTAGGGAGAGGAGCTCTCTGGTGGTGTAGTGGTTAAGGCGTTTGGCTGCTAAAAGCTCAGTGGTTTGAACCCACCAACTGCTGCATAGAAGAAAGATGAGGCAGTCCGCTTCCATAAAGATTTATAGCCTTGGA
>NW_006921592.1:3372100-3377634 GCF_000298275.1 Orycteropus afer afer | reverse complement strand
GGTGTTGTAATGGACAAGAATGTCGAGGCTCAATGAATCTGGATTGTGATACTGGTTCAGTGACTAATCAGGGAACTTCGGACCATCCAATTAACCTCTCCAAGTCTCAGCCTTCTGATGTATAAAATGTGAGACTTGAATTTGTTGATCTCTTCCAGGTCAAAAAGTTTATGAAGCTCCTTATGATTTTGATAATGCAGTTCAGGTAGATAATGTCACATTTGGTCAATAGCAGTAACTTAATGTTGACTCCAATAAAAGCAAATGTCATTTTGAAAAATCTCTCTTTTCAGAAGTAATTTCTTCCTTTCTCTTTTGTCAGTATGAGTGTCCCATCATTTGTTATATGGCAGGGATAGAAGTATAATCATTCCCTCCTTCACTTTCCAAGGGATAGCGTTGGGTGAGAGGGGACCTGGAAAAGATGCAAAGTTGAAGAAACCTGAACTATTCTGCAGAAACAGGGGCAAGGAACTGCCGAGAGAAAGGAAAAGAATGAGGGACAAGAAAATTGAGAAGGAAGGCCAGATGGAAGTCGTTAGAGCAGCTGCCATTTGGGGAAAAGAAGAGGTGGGTATTCTCTCAGTAGGATGTTTATGAAGATGTGTTCTGTGTTGTGCAATGAAAGTCCTCTTTTGCTGCCTCCTAAGAGACTCCGAATGAAGTCCTGTATTCATTGGTTTTTGGAGCAAGATTTGTGGTTCTTATGGACACGGGGATGAACCTGGACATGAGATGGCCCTATTGTGTTCAGGTTTTACTTACAAGCTAGAGATATTTCAACTGCAGCTATTACCCATACAATAAAGTATTATTATTTAAAAAAAAAAGGAAACCAGTTTTTTAGTATGTGCAGACTCCTTATGAATATTATCTCTAATATTTTGAACAGCTCTACATATAGTTTTTTTTTCCACATAATAAAGTTGGATATTTTTTTTTCTTGAACACGTACCTACTCCTAGAAAAGTTTCAAAGAAATCCTGAATCAAATATGTACAATTTGCAAATTTCTGCTGTTACCTCACTCATTTCTCTCTGGTTTTGGATAGATTCAAAATTAGTTGAGGTAGTTTGAATCACACCAACCTTACATGTTGTTGCTGTTGTTATGTGCCATCGAGTCATCTCCGACTCATAGTGACCCTATGTACAGCAGAACCAAACACTGCCCAGTCTTGTGCCAGCCTCATGATCCTTGCTATACCTGAGCCCATCATTGCAGCCACTGTGTCAGTCCATCTCATTGAGGGCTTTCCCCTTTTTCACTGACCCTCCACTTCACCAAGCATGATATCCTTCTCCAGGAAATGGTTCCTTCTGACAACATGACCAAAGTAGGTGACATGAAGTCTGGCCATTCTCGATTCCAAGGAGCATTCCAGCTGCACTTCCAGATAGATTACATAGTTACATTTTAACATTACAAAGTTAAAATAAATATTAGCTGGAGTTAAACTTTTAACCATACAGTGCATAAAAACTATAAATATAGTTTTCAAAGCCAAATATTTAATGAATATTTCAATGAATAGAAATATATACTTCCGTAATTATAACAGCTAAGTGAAAAAAAAAAAAAAGTCCTTTTTATACTGAGCATGTATAATAAAAGTCAAAGCAAAGCTTTGAGATGTGCATAGGATTAACTCAGTTACTGCTCTTAGTGACTCAGGAACTGGTGTATCTGAAAAGAGAACCAAGGCTTCTGATCCCCGGGGTGGTCTGATTTTTGCTGCATGGACTGCCTCAAACACAAAAGTGCCTCCTCACCTCTCATTCTTTGTTCATTTTGCCAGCAACTTCTGAAAACAACTGTTCACTTAAAATCACACTCTGGGCCGAGGCTGAAAAGATTAGGGACATCACAAGAACACTTGACGTGTCACAGAAATGCTGTAGTAACCTACTCCCCACTCTAATCTCCAGCACTGACACCCACATTGGCCTCTTTATTCTTTCAAAGAGCAAGAACCAAAGTGTGACAGGCAGATGTACTACTTGTTATTATTTGGCCCTCTCTGCCCAGTACTCACATGGCGCCCTCTACTGGCGCGAGCCATTTCCAGGAAGAGGAAGGAGCCATTTCCAGAAAGGAGAGGGAGAATTCTGATTGCTGATGCCTTTGGTTATTTAACTAAATCACACTACATTGAGATCTTCCTGACAGTTTTTTTAATGGAGTATATTTTTTAGAGTAGTTTTAGGTGCACAGAAAAATTGTGGAGAAAGTACAGAGTTCCCATTTACCACCTCCGCCTTGTATACTGTTTCTCCTATTAACATCTTGCATCCCTGTGATACATTTGTTACAATTGATGAACTAATATTGAGACATTAATATCAACTAGAGTCCACAGAGGAGCTCTGGTGGCGTAGTGCCTAAGGCATTTGACTGCTAACCAGAAGGCTGGAGGTTCAAACCCACCAGCCACTCCTCGGAAGGAAGACTGGGGCAATCTACTTCTGTAGTGACACTGCCTCGGAAACCCAAGGAGGGGTCGCTATGAGTCGGGCCCAACTTGACAGCACACAGCAACAATAACAACAACCAAGGCAATGAGTTTGGTTTTTGGTTTAGAGTCCATAGTGTACATTGGTGTTCACTCTTCCTGTATGGGTTTTGGCAAATGCATACAGTATCGTAAAGAATAATTTCACTGCCCTAAAAATGCCTTGTGCTCCACCTGTTCCTCTCTACCCTTGGCTGCCTGACAACCCCTGATCTTTTCACCGTCTCTTTAATTCTGCGTTTCTGAGTTTGCAGAGAGAAAATTCACTTGCTTTATGCTGTGTTATTAAATGTAATGATCATGTCTTCATCCTTCTCCCTTGGAGAGGGAACTGTCAGTGACCACCTGTACAACATAAACTTATGAAATTGCAGTTGTTGACAGAACAACTTGGATGACTGTACAAACAATTTTACAAACTGTAAGCCAAACTCCATTCTCTCTATAGAAATAGAAGCCAATTTCTGTTGTTGTTGTTGATATTTTTGTTAAAGTAAATTACCCTGTTCTTCTTAATCACTGTGAGCCTGTTGGGTTTCCAAGGCGGGGAATCTTTATGGAAGCAGATGGCTCAGCCTTCCTCCCTGTGATTTCCTAAGCCTTTTGTGCTGCCATAGACATATATTAGGAGTCCGTAGGTGGTGCACACAGTTAAGTTCTGCGTTACTAACCAAAAAGCTGGCAGTTCAAACCCACGTGGAGGTGCCTCTGAAGAAGAGTCCAGTGTTCTACTTCTGGAAGGGCACGGACATGGAAAACATGGAGCTCAGGTCTACTATGCCACGCTGGTGACACCGTGAGCCCAAATTGAGGCCACAACAACTGGTTTTAGACAAACATTAGCAAGATAGCTAAAGGTGATAAGCAGCTTGACAATGAACTTGTGTTGGGGAGGCAATCTGCTTGTCATTTATTAATAGGAAATGCAGCAAAATAATGGTCCTCGTTTTGCATGTTTCCTTCCATGGTGTCATTGCCAATGGAGGCCACTGTTAAGGACTGTTGTGTTTTGTGACATGAATTTGTCCCAAGTAGCCTGATGGCACCACAATATGAGTTACTTATCCTCTCTGTGGCATCCTTCTTAATTTTATTCCCATACATGTTATGAAACACTTCCTTGAAAAGAAAGGTTCTCTCTATCTATGTAAGATTTTCTAAGCCAGGGGCCTGACTGCCCACATAGTGGATGGCCTAGGATGCAAGCTCAATTTAAAAAACTTGAAACTGGGGCAAGGGAGCCTCATTTTCTCCCCATCAGCACCCCTGCCAACCTTTCTAAAATACTAGATTGAATTTCCTCAAAGTAAGAGAAAACAAAAGCCTCTTATATTGCCATGTATTTTAAAACCAATGGCTTCGTTTGCATAGTTCTGTTTATTGTGTAATTAAGAAGGAAAAGAAGACTATTCATGCTGAGAGGAAAATTCTTTTAAAAATGTTATTGCAAGCCTTGTAAAATACAGCACATTATGAAAAAAAAATCGTTTTCTTTTCTGTGAGAAAAAAGTTTTAAAAAATGATTAAAACAATATTGTTGTTGTTGTTATGTGCTGTCGAGTCTAAAACAATATGGAAGCTCCAATCATCTTAGAAAGAGTGTTCTATATTGAAGTCTATGTATTAGGTTTCTGTGAAATAAAAATATTCTGCATGGATGGAAATATGTCAAACCATACTTTATCCATGGTTTTACAAGTAATGTGACATCTTCAAAGATGGAACTGATAGAAAATGGAAGCAGCTGTTTTAAAAAGTGATTTATGCAACTATGACTATCAAATATGCCAAAATTTGGCTTCTGCTGTTACTAAAAGGCTCAGGCAAATGTAAGCCCTCACAGATTTGATGTACTCAACACACTAGAATGAATATTCAGAGTCAAAAGAGTTACTAATATTAAGAAAAACGAAAGGCTCTTCTATCTGAATTTTCTCGTTTGAAAAAAATCTCAAAGCTGGAGAAGGGAGAATATTCCATTTAGGAAATGCATGGTCTTACTGTATGAATACATACAAAACATATCATAACCCCATGTTCAGCAATTTGTGACCTTTGGCTAGTAGCAGTTCAGAATACTGAGGCGTGGTCTGCCAAACCAGCTGCCACCGAAATGACTCCGATCATAGCGACCCTATGCATGCCAGGTAGAACTGCATGTGCCCCATGGGGTTCTCCATGGCTGATTTTTTAAAAGTAGATTGCCAGGTCTTTCTTCTGAGGTGCTTCTGTGTTGAAGCATCAACCTTTCTGTTAGCAGCCAAGTGAGTTAACTCTTTGCATCACCCAGGGACTCGTCAAACCTTTTAAAATAGGTTGAAAAGTCATCTTGGAAAAATATTTAACAGGCTTACTTCTACTTACCAACGAAGGATACCTTTCATAAAAGGCAAACCTCAGCAGCTTACAGATGAGACTGTCATTCTGAAGGAAATATTTTCCATCCGTCATCAAAATTTACCTTTGGGTCCATTTTGTTTGGGTAAAATCTGAGAGGGCTTGCACTAATTTATCTCTGTGTTTTATTATTATTTAAATAAATGATCATGCTATGAGTCAGTTAAGCATTTAATTGCACAGTTTTAATTTTGTTTTAAACATAGTGTTTCCTACTTGGACACTTAAGAGAGAAGGCAATTAACAGGTGTAGAAAAAAATAAGTGGAATGTAATACTTTTCCTAAATTCTTTTTTTAAAATAATATTTTATTATGGTTTTGGTGAAAATTTATATGGTAAAATAGGTTCCCATTTGACAATTTCTATACAAACTATTCTGGTACATTAGTTACATATGTCACAATATATCAACATTCTCTTTAGTTTCATTCTGGTTGTTCCATTTCTAGTACTTTAGTTTCCCTGGCTCCTTATCTTCCCATCTTTGCTTTAGAGTAAATGTTGACCTTTTGGTCTCATAAAGATTTTTTTTTAGTAGAGCTAGGAGCTCTGGTAGCATAGTGCCTAAGGCACTTGACTGCTAACCAGAAGGCTGGCGGTTCAAACCCACCAGCCACTCCTC
>NW_006921592.1:3357046-3371312 GCF_000298275.1 Orycteropus afer afer | reverse complement strand
AGTGTCATCTTCTCATTCATTTCACTAAACTCATCCTGGGAGGCAGGAAATACCTTTCTCTGAACAGATTGATTGGAACCTAACTTGAAGGTACTAGTCAGTACCATAATATCTTTAAAAAGTCTCTGGTCAGTGTAAATAGTTTGTGATTGGCTACTAACCTAAAGGTTGGTAATTTGAACCCACCAAGTGGTGCTACAAAAGGAAAGGCTGGAAATCTGTTTCCATAAAGATTATAGCCCAGAAAACCCTATGGAGCAGTCTTACTCTGTAACACATGGGGATGCCATAAGTCGGAACCCACTTGACTAAGGCATTTTGACTGCTAACCACAAGGGTGGCGGTTCAAATCCACTAGCCACTCCTCGGAAGGAAGATTGGGAGATCTACTTCTGTAGTGATACCACCTTGGAAACCCAAGGAGAGGTCACTATGAGTCAGATCCGACTTGATGGCAGTGAGTTTGTTTTTTGTTTTTTTATAATATCTGTATAACGTGTGACACTTTATGAAACATTTCCACATTTTTAATCTCTTTGATTCTCAAAACAACCCTAAAGCAGACACTATTGTCCCATTTTTATAAGGTTTCAGAGGTAAACTAACCTATGAAAGGACAGGGAACTATTAAAAGTGAACTTTGAACTCCTAATCTTTGTGACCCCAAATCTCAAGACCTTTTGACTACCTTAGAATAAGATGCAAATAAATAAATATGTAAATAAATAAACTCTCACTGCTACCTGCACTCCCTGTTCCCAAACCCCATGGCTGAGTCCCAGTGGAGGCCTTCCTGGGCCATAGGATGTGTAGGGAACACAGAGTCCAAGCTCATGGGGATCACTGGCATCATGGAAGCAAGATATGTGCTGTAATAGTTTTCAACTTCAAAGGACTAGACTTTAGTAAAGTTTAAATAGAATAGGACCAGTGGGGAGTGCACAGGGACTTTTTAGGGAAGTGAAACTATTCTATGTGATCTGTAATGTGGACACATGACTTAATGTATTTGTCAAAGTCCATGGAACTGTACAGCACTATAGGAGTGAACCCTAATATAAACTGTACATTTTAGTTACTAATAATGCATCAATATTGAGCCATCATTTATAACACGTAGACCATAGCAATGCAAGATGTTAATAACAGGAGGAACTGTGGGCAGAGGGGAGAGGATGGATATGGGAACTCTCTGTATTTTCTGTTCAATTTTTTTGTAAATCTAAAACTGCTCTAAAAAAAATAAGTCTATTAATTAAAAAAAAAAAAAAAAGATTAAGACCTCCCATTGCACAATCCCTTCCCATCATCCTATCACCATAGCAACCCTCATGCCAAATAAGCAGAAGTATATCTGGGAAGGTTAGAGGGCAGTACCAGCAAACACATCCTGCATTCCCAGTTGAGAAGTTATCTCTAGGGTTGCAGTAGGCGATCTGTTTCCCTGCTTTCTGGAATTTCATGACAGTCAGTTCTTGTCCAAGGGTATTAGAAAAGTCTCTGACAGACCCCAATATTCCCAACATTTTACACCAAAGGTGCACTTGAATTTTTGCATGAATTTCCCATTATCTAGCCCACACAGATAAGAAAAAATGTGAACATTATATGAATACTTCTGGTCAGAAAAGAGGAAATGGGAAGGGTTTGTTTTCTAATAGATTGGACAGACATTTCAAGAAAAGGTTGTCAGTTATCACCGAATGTCCCTTTTAATAATAATGAAAAACAAAATTCACTGAGCATTTATTATATGCCAGGCAGTATGCTAAGAGCTTTACATGCATTATGTCATTTAATCTTTATTGTCATTTCATGGCATAGTATTATTATCCCCATTTTATAGATGAGGAAACTAGATGCAGTAGGTTTAAATGGCTTGCCCAAGCCCTCTAAGCTTATAAGTGGCAGGGTTGAAATCTTAACCCAGGTTCAGTGTGGCATATTGGTATAAAAACATTCTTCAAAGAGACAAAAGGAAGGGCATATAGGTCAAGGAGTGGTTGAAGTAACCACTAACTTCCTTCCTTAAACCTAAACTTGATTTTAATTATATGAAGTGTGGTAGTTATGTTTGTGTGTCAACTTGGCTGGGCCTGGTTGAGTTGCTGTGCAGCTGGTGGTAGTTATTCCCCATGATGAGACTGGCAATCAACTCCATGGTGGGATCTACTAGAAGCAGCTGAGTAGCTGCCTTTGGGATGTGATCTGCTTCCTGTATATAAGGAGACACCTTGGGAATGACCTAGAGCCTATGGCACGCTTGGACCCTGCATGTAGCCATGTCACTGCTCAGCACCCTGCTATGCTCTGCCGACCTTAGGACTTACAATGGACTTAAGTTAATGGCCTGCCGTGTGGTTTGGTAACATCGGGACTGTGCCTTTTTACTTGTCAACCTTGGGGCTTCTCAGCCTCAGCAGCCAGTAGCTGTCTGAGTGAAGAAACGCCTCTAGCTCCAGTGGGCCAGGAGCAGGAAGCAGAGCTGGACACCAAGGTTGAGGGGCTTTCACCCAGCCCCTAGAGCCTGGCACTTTGAACTTGGATTTATAGCCTCCAAATTGTAAGAATAAACTCCTATTTGTTAAGGCCATCCTATCTGTGGTATATTTCTTGTCAGAACAACACTAGGTAACCAGAACATGAAGTGTCTGAGAATTGATAGAAAATGAGTGAGAGTAGGATGAATCATAAATGGGCCCTGATTTAATTCGCACTAGACAGTTGATCAAAGGATTTGTTATGATGATATGTAAATAATGCCTTATGGGAGGATTCTTTTCCCCTGTGCAAATTAAATACTAGACACTTGAGTGGCCATGCAAGACAGTTTCGATTGTGTTGCACAGTAATTCCTTTGCACTACGGAAGTGGGTAAGAGTAGACCAATTTTTGCTTTTAGACAACATGTTTGTTTTTCTATTGGTGCTTTCACATGGGAAAGAGGATCAATAAATAGTTTTCATGTGTGGCCTTATTTTTGTACCTAAAAGACTCACAAATACACCTATGTCAGGTCTTCACTCATTTTGACCTGACTGTCATCTCAGGCTCCAACATAGCAACAATTGTGAGGATGGTGCAGGACTGGGCCATGTTTCATTCTGTCTGCACATAGGGTTGCTCTGAGTCATAATGACTCAATGACACTCAACAACAACAGCAGACATCTCAGGGGTTTTCCTGTGTGACACTATCATTGTCATTAGTGCCTGTGAAGTGGGCCCCCGACTCACAGGGACCCTGTGCATAATAGAACTAAACACTGCACGATGCTGTGCCATCCTCCTGATCAAGTGTGGATCAACTGTTGTGATTCATAAGGTTTTCAATAGCTACTTTTCAGAAGGAGATCACCAGGCCTTTCTTCCTAGTCTTTCTTAGTCTGGAAGTTCTGTTGAAATCTCTTCCACACCATACAAGCCTCCTCTGACTGATGGATGATGACTGCACATGAGGCACTCTGGCCAGTAATGGAGCCTGGGTCTCCTGTGAGGAAAGCAAGAACTCTACTACGGAATCACCATGGCCTCGCCCCATGTGAAGCTGTTGTTGAGTGTGCTGTTGAGTTGATTCTGACTCATTAAAGCTCCTGAGGAAGCAACAGTTGTTTGCCCTGTGGCTACTTAGTAGGCTATGGCTCAAGGGAAGAGTCATCCAATCTATGAAGATACCAAAAGGGGAAGGTTTGCTTCTCACACATAGTCTCTGAATCTCTTTTTACCTCTGTTGGAGAGTAGCAAAGAAAGTTTTTGGAAAGAAACCAAGGGGACACAACTTGGAAACTCTTTGGAGGGACTATCTTGGGACTTTTTGTCATATCATAGATCAAAGTGAAAACAAACATGGAACAATCCTAAGATGACAGTGAGATCAGAATACTGCATAGCTGAACGTTCTTAATTTTCCTTCATAAATCTTTTAGGAACGAGAAATACTGAGATTATCTTCTTCTTTTCTTCATTCTATCTATAGATATTTGGCAGCTTTAATGATTAGTGACAGAATTTATGCACAGAAGAGTCTGTATGCATTTAAATTAATCTTGATATCCAAAGAAGCATGTTTTATGTATGTTAGGGGCTAGGATTTGAGACTTTGCAACCTAGTGGTGAAATGTTTGTTTTTGCCTTTGGTATCATATATACTGTGGTTCAAATACCAGCTTTGCCATATATGACCTATATGGCCCTGAGGGGGAGGCCTTCAACGAGATGGATTGACACGGTGGCTGCGATGATGGGCTCAAGTATAGCAGGGATTGGGCTGGCGCGGGATCCGGCAGTATTTCGTTCTGCTGTGCATGGGGTCGCTATGAGTCGGAAATGACTCGACGGCACTTAACAACAACAACAACATGGCCCTAAGCAAGATTCTTAACCCCTTTGAATACCAGTTTCACATTTTTTTTTTTTTAAGGATAATATTGACCCCGTGTATGAAAGAATGAAGGCACTCTGGTAGCGTAGTGCCTAAGGCATTTGACTGCTAACCAGAAGGCTGGCGGTTCAAAACCACCAGCTGCTCCTCGGAAGGAAGATTGAGCAATCTACTTCCGTAGTTTCTAAGGCATCAGAAACCCAAAGAGGGATAGCTATGAGTCGGATCCGACTCCATGGCAGTGAGAGAGGAAAGAATGAACAGAGCAGACCTGAGACTGCTAACCTTAAAAGAGGCTAACTTGCAAGTTTGACCCTTGGCTGGCATCGAGAAACTTAGGTTTATGGAGCGTTCTCACCATTCTCTGATAAGAGTGGCTCACTGTGCCTGAACTGTTTGTGGAAACAATATGGCATATGCAGAGCACTGGCTTCCTTTGAGGAGTCTAGAATTTTGGTACATGCTAGGCAGGAGCTCTGGTGGCATAGTGCCTAAGGCATTTGACTGGTAACCAGAAGGCTGGCAGTTCAAACCCACCAGCCACTCCTCAGAAGGAAGATTGGGCAATCTACTTCCATAGTGATGCTGCCTCAAAAACCCAAGGAGGGGTCACTATGAGTGGCATCCGACATGATGGCATTGAGTTAGAGGCAGAGGGTGCCTGTGTGACCAGTCCCCAATAAAAACCCTGGTACTGTATCTCTAATGAGTTTCCTTGGTAGACATATCATACCGTTGTTACAACTTGTTGCTGGAGGAGTTAGGTGTGTCCTTGGAAGGAAGGTTGGTAATCTACTTCCGTAGTGATACTGCCTCAGAAACCCAAGGAAGGGTGGCTAAGAGTCAGATAAGACTCCACGGCAGTGAGTTTGGTTTAGTTTTCTTGCTGTGTGTGTGACTCTACTGGGAGAAGACTCTTGGAAACTTGTGCCTGGCATCCTCTGGACTTGTCATAAATTACAGCCCTGAGTATGACTACATGCTGAGTCTTGTGAATCCTCCTGATCTTGGAACCTAGGTGTGGTCTTGGGAGCCCCCAACACAGCCTGCTTTACTAGATTTTTGAAATATTAAAAGAGATTATACTTAACATAAAATTATAGTGATAAGTATTAATAATAATCACTAATAAACATTTCCTTCTACTTGTTGACACCCTGTGATCAGAGTGGAACTGTGCCCTATAGGATTTTCAGTGGCTGATGTTTTGGGAAGTAGGTCACCAGGACTTTCTTCTAAGAAACGTCTGGGTGGATTCAAACCTCCAACCTTTGTTTAGCAGTTGAGTGCTTAACTATTTGTACCAACCAGAGGTATCTAATAAATAATAACTGGCATTATGATTTATCTTGTGATACCATGTGTTCTGGTTAGCTAGTGCTGCTCTGACACAAATATACCACAAATGGGATGACCTTAACAAACAGGAGTTTATTCTCTTACAGTTTAGAGGCTTTAAGTTCAAGTTCAAAGTACCAGGCTCTAGGGGCTGGGTGAAAGCACCTCAGCCTAGGGCTTCAGCTCTACCTCCAGCTCCCGGCCCACTGGAGCTAGAGGCTTTTCTTCACTCAGACAGCTGCTGGCTGCTGAGGCTGCCAAGCCCAAGGTTGACAAGTAACAAGGCACAGTCCCGATATTACCAAACCACACAGCAGGCCATTAATTCAAGTCCATGGTAAGCCCCAAGGTCGGCAAAGCATGGAAGGCTGCTGAACAATGACATGGCTATATGCAGAGTTCAAGGTGCCATAAGCTAGAGACCATTCCCAAAGCTGCTTCTTATATATGGGAAGCAGACCACATACCCAAAGCAGCTACTCAACTGCTTGTGGTAGATTCCACTATGGAGTTGATTGCCAGTCTCATCACGGGGAATAACTACTACCAGCTATCTAGCCACTTAACCAGGCCCAGCCAAGCTGACACAAAAGCATAACCACCACACCATGGTAAACTTGAGACATATGCTTAAAGAGACCAGACTGAAAAACTAGCACTGGCAAAGATCTTGAACTTTTCTGAACACTTTCCAAAGTAGATTTCTTTACAATAACCACAAACAAGAAATGAGCTTTTATTTACACCTGAACTTGACTAGACTTAAGTCAATAGAAACATTAGCCATACCAGCCAGATATATTCTCAGATATCTTCTGTTGATGAAGGAAGAGGCAATGTGTTGCTCTGAGACTTTGAGAAAAATAATTTGCCCGAGCTGTTTCCTGTGTTTTAAAAAATGTGGTGTATTAATATCAGGCAAGAACCCATCTGAAATCAAGAAACAAGGGCAACAGGATGTACTTTCTTCGTGTCAAGACAGAACTCTCACACCTGGCTAATCAACTAGAAAGTTTGTTTTTTTGTATACCCCAGGAAGAAATGGTCCTAGGTAGTTTTGAAGGTTGTAATCTCTAATTTTCACTAACCCTGGCTGGGGTCTTTCATATAAATGAAAGCACTTCTACCAGGCCCTCCCCACTTTCAATCACTTTTCTCATTAGATGCCAGAAATAGATGAAAAAATTTGAGCCGTATTTATGTTTTAAGGTGCCCAAGTGGTATAGCAGTTAAGTGCTTGGCTGCTAACTTGAAAGTCAGTGGTTCTAACCCACCAGCAGCTCTGCAGAAGAAAGATGTGACAGGCTGCTTCCATAAAGATGACAGCCCTGGAAACCCTATGGGGTAGTTCTACTTAGTCCTATAGGACCACTATGAGTCAAAATTGACTGGATGGCAGTGTGGGTTTTCTAATGTATGTTTTGGTTATTTCTCTAGCTCGTATTCTCAGTGACATGAAAGACTGGCAAGTTTGTGTGGGTCCTAGAGCAGAAAAGGGCTCTGCAGCCAGTTCGGGCTGAGGTATAAGCAGCCCTATCACCTGGGCCATATTGTTCTTGCAGATCCTATGGTGTTGGAGGAATCATTGGTGAGAAGAAATACTGTGTGGATTTTGTAGTAAGCCCCAGTAGGAGAATCACAATGTAGGACTTTTGGGTTCAGGAGCAAGGCCTTGCCATCTGCAGTGGAGAGTTACATGTTTTGTAAAATTATTCTTGGTATGTTACAGAGCCTGGTAGAGACAGAAAACTTGTCATTGGAAAACCAAAATCACTGTGGTGTAGAAATGGGAAGTAAGCATTCTTTCTCATCCTCTCTACTTCTTGCTCATGCTTTCTTTTCTCCACATAGTAACTGGGTTAACCCTTCATAAAATATAGGTCATATCCTGATGCTATCCTGCTGAAAACCTTCCAAGAGCTTCTCCACAACTCTTAGAGATAATTCATAGTCTCTACGGTGGCCTCCAATCCCTTGCATGGTTTGACCCCTAGCTACCTCTCAGACTTCCCATCCCTTTCTCCCTCGCTCACCTCCTTCCAAACACAGCAGCCGCCTAGCTATTCCTCATACACATGAAGCACATTCCATTTTCAAGGCTTTTTCATTTCCTGTCCTTTATTCCTGGAAAAGTCTTCCCCCAGACTCTTGCATGACTCACTCCTTCACTCCTTCCCAGCATCTGTTCAAATTATTTTTCTCTTCCTCAGAGAGACCTCCCCAACTGTCTTCTGTCTCACAGCCTCTCATTACTCTCATTCTCTCTACCCTGCTGTAGTTTTCTTTCTGGCACTTATTATAATGTGACATTATGTCATATTAAGTATTTGTTTGTTTGTTGTCTCCCCCCAGCCCTCAACAAGGAAATAAGTTCCATACGGTAAGCACTTGGTCTGTTTTGTTCTTTGTTATACTGGCAGTCCCCAGATTACAAAAGAGTTCCATTCCTACGTCTGTCTTTAAGTTGAAATTGTACACATATCAGAACAGTTAGGTAGAGTTCATATCTAACATCAGTTAGTCAAATGTTTGGCTTAGTCTGTAGTGTATACTCTACCTTTCTATGCATAAATAACATTACAGAAATACTTCTAGAATGATGATAATAATAATAATATTTTGATGTGTGTTGCAAAGTAGCACCCATATACTATGATGAACCGTTGTGTATACCTCAGATTTGTAATATGATAGGCTTTATGGGGGTTGATTCATAACTACAGGTTGTATTTAAGTCAGATGTTCATAACTTGGGGACTACCTATATCTCCAGCTCCTGAATATCTGAATATCTCCTGGCACATAGTAGGAATTCAGTATAGATTTGATGAAGAAATAAATACATCCTCAGATTTCTTTCTTTTCAGTGTGGAATCATGGACTCTTGTTCTTAATTCACCACTAGGGACTATGGAAAATTATTTATTCTGAAAGACAATTTTTGAGCTCAAAATATTAACCAGAAAAATGTTAACTTCCAATTTCTTCCTCTTAATTTTAAGTGTCCAGTTACTCCAGCTATGTCCACATTAGGTAGGATCCAAGTCAAAGAAATACATGACCTTGACTTCCATATCCTTCCCAGCTCCAGTCAACTCTTGCTATAATTTAGCTCAAGCTTAATTTAGCTCTAAGCATTTAGAGACTATGAACCTCAGTGAATCAGTAGGTGGGATTTAGGGGACTCGTGACTGTCCTGAAATTGTGCCATAATACTGTGTACATTTTTCTAGGGGGATGGCCCTAGATTTCTTCAGATTTTAAAGAGGGCCCAATACCTCCTACAGAGATTAAGAACTCCTCAAACAGTTGTGGTTCTCATTGTTCATTAACACTCCATTCACTATTTGAAGCCACAAAGCAGGGTGAGAATGTTTCATGATATAGGACTATTGATTGGGCAGAGATTCAGAGTAGCAAACCCCTGAAGTTCTTTTTTCTCTCCCTAAGAGCATGTAACAATGTGAAAATAATATGGCTAATGTGAAAGTTAGAGCTGTGAATACCGAAGGATGAAAGCCTAGGATCAACCTATTGGAAGAGAAGTCCATCTCTTCCCCCAGCTATCTCCATTCCTTTATAGAATGCTATGTAATGCACATTCATACATATTAGGTCTGTCTGTCCGTCCATCCCTCCATGCATCCGTCCATACAAAAACACTCACCACAGTAAGTCTTTCTCAGATTAGTGAGGCACATTCTGTTTTCAAATTCTAACCCCAGTGGCAAAATTCCATCGTCAGACACACTATTTGATATGGCCTTCCCTGTTATCTTTGTGCAATTCTGATCTTGAACATTAAGAATAATACTTCCAGTGACAATGTCATGACATTGTCCAACACACTTTTGAGCATAGTTGCCATTCACCAGAGAAAGTAAAAACTGAAAGAAGATATTTACTTCTTCTTGAAATGAAAATAACTTATTTTTCCTGTTTAATGAAATAACAGTTGATATAAAAATTCACACCACACTAAAGATAAGTCATCTAAAATAAATTATACTCTTGCCAAGAGGCAATCACTAGTGATATTTTGGTGTATTTATTTCCAGACTTTTGTCCCCACACACACACACTCATGCACATTTAATTTTACAGAAAAGGGATTATATTATACAGGATTTTTTAGAGTTTGTTTTTCCATTTCCTATTGATATGGATATCTTTCACTAAATATAACTGTTTTAACCATTTTAAGCCTATAATTCAGTGACATTAGTTACATTCATCATGGCATGCAACCATCACCACTATCTACTTCTAAAAGTTTTTCATCATCCCAAACAGAAACTCAGACCCTTAAGCAATAACTGCTCATTCTCTCCTCTCCCCGGTCCCTGGTAACCATTAATGAACTTCTGTCTACACATATTTGCCTATTCTAGATATTTCATATCAATGGATCATATAATATTTATCCTTTTGTTTCTGAATTATTTCACTTAGTATAATATTTTCAAGGTTTACTCTTGTGATAGAATGTATCAGAACTTTGTTTATTTTTGTTGTTGAATACTAAATATTCCATTGTATGGACATATCACATTTTGTCTATCCACTCATCTGTTGATAGGCACTTGAGTTGTTTTGACCTTTTTGGCTATTGTGGATACTACTACAATGAACACTGCTGTACACATTATCCATTTTTAATTCTTTTGGGTATATACCTAGGTGTAGAATTGGTGAGTGTGAGTCATATGGCAATTCTGTATAACTTTTTGAGGACCTGCCAAACTGTTTTCCACAATTGCTCCACCATTTTACATTCTTAGCAGCAATGCACAAAAATTCCAATATCTCCACATTCTCACTGATACTTGTTTTTTTTCTGATTATGGCCATCCTAGTTGGTATGATGTATACAGCATTATTTTAGTGGCAGTATAGAACTCCAACGTACTGACAAAACATTTCTTAAAAACAACTTCCCGTTGATGGATATGGAAGTCATTTCCCTTCCTCTACTATTATACACAGTGCTGCGTAAACATCCTTACAAACATCCATGTGTACTTGTCTGATTATTTCCGTAGTACATAGTTTGGGCCTTGGTGTCTTTTTCTGTAAAACAAGGGAATTGAATAGGATTATCCTTCTATCTGAGTCCAAATTCTGGAAGATTTCTTAAGAAGTCATCAATTTTATTTTCTTGTTTTTGCATAAAAATGTCCAGATAAGGAAATGTTTATGCTAAATTTTAAAACAAAAAATTAAATTTAAAGAAATCTAACTTTTTAGCAATCTCTAGAGATTCCTTCGTAATCTATTTCAATGCTGAGTTATGATAGGTTCATGTTCTCTTTTGATCTAGCTTTTAAACCTGACATTGACATATCAATTTATTGAACTAATTTAATTCATCAAGGAGGCCTCTTGGTACCTTTTCCTGAAGAATAACTATCATGATTTCAATGTTCAACCATTCAAATTTTCTCTTCTCTTCTCTTATAAAAATAATTCTGTCTCTTCTTCTAGAAGAGAAAGGTAGCGTTGATAAAGCCTTTGAAATTACAGATAAGGAGAGTTATAAGTTTTTCTGGCTCCAAAGAAGAACATTACGTCAGACATCTGGCCTGTACTCTTCAATGCTCATGTCTTGAAAGACAAAGAAAGGCTGAGGAGTGGCTCCAGATTGAGGGGACTAAATAGACATGATAACAAGAAGCAGTGCATGATTCTAGGGGAAAATTTTTCTGTAAAGGACATTTTGGGGCAGTTAGCAAAGTTTGGCTATTGTTGTTAGCTGCTGTCAAGCTGGCTCTGACTCGTCATGACCCGTGTACAACAGAAGGGAACACTGCCTGGCCCTGCGCCATCTTCACACTCCCTGGTAGGCTCCAATCCGTTGTGGCCGTTGTGTACGCTAAGTGCTTTCCAACTTAAGGGGCTTATTATCTTCCAGCAGTATATTGGAGAATATTCTGTTGTGTTTCATAAGGTTTTAATTGGTTAATTTCCAGAAGTACATTTCCAGGCCTTTCTTCCTCCTCTGTCTTAGTCTGGAAGCTCCACTGAAACCTATCCAGCATAGGTGACCCTGCTGATACTTGAAATACTGGTGGGATAGCTTTCAGCAACATGCAAGCTACTACAATATAACAAATGGACAGATGGTGGTGGAAAGTTTGGATATGGGCTGTATATGCTAAATTTTCTGAATTTTTATAATTATGCTGTGGTCATTTATATATATATATATACACACACACACACACACACATACACACACACATATAGGGAGCTCTGATATATATATATATATACACACACACACACATATATACACACACACACACATATAGGGAGCTCTGGTAGCATAGTGCCTAAGGCACTTGACTGCTAACCAGAAAGCTGGAGGTTCAAACCCACCAGCCACTCCTCAGAAGGAAGGTTGGGCAATCTACTTCTGTAGTGATACTGCCTCGGCAACCCAAGGAGGGGTCGCTATGAGTCGGGTCCAACTCAACAGCTCGTAACAACAACATATACATATACGTATGTTGTTGTTGTTGTTGTTATGTGCCGTCGAGTCGGCCCCGACTCATAGCGACCCCTCCTTGGGTTGCCGAGGCAGTATCACTACGGAAGTAGGATTGCCCAACCTTCCTTCCGAGGAGTGGCTGGTGGGTTTGAACCGCCAGCCTTCTGGTTAGCAGTCAAGTGCCTTAGCCACTATGCTACCAGAGCTCCCACATATACGTATGTACATATATAAATATAAATATAAAAGTCCCTGTTCTTAGGAGGCACACACTGAAGTATTTAGGGGTAAAGGGTAATGATTGCTGCTATTTATTTACAAATGGTTCAGAAAAAGTACATGTAATGGTATTAGTCATTGCCATTGAGTCAGATCCAACTCATAGCGACTCCTCCTTGGGTATCTGAGGCAGTATCACTATGGAAGTAGATTGTCCAATCTTTCTTCTGAGGAGTGTCTGGTGGGTTTGAACCTCCAGCCTTCTGGTTAGCAGTCAAATTAGATACTATAATTGTGGCAAAGCATTAACAATTGATGAATCTGGATGAAGGGTACACAGGAATTCTTGTAATGTTCTTGTAACTCTAGTAAAATTAAAATCATTTCAAAGTGAAAGCATAAAGAAAATTATAGTTTTTCTAAAAAGATATTTCTTCTAAGGCCCCTTTATAGCATCATTTGATTCTCTTTTCTTCACAGTGTGTGTGTTGGGGTTCCTTTTGAAATCTGGAGTGGCATGTGGAGGGATGTGATCAAAGACTATGATAGCTGTCAATTTTCAGTCAAATCAGGCCATTTCTTCCTTTTATATCTCACACACTCCAAATTTTCTATACTTTGAAAGAGAGTTAAGGAAAAGATAGAAAAATTTTAAAAGATGAAGATATTCAAGTCACTAAAGAATGAGTCACAGTTTTCCTCAACAGTTTTTCTTAAATTTTTTATTGTAGAATTTTAAGCCTATAGAAAAACAGAGAAACTGGTGAAATAAACACCCTTATGTCACCTAGATCTAACAATTGTCAACATGTTGCCTTATATGCTTCATCTATTATTTTTCATTCAAGTATTTTAAAGTAATTTGAAGATATCATGACATTTCACTTGTAATTCTTCAGTGGAAAAATCTAAAAATAGGAAAAGAAAAATGATTTATAACTACAACATCGTCATACCTAATGATATTAACAATAATTCTTTGAAAAACCACTACCATCAAGTTGATTCCAACTCATAACGACCCATAGGGTTTCCAAGGCTGTAAATCTTTACAGATTGCTTCATCTTCCTCCTGCAGAGTTGCTGCTGGGTTTGAACCACTGACCTTCTGGTTAGCAACCAAATGCCTTAACCTCTGCAGCATCACCAGAGCTTTTAATGTCACCTGACTCCTGGTTCATATTCAAATTTTCCATTTGATCTCAAATGTGTTTTTCACTGAGTTGTTCAAATCAGGATCCAGTCATCGAGACAGGATCCACCTGAGACTGGGTTATCCTTCAGGCCTAGAAATGGACTTACTTCCATGGATTGGCTCTCAGCCCAATGGTAGAAAGACCTACATGCAGAACACGTACCGCAGGGAGATGCACCCACTTACCCTAGGGAGATGTACCCCTTGGATCAATTGGCCATGAGACATCAGAGGGGCAGCATTCACATAGAGGGAAAGCTGGACAGATAGGAGTGCATAGATAAGAAGGGCAGAGGGAGGGGGTAGTCATGGGGAGGAGAGGGAAGGAGAGTTTTTTATGGTTGGGGATTGTAATCAGGGCCATGGAATCAAATGTGCATGAACTGTTGGATGTAAAACAAATCAGCTTTGTAGATTTGCACGCAAAACACAATTTAAAAAAAAAAATACATATATATATACACACACACAAACACACACGTACATGTGTGTGTGTGTGTGTATCAGGATCCAGTCAAGGACTAAACACTGCATTTGGTTTTTATGTCTGTTATCTTTTTTAATTTAGAACAGTCCCCCCTGCCTGCTCTGGCCTTGAGCCGTTTTCCCTCGTGTGACTAGCAAACAACCTGTAAGATATTAAT
>NW_006921592.1:3332358-3356206 GCF_000298275.1 Orycteropus afer afer | reverse complement strand
CACCTTGGAGTTTACAAAGACTTATGGGTAGAAAAGCTACACAAAGTAATTTACTACACTGCACTTAGAAACAAACCTGATACTGTTTTAAATACTGTTTTCCATCTCCTTGAGTCCTTGGATTATCTATCCCATAGATGTGTTATCACAAACAAGGCAGAGTTTGTGAAAACATTCCATTCACTGATATGCACATACAAGTCGGCATTACTTTTATTCTTTATTATTTTCTCCAGCAAAATGCCTTTATCCCATTAAATTTGAGAGTTAGCATGGACATTAATGCCTAAAAGCAGAGGGAAGCAAGGAATGGAAAGTCATTTAATGGCCCATTCATCCTCTTATTTCCCTTCTCCTCACACACAAAAAATTCAAACACCAAACCTACATCGCCTGAAACAACTTTCCAATTTAAAGATGAAAATATGTCATATGGCTTTTCCCCTCTCCAAACAGCCATGTGAAAGCAGCTGCCAGACATGGCCTGGGGCAAGGGAGGGAGCTGCAGCAGGCAGAACGTCCTGACTGTACGCAACATGTTGGTACAAACAACTCTGCGGTCCCACCCACGCCATTTCCACCCTCTGTGCGTCAGTGCCCCTGCAGCACACGCCAACCAAGGTGCTGCTGACAGTGCTATTTCCTGTGCAAATGAAAGTACAAGAGGATGGAGGGATGACAGGTCATCCTGTCACACTGGTGACACCTAGGGTTTGGCATTAGGAAACACCTCTAGTTTACAGCCTGCTTTGTGATGCTGGATTTTTTTCTCTCTACCTGGGCAGCCCATCAGTGAGTGACCCGCTTCCTCTGAGTTTGGCAGATGCTGTTTCTTTGGCCACACTGGATGGGGAGCATCTATTGCCCCCTGTTTAAAACTTGTTTCTTTTGTTTGTGGTGGTTGAAACCATTTTGCCATTCACCTTATTCTGAGGTTATGGATTTATGAAATTGCTGTGCTGAAAAGGATGTCAAGATCATGGACACCAGCTTTTTGTTGTGGCTGCTAGCTGCCATCAGGTTGGCCTCAGAATCTTGGTGACCCTGTGTGCAAAGAACAAAGGACCTGCACCATCCCATGATCAGTTGCAGGTTGGACTGTTAGGATCCAGTGGCCAATTTTTGGAAGTGGATCGCCAGGACTTTTTCTTCTTAGTCCATCTCAGTCTGGAAGCTCTGCTGAAATCTGTTCAGCATGATAGCAACATGCAAGCCATCACTATAGATGGGTGTGGTTGCACTTAAGGTGTATCAGCCAATAATCAAACCCAGCTCTCTTCCATGAGATGTAAGAATTCTACCACTGAACCACCAGTGTATCCATATTGTGTGGTAACCCTGTGGAATTATTTATCCCCATTTTGTTGATTTACATGTGACAAAGCTGAATCTCAGAAGATTTGGGAGAGTTGTTGAGTCAAACACTGAATACGTGGTCAAGTCATAATTTGAAAACTGGTCTCTTAGGTTCTAATATCTACAAATATTGGACGATAGTTGTCATTTTTCCCTTCGAGACTTTAGTTTCTCATGGTGCTTGGCACTTTGTAAGTACTTAAATGATTGCCAATGCCCTTTTGGACTATCCCTGTCCCTTTCTTTCTTGCCAAGGCAGGCTGCTCACAACCTTCTCCCTTACTTCATCTCACCTGTGAAAAATATTAGTAGTCTTGCCTCTGGAAACTTGTGCCCCATGGAAATAATGACTTATCAGGTAGAAAAGCATTTGAACAAGGTACCTTTTAAAATGACTTTCTTCAATAATGCAGTTTTTGAGTTATGATTCAGCCCCTTATTGGTTCTGAGAGGAACTTCTCTGCATTTTTGCTATGATCATTTTCTGGTGTGAAGACTCAGATAAAACAATTAGATGTCAATAGGTATTGATTATAACCCTCCATCAGATGTTTGGCTGTAGCCTCTTCTTGCACGTGATCAAGATGGAGTGCACCTGAGGCAGCCCATTCCAGTTTGAAAAGCTCTTATTATTTACTTCATTCATGTACACGTTCTACATATATTTTATGAGTGCTATGTCCCAAGCACTGGGTCAGCCACTGGGGACACAACAGGAAGTGAAAATAGTAAGTTCTTTATTGGGCTGAGCCAAGTACTGCATTCCCTGATCTTTTCCCTACTGGTATTACTTCTGCCCCCTAGAACCAGAGAACAAAGTTAATTTCTGGTCCTGACATTAATGTCAGGACTCTTTAGATGTTTGAAGATAATTTCCCAGTTGTCTGTATGTCTAATACGAGCTCTAGTAGCATAGGTTAAAGCTTTCAGCTGCTAATTAAAAGACTGGTGGTTTGATCTGGTCTGATAGAGCCTGGTGAAACCTGAGACTATGGCCTCTAGCTGCCCTTCAAGGTCTAGAACTGAACCCACACCTGTGGCTTCCAACCAAGCAAAAGACAAACACAGGAGTTAACATTTACCTGAGGTAAATACACTCCTTGGAGAGAACAATCATGGGAGAAAGAAGGGCTGTTTACGCACAGGGAGACAGCTCAGGGAGGCAGGGGTGCATGGAGGGATGGACACAGGGAAGAGGTGACTGTCGGGAGGAAGTGGGAGGGGAGCTGTTGAATTGTGGTGAATTGTGGTCAATGTCATGAGACAAAGTGTATGTGAACTGCTGTATGGAAGGTAAATTTGCTCTGTAAACTTTCACCCAAATCACAATTAAAAAAAAAAGAAAAAGGAGAAAAAAAAATTGGTGGTTTGAACCCACCAGCTGTGTCAAGGGAGAAAGATGTAGCACTCTGCTTCTGTAAAGATTTACAGCGTTGGAAATCCTATGGAGCAGTTCTACCCTGTGTTAAAAGGTTGCTATGAGTTGAAATCAACTCAATGGCAGTGGGTTTTTTTTTTAATTTTTTTTTGGCATGTCTAAGATTCTTTTTTTCCCTCCAGGCATTCCTTGTAAGCTAGTACTTTCTTGATACTGGCAAATGACCTAGGGATGGTGAAAGAAAATGAGTCTTCTCTACTGTCTCTGACCCTCAGTTTCCTCAGCTCTGAAAGGAAGGATAATGTTCTCAGCAGGTGAAAATCTGAGCTCTTGTGTCACTTGCCTGCAACAGTAAATGTGTGTGTGTAGGTATGTGCATGTATTAATACCATTAAATGACTGTATGCATCCACGTATCAGCCACTCTTCTAAATGCTCACATTCGTTAACTCATTTACCCTCATAACAGCTCGGTGAAATTACTCCCATTTTACTGATTAGCAAATTTAAGCACAGAGTGGCTAAGTAACTTGTCCAAGGTCACATAGCTAATAAGCAGTAGAGCTGGGACTTGATCCAAGAGAGTGTGACTTCAGAACATTTGCTTATAACTATTATGTCTTATTATTTCCCTACTTGATAGGCATTTTTATATAAGGAGAGGCTGAGAGAGGAAGAAGAGACAAATGATTGGTAAGGTAAAGGACAATCAGGATAACCTAGAGAGTGAATTTAGAGGTAGATCTTTCATTTTTAAAAAAAAATTAAATTTTTTTTTATCGTAATCTGGGCGAAAATTTACAGAGGAAACTTATTTTCCTTTCAACAGTTCATACATGTTTTGTGACATTGATTGCAATCCTCAAAATATAACATCTATCTTCTCACTTCCTCCCTGTAGTTATCTTTTCCCTGTGTCCTTCTTTCCTATGTATTTCTGGCCTCTGTGAGCTTTCTCCCTGTGCAAATGCCACTCTTCTGATCTTCAGTAGTTGATTGTTGTAAGGACTGTACCTAGATGGTGTAATTGTTCACCTTCTAGGCTTTTCTACTGTTTGGCTGGAAGTTAAGCCACAGGAGTGAGTTCATTTCCAGGCCTAAAGGATGACTAGAGGTCATGATCTTGAGGGGTTTCATCAGTCTCTATAAGACCAATGATCCTAGTCTTTTATGATTTTAAGTTTTGTTCCACATCTTTCTGTCACTCTATCCAGGATATCTAATTTTTATCCCTTTCTGAGTAGTTGTTAGTGGTAGCTGGGCACCATCTAGTTCTGGTCTCAGAGTTTTGTAGGCTATTTTCATGGTCCATGAGTACATTGGACTAATTGTTTCCTTGCAGCTTTGATTTTCTTCAGTCTTCTTTGTTCTAGAGGAGGAGAGATAATTGTTGCAACTTAGATGGCTGCTTACAAGCTTTTAAGACCCCAGTTGCCATTCACCAAAGTAAGATGTAGAACAACGTTTGTTTTTTTTCCGTTTGTGTGTATGTGTGTGTGTGTGTGTGTTTGAGTGAAAATTTACAGAGCAAATTCACTTTCCATAAAGCAGTTCACATACACTTTGTCTTATGACACTGACCACAATTCACCACAATGCAACAGCTCCCCTGTCCCACTTCCTCCCGACAGTCACCTCTTCCCTGTGTCCATCCCTCCATGCACCCCTGCCTCCCTGAGCTGTCTTCCTGTGCATAAACAGCCCTTCTTTCTCCCATGATTGTTCTCTCCAAGGAGTGTATTCACCTCAGGTAAATAGAACAATGTTTTTATATAGTATGTTATGCCAATAGAGCTTGATGTCCCCTGTGACCGTGGTCTTGAGCCCAGGACCATCACAAAGTCCAGGCCCAGCAACTCACTCTCTTAAGGTGTTTGGCTGTAGCTAAGAAGTTATCATAACTTTGCCCCTTGTTAGCACTATTTTATATATATGAACATTCTTACAGTATATGCAAATATGTGTGTGGAAATATTATCTGCCAAGCCTCTGTATGGTTGGGTTATATTCCTTTTTATCTACCCATACCTGACCATTTTGCCTATCTACTGGAGGTAGATCTTTGACTTGTGGTATCATGTACTATTTTAAATATTACTTACAATTTGGAGTTCAGTGTCTTAGTTCATGGTCTGCATCTCCGGCCTCACAGGGAGCTTCTTTGTTTCCTGATCGTAGCACCTAGTCCTTTCAGCCCACCACTTACATTTCCTGGCTCCTTTGATACCTTATTGCGTGTGTCTTGGCAGCAAATATTAGAGATTTTTATTTCCTACCACACATCATTTGTTAGTTTCTCATTCTGGTTCAAGTTGCAGCTTACTAACATACTCCCCCTCCACACACACACACACACACACACACACACACACAATTAAGTGTGGTTTTCCTGGTATAGTTTGGTTTCTAGCTACTTACCATGTTACATCAGTCTGCTACATAGGGAAAACATAGTTTTGACTCAAATCATAAAGGGATAATTTCCTTAATACATATAGAGCTATTACAAATCAATGGGAAAAAGGCCAACAACCCAGTTTTGATAAATGAGCAACAGATATAAACAGCCAGGTCACAGAAAATGAGCTACAAAAGGCTTTTGTAAGTGTGAAGAGGCACCATCAAATTAGAGAAATACATGTCAAAACTATGTTATCGTTTTTTCCTATGACAAAACAAAAAACAAAAAAACCTAAACCTGTTGCTATCAAGCCTATTCTGTCTCAGAGCAAACCTTTAGGACAGAGTAGAACTGCTCCATAGAGTTTCCAAAGCTGTATTCTTCACAGAAGCGGATTGCCACATTTTTGTTCCATGGAGTCAACCCGTTAGCCACTGTGCCACAAGCCTCCTCTCCTGTGGCAAAGCTAAGTATATATTGTTACAGATACATAACCTGGTGTGGGGATAGGAAAGTAGATCTCCTCATATATTGCTCTTGGGAATATATATTGATGTAGCCTCTGTGGAAGACTATTTGACAAGTATCTATCAAATTATGCATGTATATTCCCTTTGTTTGGGTCAGGATTTCTCAACTTTGGCACTATTGACATTTTGGGTTGGACGGTTCTTTGTCTTTCACGTTGAAGAGTGTTTAGTAGCTTCCCCAGTCTCCAGCCACTAGATGCTAGTTGCATCCCACTTTCTTGCAGTGGGACCAAAAATATCTCCAGACATTGCCAAATACCCCCAAGGGACAAAATTGCATTCAAATAAGAAATACTGGTTTAGGTTTTCTATTGCTGCATAGCAACCACTCCAAAGTTAGTGGCTTAAAATAGTGACCATTTTATTTGCTCACAATTCTGAAATCTGGATTGGGCTCAGCTGGGCAGTTTCTCTGCTGTTCTTGTCAGTGGTCCCTTATCTGGCTGTATTTTCTTGGTGGGGCAGATGGGGTTGAACTTAGGACATTCTCCATGATGTCTCTAGTCCTCTTCTTCCTCATGTGGTCTCACAATATAGTCTACCCATGTGGTCTCTGCAGTAGAGTAGCAGGACTTTTTACATGGTAGCTCAGAACTTCCAAGAACACAAAAGTGAAAGCTGGTGTCTGACCCTTTTAAGGTTCAGGATGAGAACCGGCACGGCATCACTACTGCTGAATTCTTTTGGTTACAACAAGTCATTGACAGCCCAGATTCAATGAGATGGAAATATATATGGGCATGAACACCTGTAGGTGTTATTCATTGGGGGCCACTATTGTACTCTTAGAAACTAGGGATGTATCTGTTGATTTTTTGTTAGTTTGTTTATGATACTTCAAGTAATCTTGATTCTCTTTCAGAATATTCTCTTGTTCATTTCTTTAGAGAGAAATATAGAAATGTTTAAAAAGAGATTTGTGGAATTGAACTGGACTGATAATAACTCTTGGCAATTGTTAACTGTGGATTTCTAAATCAGTGGTGAACTCAGGTTTCCTTTAGAGCTCTTTCATCATTCAGGTGGCCTGGAGATTGTGCAGGGATTTATTTTCTTCTGGCATTTTATTTAGTTTTTAATCATAAAAACTAAAAAAACTTACTGCTGTAGAGACAGATCCAACTCATAGCATCCTCACCTTGGGTTTCCGAGGCCATATCATTACAGAAGCAAATTGCCCAATCTTCCTTCCAAGGAGTGGCTGGTGGGTTTGAACTGCCAGCCTTCTGGAAATGGAGGGAGTTTTTACACAATATGCTTTTTTTTTTTTTTTTTTTAATTTTTATTGTGATTTGGGTGAAAGTTTACAGAGCAAATTAATTTTCCATACAGCAGCTCACACACTTTGTCTCATAACATTGACTGCAATTTCCCACAATGCAACAACTCTCCTCCCACTTCCTCCCCATACTTACCTCTTCTCTGTGTCCTTCCCTCCCGTCCACTCCTGCCCCCCTCCAGCTGTCTCCCTGTGCATACACAGTCCTTCTATTCTCCCATGACTGATCTCTCCAAGGAGTGTATCCACCTGATGTAAATGTACAGTCCATATGCCTGTCTTTTGTTTGGCTGGAAGCCACAGGAGTGGGTTCAATTCCAGACCTGAAGGGCAGAGCTAGGGGCCATAGTCTCAATAATTCCTTCAGGCTCTATCAGACCAGCAAACTTTTTTTTTTTTTTTTTCCCCAATGATTTTGAGTTTTGTTCCACATTGTTCTCCCTCTCCATCCAGGATCTCTACACAGATCTCTTTGGGGAATTTTGACAGCTTTGCATTTATGCAGGTAAGGGTCTCCTAATTCTGTTTTCCTTTCTAATTATGCTCCTTTGAAGAGTACACAGGACTCTTAGTCTTTCTAGGTATACAGTGGGCTTATGCTTCTTTGCTGGTTGACCAGAAAAGAGGACCAAGAAGGAAGGGATAAGACCCAGAAGATGGTCCATAATTCCAGGGTATTGATATTATTTCCTATTAGTGTAAAATAATATCAGTATCAATATAGATGGAGAGAGAGAAAGTTGGTTACATAGAAATTCACTTTTAAAAATCTTTCAAAAAATGGATATAATGAAAAGACCCTGTATTCCTTGTATATTTCCTCCTAGTTTAAACCAAAAACCAAACCCACCGCCATCAAGTCAATTCTGACTTGCAGTGACTCCCATTAGGTTTCCAAGGTGGTAAATCTTTACGTAAGTAGATTGCCCCATCTTCCTTCTGTGGAGTGGCTGGTGTGTTTGAACCACTGACCTTCTGGTTAGCTGTCAAATGCCTTGGGCACTGCACCACCAGAACTTCTCCCAGTAATCTTCATACAGCAAACTTATAAGATAGTTGTGGCAATACACCATATGTCTTAAAACAGCAACAACAAAGTCACTGCCATTGAGTCGATTCCAACTAATTCAACCCTATAAGACAGAGTAGAACTGCCTCGTAAGGTCTCCAGGGCTGTAAATTATTATTATTATTATTTATGTGAAGTGCTTTTCAGTTCTTACATCATAATTGCTGATATCTCATTGGCCAAAGCAAATCATATGGATGGGCCCAGAGTCAGAGTGGAGGGCATTGCCAGCTTACATGGCAAAAGGCATGTGTATTGAAGGGGTGAAGAATTGGGGCCATGCTTTTGATTTATTATACCCCTTTTCCTGTAAAAAGGAAACCTGGTGGTGCAAGTAGTTGAGCACATGTCTACTAACCGAAAGGTTGGCAATACTCCATATGCCTTAAAACAACAACAAACTCACTGCCATTGAGTCGATTCCAACTAATAACAATCCTATAAGACAGAGTAGAAATGCCTCACAGGGTTTCCAGGGCTGTAAATTTTTATAGAAGCAGACTGCCTTATCTTATGCCCATGTAGCTGCTGGTAAGTTCAAACCGCCAACCTCAGGTTAGCAGCTGTATACTCTAATTGCCTTGTAAAACAACAATCTTAGTCCAAAATGGATAACAGTAGCAACTCCTCAGGCAACTCATTTCTCCTCTATGGAATACACTGTCCTTAACTGGGAAATGAGAAGACTGAGTCAGTATCTTAGATGCTTTTGAATCGGAGTATTAGCAGCAAAGAAGCTTTGGTAGCATAGTGCCTAAGGTACTTGACTGCTAACTGGAAGGCTGGAGGTTCAAACCCACCAGCCACTCCTCAGAAAGAAGGTCGGGCAATCTACTTGCATAGTGATACCGCCTCAGAAACCCAAGGAGGGGTCCCTATGAGTCGGGTTTGACTGGACGGCAGTGTGTTTGGTTTGGTTTTAGGGACGTGAAACAAACAAACAAACAAGCTCACTGCCATCGCATCAATTCTGACTCATAGTTGACTCCCGTTGGGTTTCCAAGGCCATAAATCTTTATAGAAGTAGAGTGCCCAGTCTTCCTTCTGAGGAGTGGCTGGTAGGTTTGAACTGCCAACCTTGTGGTTAGCAGTCAAATGCCTTAGGCACTATGTCACCAGGGCTCCTTACCTAGGGACCGAAGTATGCCCTAAAAATAGAAAAGTACTAAGATAGTGCCTGAGGCAGTTGACTGCTAACCAGAAGGCTGGCAGTTCAAACTCACCAGCCACTTTTCGGAAGGAAGGTTGGTCAATCTACTTCTGTAGTGATATTGCCACAGAAACCCAAGAAGGGGTCATTGTGAGTCAGATCTGACTTGACGGCAGTGAGGTTTTTTTGTTTGTTTGTTTTTTAAGGATATATAAACGTAAGAGAGTTTTGTGCAAATTTTGAAGATGTAGATGCAGATAAAAATGGAATATGACTTTTTTCAGGGTGAGAAAAATACAAAAAAAAGTGGTTTAATTCCTACTTACCTAGTAAAATAGCAGCCTAAAAAAATAAATAATGTTTTCCCTTTTTCTGAAAAGACTGTCAGAATGCTGGCTGTATCAGAATTGCTATGTTGTAATTAAAAGCAAGCGTCCAGAGAGTTTAACCCAATACATGCAGCCTTCATAATGAGCTGATGAAGTGTGAGAATGTGGTTGGTTGGATGGAAGGACTTAAAGAAAGAAAAGATGGTTTTGTAGATACTCAGTTCTACCACAGGAGAAGTTCACACCAGCATTCCATAATGTTATTGCACCAGGTCAAAGAAGGGAAAATTCTTCTAAGCCTTTTAATTAAGGTGAGGAGGGAAAACAACTTATCAACATCTTTCCAATGAAATGACCCAGGGAGTTATTTCCATACCCAAACACTGAGTGTCATAGGAAACAAGTATGAACAGAAAAACATGATTTAAAAACAGCCTGTTTAAACCCTCACCTCCGGAAACACTATTTGAAGAAATTAATTTTTAACAGCCTGGGGAAAACAGAAAGGGTTAGAGTGGGGGATTATAGAGCAAGAGTCAGTCTTGAAAGGATTTGGAGCTGGAAAATACAAAGCAAGCAGAAACATAAACAGTGTAAAATGCGGAGGTGCTTAAACTCTCTCCAAAGCACGGGGTTTCATCTTCTCCACTCTCTGTGAGCTCTTATGTTACCCACTCAGTGAACAGCATCACTCAGTAAACATTGGGGATTTAAAGCTGAATGGGATTCCATCTTGAATCTCTGAAATTTATCAGTGTCCCAGGTATGAGGGAGTGGGGAAGATGCAAATGACTGGGGACACATTCAATAATCTCAGCACAGTGTGGAAAGGGTGACTGCAGTGTTGTGGTGCTGTTGGAAATGCAAAGGAGAAATTCATGAAGGGTTTTTTGATGAAAATTAAATGATTGGATTCAACTCAGTTCTTGCTGAATTAAAGCGGTTGTTTACTTGCTTGCCTGCCTGGGACTCCTTGTTTGCTTAGCTGCGGAGCCAATGCAAACCTCTTACAAGCTGTGTAATTGCTACTAGCCATAAAAAGTAAGAAGGAATTTTTCTCTCTATGGTCAAGCCAGGATATGAAAGAAATACACTCTAAGGAAGGGAATCTTGACACAGATGTCTTTTGTATAAAGTGGGTCCAAGAAATATTTCTCTATGACAAAGATGTTATGAAGAGAATTGTTTGAAAGGGTTTTGGAGCTGGACTTTAGATATCTAAAGTTTTCCAGACAACTTAAAAGGTTTGTGTTGAACAAGCTGCTTCAGGGAGATGAGTCCTGGCACTAAGATGGTTTTTACAGATTCCTGAGACATATGGTTAAAGCTGTTTAAACATCCACCAGTTATGTTTTATGATCCCACATGAAGAGTATGGGACTATGATTGAAAACCTCTGTAATTAGTTCCTGAAATCAATCACTATAAGCCTCTATACTCAATTACCCAGTAGAAGCCCATTCCCCACTCCTAAACCATCCGAAGACTAACCAATCCATTACTATATTATAATTTCTTTCTTCTCTGGACTATATTGTTAAAAGTTTTTAATTGGTGTCATCAGTTCTCACTTATAAGGCCTGGTGTTTCCCTGTATTTGTATGTAACCTTTTTCCTTAATAAATCCCCTTAATTTTAAGGACTGAAAAAAACACTCAAACTCACTGCCGTCAAGTCGATCACAACTCATAGCAACCCCTCCTTGGGTTTCCGACGTGGTATCTCTATGGAAATAGATCGCCCAGTCTTCCTTCCGAGGAGGTGCTGGTGGGTTTGAACCACCAGCCTTCTTGTTAGCAGTCAAGTGCCTTAGGCATTATGCCACCAGAGCTCCTCCTTATAGCACTACTATATTTAATTCTCATAACAACTTCATAGGCTAGGTACTATTATTCCCATTTTAAAATGGGGAAACTGAGACTCAGAGAGGCTGGATATCTTGTCCAAAGTTATATAGCTAGTGTGTGATGGACTCTGGATTCTAACCCAGGCAGTCTGACCAGGGGCTATCCTGTCTCAAGACTGTGAGTACTGTGTATACACTGTCATCACCAGGGGGCAGAATGTATAATAAGAACCCCACACTCACCTTAGGGCCTTCTCTTCTCAAATGGAAAAGACAGCATAATGGTGAGGGATACATACCACATGAGTGGGCGATACTGAGATGTGCTTCCCAGATTGGCCTTAAAGGAAAGACTCGCCTGATCCTGCTGCTGCTCATAGCCAGCCCTTTCAGGTTTGAGCTGCAGAGTTGCCTCAACCAAGGTCACACCATTTCCCAGGACAGAGGGTATTTAAAGGCTGAGCCATCTAGGCCCAGTCATTCTAAAGGGCCATTCTAGCTCCAGAGCCTCGAATGGGGCCACTGGAGGCTGATGTTGGGTCCACATGGCTGCTTCTGTCACATCCTTATTCCTGTCCCTCCCTCACAGGTGCTGACCCCACAGGGAACATCCTGGCTACTTTCTGGCAGAGCCTGCTTTCCTGGTGTGATGGATTGTATTGTGTCTCCCAGAATGTGTTGAAGTCTTAACCCCTTATACCTTTAGATGTAATCCCATTTGAATATATATGTTAATGAAGCAGTAATCAGTGTAGGGTGTGTCCTAAACCTAATCCCTTCTGAGTTTTAAGGAGGAGTGTAGTAGATACAGAGGGAACTCTGGTGGCATAGTGCCTAAGGCATTTGACTGCTAACCAGAAGGCTGGCAGTTCAAACCCACCAGCCACTCCTCAGAAGGAAGACTGGGCAATCTACTTTCATAGAGATACTGGATCAATATGAGTTGGATCGACTTGACAGCAGTGAATTTGCTTTTTGTTTTTTGGTAGATACAGAAACAATGCATGAATGGTGGTGTGGGGGATGGGGGGGAGATGATTACCACCCCGATATGACCAAGAAACTGAGGAACACAGGACTACAGAAACCGAGACAAGGGTCTTCCCCCAGGAGCCAACCGAGAAAGCCTTCCCCTATACGCCGTGCCCTGAATTTGGATGCCTAGACTCCTGAACCGTGAGAAAATAAATTTTTGTTCATTAAACACACACACTTGTGACAGTTCTGTTATGGCAGTACTAAGAAATGAAGCCTCCTGAGAACCCAAGCTGTGACATCAGTTCCACTGAGCAGAGAAGCCTGTGGCCTCTCACTTTGTCAGTCTTCTTCTTTGAAACCTCCTCTCACATTAGTTTCCTTCGCTGGCTGATATTCCATATAAATAAGAACAAGAGTTTATTTTACTCTCAAAGGGAGACACACAAAGGCTCAATTTTCCTTGGACCTTGGCTGAGACCTCTTTAAAGTTTTCATTAAGTAGTTTATATGAATTTTTATTGTTATTTTCAACAGTTGAGTGATCCACAGACTTGAGTCTTACAGGCTCTGTCTGCATGGCTTTGCGCAGGCTCCTTAAACTTTCTGATTCCCAGTGTTCTCATTTCTAAAGCTGGAATACTAATTACTGGGAGGATTAAATTAGATACTATCACATGTCCAAGCAGAGTGCCTGGCATTTAATAAAGGTTCAGAAAATGGACATTTTTAATGTAAATTGGCACTACACAGGCACAGGGTGACATAGTACCTATCCTGTCTTCCTAAGACGTGGTCCTAAACATTTCACTTTGGACCACTAAAATAGTCCTTTGTCCCTTCCAGTTTGACACTCAGTATCAACTGCCTGATTTTAAGAACCTTTCTTCCCCAGAAGGGACCCAACCAGTTGCTGTGTAGTTGATTCTGACTTAGGAACCTGCACATATTGGAGTAAAACTGTGCTCCATAGAATTTTCAGTGGCTGATTTTTCAGAAGTAGATGCCAGGCCTTTTTCCCAAGGTACCTATAGATAGATTCAAATCTGCAACCTTTCTGTTAGCAGTTGAATGCTTAACTATTTGCACCACCCAAGGACTCCCCAGAAGGGGTAGTGTCTCCCCAAAGGGTAAGGTCTCAGCACTAAAGGGTGTTGCTATTTTGGAGGTATCTTTCCAAGGTTTTAATCAGTTTTCTGATAAAGAAAAAAAGCATTGTTTCCCAAACTTCCCCATTCCAGGTAACTCTGATTCAGCAGGTTGGGTGAGGTCTGGGAATCCTATTTTTTTTTCATAAGCGCCCCAGAGAATTCTTTTCATCAGCCAAGAGTTGGAAATATTGATTCTTTCTACAAATTCCTGAAACAAAAATCCTTGAAACAGGGAATTCCCCTTCTCGCCTGCTGGGTGTGTCATGGTTACATGACTTTTTATAAAAGGGGGGGGGGGGAGGCCGAGAGCGCAACCCTTAAAACGGAATAATCCTATTTGTACAGTATTCACTGGAAGAGTTCCCTAGAGGGAAAACTTCCAATTCTGAACCAAATACAGGATGACGACGGGCCGGACTTGGAAGGTTTGCAGCTGTCACTAGCCCGGGACCTCGTGGGTCTGACTGATCCAGTCCGGGCCGCGCCCTCAGGGTCGGGAGCCAAGGCTTTTCCTCAGTGAGAGCAGCTCCAGTGAGGGGGCGGGGTGCTGGCCATGCTATTCCAGCCTAGTCTGGGTGACCATAGAGAGGTGTTTCGGAATTAGTGTAGGCTGGGGAATGGCTTTCAACTCCACCCCTGGAAGCAGTAACCACTCCAGAGTGGCCCGGGGAGGGGGCGTGGGGGAGATACAGGTATATTTATCTTGGTTTGAGAGCTGGGTGCTGGTGCCGCTCCAAGCTCCCAGAGGAGATGCCTCGGGTCTGAGAGCAGACTGGTTCCTTCGAAAGGGCAAAAACACCAGCGTTCGCAGCCGTCCAGGTGGGGGCGGCCGTGGTGCGGTGCCTGGATGCACACAAACTGTGGAGGCGCAGGCCTAGATTTACTGCGTAATAATGGGGGCGCAGTGCCCGGTCCAACCTGGGCTTATGGGGGAGCAGTGTCAGGCTCAGCCTAGGGCGTTGAGGACGCAGGCTTAAACCCATCCCAGGTGATGGGGCCGCAATGCCAGGTCCAACCTAGCGTAGGTTAATGGGAGGGTCTGGATCAGCCTGGTTTGATGAGGACAGAGGGTCAAGTACAGCCTGGGGTGATGCAGCCGCAGGGTCAGGCTCGCTTGGCACGATGGAGGCGTAGGGTCAGGATCAGCCAGGGTTGCTGGAGGCTCAGGTTCAGGCCCCGGCTGGACTGGTGCGCCGGCCGGCGCGAACAGGCGTCTTGCAGCCGCATCCCGGAGCGCTTGGTCGCGAGACCTGCACCGCCGGCGGTGCGCTCTGGCGCTGTTCCTGGAAGCGGCAGCGAGCGGCGCTGGGCGTCCGCGTCCCAGCTCGCGCAGAGCCCGGCCAGCGGGAGGAGCCCAGCGCGGTCACCGCCTTCTCCGGCCGCAGGCTCCTCCTCTGCTTCGGCTTCCCTCCCGCCGGGACGCCCAATCCGCAGCTTTCGGCCCAGCAGAGCCGGGCCGCTTGTGTGGCCGGCGGAGGCTGAGCGCGACTACTTTGAGCCGCGGCGCCCGCCGACCGGGACAAGCGCGACCCCGGGGCCCCGTCTCTGCCCTGCGCCTCTATCTTTTTACCCATTATCGTGGGGACACTCCGGCCTGCGCCGCGGTGGCCGCGATTCTCCTCCTCTTCCTCCCGGAGGGAAAGGAGCGAAGAAAGCCCAGAGGCAGCTCCGGGAAAGAGCCAGCCGAGGCCCCTGCCCGCGAGGAGGAGGAGGCAGAGGCGGAGGGAAGTGCGCGTCACTCCCGGGAGAGTATTTCACCTCCAGGCAGAGGCTGTGGCTGCCAGTTGTGTAAAAGCAGCGGCGGCGGCGCACGCTGAGGCTCTGGGGCTCCCTGGCCATGGAGAGGGGATCCGGACCCGGGGACGCCAGGAGCTCGACTCTGGCTCGTTGGACCTCTGTGTAGGCACCTGAGTTGACCGACGCAAAGCAGGGGAGGGGAAGGTAAGAAGCGAGAGGTCACCCGCTACCCGCCCCTCCTCCCTGTGCTCGAGGGGGACACTGCCAGGGCGCGGGGCGCAGCCAGGGACACTGGTTTCCGGCACTTTCCAGGCTCACTGGCCCGCTTTGGCGTTGGGCATTTCTACTGAAGTGGAAAATATTCTCCCGCCTCCCGCGCGCCTTCTTTCCCGGTCTCTCTCCTCTGGAGCAGGAGTAACCGGACTCCACCGGAGGAACTCCTCTGCATAAGAAAGGGTCCTTGGGAAGTCCGTCTTGATTTCTTTCTTTCTTTTCATTGCGTTTTTGGGGAAGGGAACAATGGACCTTTGAAAGTCGAGTGAACAGCCTTAAACTTTCTGCGGGGAGCTGGGATGGGGAATAAACCCCACAGGAAGCAGATTACAGTGAAAACCGATGGAATGTGCGTTGCAGACTCCAAGCTTCAATGCGCGCGCGCGTATGATTTGGGGTGATCTTTGTCTCTTTACTATTCCCCTGGCTTGGTGGGTCTCCCCACCCCCACTCGCCTCTTGTTAGTTAAGGTAAGGCTTTAAAGTCGCGCATAGCTTTCTTTAAAACTGGGGAATATCTTTCAACATGGGATTTCCCTCCCAGGGTTCCTGTACAGACTTGAGGGGTCCTGGCAAAGGAGGGAGTCCCGCAATGTGAGCACCCCAAAGTGCTGCAGTAAATGCTAGTTACTGTGCCCCTAGCAATAAAACCAAGGTCCTGGCTTCCCTGGATAGTCTGCTGAGGGTTGATATGTGTCACCTGACCTCGCCGTGGGGCGGAAACCGCTCACTTAAATTCTCGGCATAAGGTTAGGAAAACAGACTTTGATATACGTCTCCTTTCATTAGCAGTGGGAGTTAAAGATAGAGTGCCTAATAATTTTAAGAACTGCCTTGTGTTCAAGCCCCTTGTTTCCGTGTGATGCGATACTGCATAACTGCACGTGTCGAGTGTGTACAGATGTCATTTTCTGAACTTTTCCCAGTATACTGAGAAGAATGTGGGGGGGGCGGTTTCGCTTGAGCTGAGGGTGGTGTGAATCTGCAGGGCAGCCAGCTGTACCAGTTCAAAGTGGCTCTATGTTAAAGATAAGTGCGTTTCAAGTATTTAGCCTTAACGGTTCTTTGATTGGCTAGAATGGAGCTATTGATGTTTACTTGACCCTTGAAGGAAGCATGCTATTTTCAAAATGGGTCTGGGCATCATACTTAGGTTGCTTGTCTTTTTATTCCCTAGCCACAGTTTCTGAATTTCTTCTGAGATTGCATTTCTGGGCGAAGTAGAAGAATGTGCTGTCGCGCTTCCTCTGCTTAGTAAACACTGGGTAGCACCTTAATGGTGCTTTATTCTTAACACTCAGTCTCTCCCTTATGCAGCTTTCTGTGTACTTGGTCCAGAAGACAGCGTGAGTGGATGGATGGGACTGGTAGTCTGACTTGTGTCTTTCAATTCAGAAATCTGATGGCTGAATATTTACAGGCTAAGAAAACTAAAATTAGAAGTCAATTTTGAGTTATCCCCTGTTCTGCTCCATCAGCCTGTAGATAAGAGAAAGAGCCTAGGACTGTGTGTGGACCAGGAAGCACAACCTGCAAATTCTTACATGGTGTTTGTTTAGATTGCCTTTGTCACAGTTAATTGTTTGGGTAAAGATTCTGTAAGACGATTTTTTTTTAGGAGTCTCAGATTTCACAACAGGAAACTAGAATGGGGCAATAGCCCTAATCAAGTCTATCCTCAACAACTACTTTGGAAATGAAGAGGAGATAAAGCTAGAGGGTAATGGAATCCCGTGGACCTTTTCTGAAGTTGAAAGGCTGCAACTTGCTAGCTACTGTGTGCCTCTGGGCAAGTTTCTGAAATGGAGAAACATGAACCACATTTCAGAAAGAGAAAACAATATAATTAATATCAAATTCAGAGATTACATTCATATAGGATGTTGCATGTAAATAACTACAGTGTAAAATGCTCTGAAATATTTATGAGTATTGCTTCATCCACCATCCATTTAACTAACAATGATTAATTTCCTTTTGTGTGCCAGGCCCCCTGGAAGTAATCGCCAACACCCATTTTGTGGCGTGTTCTTGGCAATAGGGAGAGGGAGTTGGGATGGAGTGGAGAGGTCACAGATCCCTGTATGGTGGTTTCCATCTTCAAGATGAGTAAGACATCATCTCTCTCAGTGAAGAATTCAGTCTAGCCAGGGAGACAAGGATACTAACAATTGGAAGACCCAGTAAGGTAGTGGGGAGAATGATGCACAAGACGCTTTAAGAATCCGAGGAAAGCCAGACCTGGGGGAGGGAAAAATTTTGAAATACAAGATCTATTAAATCAGACAGAAAATAATAAGGTCTGAAAACTGATGTCAGCGCACCACTTTTAAATGATGGAAGGACTTGAAGTCAGACTGGGTTTAAATGGAGTGCTCAGACAATTACTAACTGCTGTTGGGCAAGTCCCCTAAACCCTCTCACATTGTTTCTTCATCTATTAAATGAGTTAAAAATAGGGGATTTTGTGTGGATTAAATGATTCTAAATTTGTTTTGTGTGTGCTAAAGTGCTATACTAGTGCTGTTTGGTATCAAAAGATACCTCAAAATATGTTAAAGCTAGAGTTAGATACAAATCACAGTTTAGCTAAACTGGTTTCAGCCACAGATTGCTGTTTTTTTCTGCCCCTTTCTGAATCCCATCTTGAGTTACAAGTCAGACTTTAGGCTAGCTATTGTTATGTGGCATTCCTCACTTGTCCAGGCTTCTTCCCATCCCAGCCACAGGAAGTCTTTTCATTTCATTGGTTCGTGAGCATTACTTAGAAGAATGGACCGTCTAATATAGTAACATCAGTTGAGAGGGGCCTGTCTGGATTTGTACAATAGCTTCCATACTCCTCTCCCTGATCCCCAAGCCTTGTGAGCCCTTCTGCTTTCCTTCATCCCCTCAAAATGAGTATGAAAAAAGCAAAGCAAAGCTATCATCTGCATTTTTGAGACCATGAAATTCACCCTTACTAGTTTTCTCCATTTGTAAAGAGGTGTAATTTTCTATTGTTAAGGATAGGATTTTCTCTCAGCAGCAGCTGCTGTCGAGGTGAAATTTGAATCTGTAAGCAATACTTGCTTTAATTCTCCACTCGTCATGGACTTAAGCTTATCTGACATTTTAATAAATTGCCTTTAATAGAAATCCAAACTCAGATATTTAAAACCGTCAAGTTAAATGTGACTTTTTTCATGTAAGCTTAGCATGTGGTTAGAAGGGACCTTAAAAATAATATGAAAACAAGGAAATTGAGACCCAGAGAGGCTAACTAATTAGATAAGGTCACACAGTAAATGAAACACTGAGCAGGGACAAGAACTCCTTTGTCTCTATTTCCTACCAGCACTCTTTTCCCCAATATAATCCAATTTCTTCTTATTTGGCTTTGTTAGCAACTGAATTATTTTAATGGCCAAATAATTTGCATTTGAGCTTAGAATCCCATTGCACCCAAGTTTTAAACAGACGCTGTATCATCTTTTTCATTTCATAGTACTTACATGTAATACAGTACCCAGAGCAGAGTGACAGTACTTATAATAAATTTCTGTCCAAGAAGAAACTACATGTAAAAATAATGAAAGCTTTACTTGCATTTTCCGTTAACAGTATGCAAATTTAAAATATTGTAGATAGGTGCATTTTTTTAAAGAAGCAAGTTCCTGGAAGTCTTTTTCAGATTGGTGTTGTTAAAATATCAGATAAAAGCATACTAGAAATATGTTTGGATGTTCCTTTGTTTTCCCTGGTCTCCCTCTAAGCCTTTCATGTTGGTTGTCAGGAACTGTGTTCACAAATATTTGATCGCATTCCTAGTGTGTGCAGGACATTGTACTGGTTGCTATGAGTGATACGAAGATGAAGAAGGCATAGGGTCTTTATTAGAATCTTTTAAAAAAAAAAAATAACATGAAACATTCTGGGAAGCTGTATAGGTCTCAAAACAGAGAAATACTATCTCCCAACAAATTATTCCTTTCATTTATTAGATAAATATACTTTGAAATTACTTTATCAGAGAAACTTTATGACCAGGTTTGTCATAAGACACTTGTTTTTCTTACGTGTTGAAGAGTGATAAAACTTTTACCTTTTACCTTTGTGGTGTCAGGGCCCCACTCTTGTTTGGACAGTAAATATAAACTAGGCAGCATTGGATGAGAACAGCAACAACAACTACCCCATAACATTTCTATGGCTGTCATCTTTACAGAAGCAGATTGCGACATCTTTACCCTGCGGGGTGCTGGTGGGTTCAAACTGCGCACCTTTCTGTTAGCAGCTGAGCAGTACTTTAACCACTGTGCCACTTCGAGTAACTGACTTCTTTATTGGAAGTCCTGCCTTTTGACTTTCTGACACCCTGAATATTGAGGAAAATCTTGAAGAGGTGTCTTAGTTTCCTTATAGTGCTGTAACAGAATTGCAAGTAGGTGACTTAAAAAACAGAATTTTTTTTTTTTTTCCTCACAGTTCAGGAAGAAAGAAACCCAAATTCTGAGTGTGGCTCTGGTGGGAGGTCCATCTTTGTCTATTTCAGCTTCTAGTAGACCATAATCCTTGGAGTTTCTGCCCTTGTACATTCATCGGTCTCCATGATCCTCAGGTGATGCCTGTTTTCCCCTTCCTGTGCTTGCTTCTGGGTCTAATCTGGTCTTTCTGTAACTGAGAAATTAGAACACATGCTGCACTGATATGGGAGCTTTGGTGGCATGGTACCTAAGGCATTTGACTGTTAACCAGAAGTCTGGTGATTCAAGGCCACCAGCTACTCCTCAGAAGGAAAACTGGTCAATCTATGTCCATGGATGGTACTGCCTTGGAAACCCAAGGAGGGGTTGCTGTGAGTTGGAAATGACTCAATGGCAGTGAGTTTGGTTTTTTGAGTTCCTACGTTGATACGGCCTCATTAATACAACAAAGAAAACCCTGTTTATGGGATTACATCCACATATTTGGGGGACACAATTCAACCCATGAAAAGAGGTCAAATACCATCCCTTTGGTAGATTGAACATTCCCACAAGGAGAGGGTATGACTGTTTTGTACTTTGGCCAAGAGCTAAACTACAGGTAACCCGCTGCCTGGCAGCCTTCCAAAGAACACAGATGATTTCTTGATCCTGTACTTTTACCTTGTGTTGGTCGTTGTTGGTCATTGTGCTATCATTGCAGTGGCAGAGTTCAATGGAAGATCTTAGTTTGCATACTTGAAGGGAGCTATCAGGAGGGGTTTGATGGTATACTTGTGGCTGAGTAAATTTGCCAGACCTTTTAGAAAGTTGAAACTGTTACACATGTGTCTTGAATAGAATTGTGTTCCCCCAAAATATGCATCAACTTGAATAGGCTGTGATTCTCAGTGATTTGGCAATTATTTAATGATGTAAACACCCCCCATGATGTGATCGGATGTGATCAGCCAGTCAGTTGGAGGGGGATTAAGATGCGATGTAACACCCTAACTCAGGTCACAGCCCTGATCTGATGTAAGGGAAGTCCCCCTGAGGTGTGCCTTACATCACCTTTCATTTTACGAGAGATAAAAGGAGAGAGAAGCAAGCAGCAAAAGGAGGGACCGCAGTACCACCAAGAAAGAAGAGCCAGGAATGGAGCATGTCATTTGAACCCAGGGTCCCTACGCTGAGAATCTCCTAGACCCAGGGAAGATTGATGCCAAGACACATGGAGGTCTCCAAGGAATGTCAGCCTACAGATGTTGAAAGGAGACCGGGACTTTCCCCCAGAATGAATAGATAGGAAAAAACCTTTTCCTAAAGCTGGGGCCCTGAGTTCAGATTTCTAACCTCCTGAACTGTGAGAGCTGTTTGTTAAAGCTATCCACTTGTGTTATTTCTGTTATAGCAGCACTAGATGACTGAGACACAGGGGTGTGATAAACTCAGCTGATCACTTCCTTAAGCCCAGTTTCTTAGTCCCTCCTTGCATAGTAATTATTGGTTTATTCCTGTCATTTCTCTACCTCTGCTTCCCAATAAAGGAGTACCAAAACCAAAAAAACCAAACTCACTGTGGTCGAGTCAAATCCGACTCATAGTGACCTCTCCTTGGGTTTCCAAAGTGGAATCGCTATGGAAGTAGATTGCTCTTCATTCCGAGGAGTGGCTGGTGGGTTTGGACTGCCAGCCTAGTTAGCAGTCAGATGCCTTAGGCACTATGCCACCAGAGCTCCCAAAGGAGTCCCTGGGTGGCAGAAGTAGTTAAGCACTCAGCTACTAACCAAAAGGTTGACAGTTTGAAGCCACCAAGAGACACTTAAGAAGAAAAGCCTGGTGATTAACTTCTGAAAAATCAAGCCATTGAAAACTTTATGGAGCACAGTTGTACTCTGACACACATGGATTACTGTGAGTCAGAGTCAACTTGACAGCAACTGATTCCTGTATTTTTTGTTTTGTTTATCCCCCCAAATGGGGTTTTGAGTTCCTTAAAGGTGGGGATCTTGTGTATTTTTTGCATCACTGGGACCCCAATGTCTGGCAGAGTCCCTGACTCATAAGAGGTACTCAATATTGTCTCCTGTACCCTGTTTAGCAAGATTTTACTCCCATTGGTTAAAGTTGCATTAAAAATAGGCTATGCCTAGTAGTTTAAGGAAATAGTGTACTTGAGCTCTGGTCCTGCCTTGCCCCAAATAGAAATCTTGCTGTAATTCCAGATTGAGTAAGCCTAGCTTGCTCAGTTGGGGGATCTTATTATTCGTCTACAATTTTCTTAGTTTGAAATGCATGTGAAAACGTACATGTGTACGTGTTTCCTATTCTCATTGCATTTTGATGTCTGTACATTACTACATCATGAATTTTTGGTACATCTGTACTTATTTATAAAGCACATCTCTGTTGTCTTTTATAGTTCTACCTTTTAACATTCTACCAGCATAACTTTCATGGGTCTGTCTTCTGAGAAAGAAGCCTTTAAAAGTTCTGCCCCTGCATTCTGCAGAGAATGCAGTCCACAGGCAGCTCTGCCCTTTGCTCTGACCTCAGTTAAATCAGCCTCCCTTAGGCCAGACTCTGGCTTTGGTTCTATTCTCTCCAAGGCCAGCTGCACAGCTGATGAGGGGCCGGAGTCTGCCATTGTGTGCCTCTGTGCTGCCATCCATCACTGTCGGCAGGTTGGAAGCCTCTCTTGTGTCTTCACAACCAGTGATTGCTGGAGAATGAGGGCTAAGGGGAATTGTCCAAGGAACACTGGGAAGGAGGGGAAAAAGGAGAAGAGGAGGAACAGCTTTGCTTTAGCAAGAATTGAGAATGGAGAACAAGGAATCTGAGGAATAGTGACAGGAGAAAAGGAAACAAGTGAAGAGCAGAAAAGGACTGGTAGGTAAAAATGACTCCTTCTTGCCCTCCTTTTCTTGTTTCAAGAGCAGTCCTCACACAGTATTGTTTATCCTTTAGTTTCTTTCTTCTATCTAGTTGTTGTTATTCTATCTAGAGGCCTATATAATTTATAGTTTTTAATTTTTATTTTTGATTGGGCAAATGGTATTAGATAGTCTTCAGTATGATCCGTCTCTTACTTCACCTGTAGACCTGCATATTTTCCTCCTTATTCTTTTGTTGGCTAAGATAATGTTCTTTAGCCTCCTCACTGTATCTTGGGTTTAGAGTCAAGCTTTGCTTCTCAGGGATGTGTTTAACAGAATTGAAAAGAGGCAGGATTAATTAGTATATTTGATGGCAGAAACAATCGAGACATTTACCTCCTGGGAATAAAAGAATGACTAAAGATGTTTTTTCAAGATCACTTACTTCACTTTAAAATGGGAAAATGTTGGCTTACTTTTGACATTAGACATTATAAGGAAATACTTTTGGGTTTTTTTTGGGGGGGAGGGGAATGGTTCATCATTTTACCAGGAGATTCTAATATCAGTTTCCAAACAGATAACTAATTTAGTGAAATTACAGCTTATTTGCTTATCTGAATTCTTTAAATACAGACCTATATGCTTTCATTGTTTGGCTATTTTCAAGGTAAGCAAAGTTGTACTATTTTAAGTTACTTTTTGTTTTTCAAAGCTTTATTGTTTCTTAACTAAAATTAGCTAATAGTTTTTTAGCAGAAGGGTACAGCTTAACTGAAAAGTGAATGTCTAAGCAGGAAATAACAAGTGTCTTCTAATTTAAATAATGCTTATTCCAATGAAATGCTTGTTGTCAAAATGTTTTTTTAGTAAATATTTAGCAAATTTAGTTATTTTGGCTTAGAGCTTTTAATGTTCCTTATTATTTCTTTGAATTACATTTTGATTTAAGTATTTTGAGGGAAGTTATTTCCTTTTGAGGAAAGAAATAATGTGAACAGTACTTGGGCCCAAGCTAGAAGTCTGGTGTATAGTAATATATATAATATTA
>NW_006921592.1:3328909-3330409 GCF_000298275.1 Orycteropus afer afer | reverse complement strand
CTCTCTTTCCTAGCATGTTTTGCTTTTTGCTGTGACTGGGCATACCATAGGAGCTCTGGTGGTGCAGTGGTTAGGTCATTCAGCTGCTAACCAAAAGGTCAGAGGTTCAAACCCACCAGCCATTCCACAGGAGAAAGATGAGGCAGTCTGCCCCTGTTAAAGATTTATAGCCTTAGAAACCCTATGGGGCCATTCTACTCTGTCTTATAGGGTCACTATGATTTGGAATTGACTCTGGCAGTGGGTTTGGTTTGGTTTTTTGGAGCATACCGTAGTTGGTAGGTTATAAAGCTCTTCCAAGATGTTAATTAAAGGAAATTTGGTAGCCAAATTTCGGCCAGTTTTACCGAAACTCTTGAACAGTAAAGAATGTAACTTATAGAATTGACCCTTAGGTTGGATACATGTTTCAAGAATTACATTCCTGATTTAAAAAAATTAAAAAAGACATAAGACTTCATTAGATTTTGACAGCTCCTTGGCCGTTTCTATAGGCCTAAATTTTCCATCAAAAGTAAGCTCTCATAAAAGCTGTAGGCAGAATTTAAAAGAGCTTAAAGAGTAAAAAGTTCCGTTTTCATTAGGTGTTAAATATGATGGGGCCAACATGTATGTCATAGTGCTGGACTGAGGACTTCCCTCTGCATTGGGTTGGATGGGCTGGTTGGTAATCCGAAGATAGGGCCTACATAGTAAGTGTCCTCAACTACCATGTAAATGATAAGCCTGTGTTTGTCTCATATATTAGCATCTCAGTAGATGAAAGTAAAATCTATCTATCCTAGTGCCCTTTAAGAGCTCTTACTAGTTTTTAAGTACTGCTGCTATCTTCGTACTGAGAAAACTTTCCCTTTGATCACAGCATTAATTGGTTGTCAGCATGACAATATAAAGTGGAGTGTAACGGTTTCCCTTTTTCATGTGTGCCTACCGCATTCCATAGTCTGTTGTTAAAACTGTTGCAAAGTATTGTGAAAGGCTGAACTTGTCTAGAGAGTTTACTGCACTTTATCTTTAGAGTTCCTATTTGAAGTTAATAATACTTTTTAGTCTTATCTATTCGATTTTATACTACAATTGTCATTTATAAAAATTAATGCATTGACTTTATTTGCTGGAAGTATTCAATGTTCTCAGATTCTCCCTTATCAGGGAAACTGATGTTGAGAGATCAGGCAGATTTCCCAGAGCCACAGATTTGAAGAATTAATTGGGAAATTCCAACCTCTGAGAGTGTGTGTGTGTGTGTGTGTTGCACAGAGGAATAACCAGTAATTGTCAGGTTGATTCCAACTCCATGTGTGTCAGAGTAGAGCTGTACTCCATAGAGTTTCCAGTGGCTGACTTTTGAGGAGTACCTCACCAGGCCTTTCTTCCAAGGTGCCTCTGAGTGGACTTGACCCTGAAACCTTTTGGTTAGCAGCCAAGAGTGTTAAGCATTTGCGTCATCCAGAGACTCCATACTTGTTCTAGTTAACCTAGTGCCGCTCTGACAAGAAT
>NW_006921592.1:3326987-3328809 GCF_000298275.1 Orycteropus afer afer | reverse complement strand
GCTGTCTCCCTGTGCATAAACAGCCCTTCTTTCTCCCATGATTGTTCTCTCCAAGGAGTGTATCTACTTGAGGTAAATGTTCAACTCATATGCCTGTACTTTGTTTGGCTGGAAACCGCAGGTGTGGGTTCAGTTCCAGACCTGAAGGGCAGCTGGGGGCCATAGTCTCAGTGGTTCCACCAGGCTCTATCGGACCAGCAAACCAGGTCCCCACCTTTTTTGTTTTTTTTTTCTCCAAATGATTTTGAGTTTTGTTCCACATTGTTCTCCCTCTCTATCAAGGGTCTCCTACATAGATCCCCTTCCAAGTAATATTACCTTAATTTTGGGCAATATCGTTCATCATATGTGCCTAACTTGACAGAGTGGAGGATGAAGGTAGCGGGATGTACTTAAAGTTTCTCAGTCTCTATCATCTCACTTTATAGGATAAGATTTCTTATTAAGGGTTGGTGCATATGCTTCTACTTCTAAACATTGGCCTGGGTACAGCAAAAATGAACCAGGATCAGTGTAAGTACACTAACTCTTGTTTCTAGGGAATGTGACAGACAATTGCAGATGACCATGGTTCCTATTCATTTTGAGCGTTGAAGGAAAAGACAAAAGGGCTATGACAAGTGAAAGCTCATAATGGAGAATGTGCAGCAAGTGAGTGAGCCATCCTTTTATGGGTCTCAGGGTGTTTGATTCTGTGGGAGTGTCTTTACATAGAAACAAGCAGACCGTTGAATGAAATTAACCATCTCCTGATTTTCTGCCAATAGCTAGATGTATATAGATCTAGCATTTATTCTGAATTCTTTGCAGTGGTTATTTCAGAAAAATGTAATGATCCTGTTTGCTCTGGAAATAGAGTATATAATAAAATGTATTCCTTTAAAATATATGTGAGATTTTTTGTACTCTAAAAAAGGCACTTGACTGCTAACCAGAAGGCTGGTTGTTCAAACCCACCAGCCACTCCTCACACTCCTTGGAAGGAAGATGGGGGAATCTACTTCCGTAGTGTTACTGCCTCGGAAACCCAAGGAGGGGTCGCTATGGGTCAGGTCTGACTCCACCACACATAACAACAACAATAAAAACTCTTTGTTTCAATGTTTGTTTTTGAAAACCATTATGATATGTACTTAGTATACAATTTTCCTAAGAATGTTGATCACACTTAAAGATTTATTTGACAATTTGGGAAATAAAAGGGTGGGAAAGGCAACTTTGTTAAGTTTATTTCTTACTCAACAGTTTCCTAAGATCCAGTTAGTGACCTCAGTGTTTATTAGTTTCCAGATATAATTTGAACCTAACAACAAAACTAAACACTGTGTTGTTATTGTTGTTGTTAGCTGCCTTCGAGTTGGCCCCCAGCTCATACTGACCCCATGCACAACGGCACAAAAGGCTGCTTAGTCCCGTACCATCCCCATGATGGGTTGTAGATGGGCCCTTGTGATCCACAGGGTTTGCTTTGGCTGATTTTGGGAATTAGATTGCCTGGCCTTTCTTCCTAGTCTGTCTTAGTCTGTAAACTCTGCGGAAACCTGCTCGGCATCATAACAACAGCGAGACTCCCCTGATGGACAGGTGGGCGGGGCATGAGGTGTATTAGCTGGGAATCCCTACTCACCCAAAGAACCTTCTGAAAATCACTCTCTCTTGTTTCTTGTAGAAGGAGAAGATTAGGGTATGGGATTACTAATGGAAAGTTCAAGAGTTAGGAGTTGGTTACAGATTTCATTAGGTCAGAAACTACTAATAATGAGAGTTATAGTAAGATTTATTATTTATATTCGTGGTAATTCATGAACATCTCTCTTTCCTA
>NW_006921592.1:3310882-3326887 GCF_000298275.1 Orycteropus afer afer | reverse complement strand
CCAGGTCAGCAGAGCATGGCAGGCTGCTGAACAATGACACAGCTACATGCAGGGTCCAAGCGTGCCATAAGCTAGAGACCATTCCCAAAGCTGTTTCTTATTTTATGGGCTTATATGTGGGAAGCAGACCACATACCCAAAAGCAGCTACTTAGCTGCTCCAGTAGATTCCACCATGGAGTTGATTACGTCTCATCATGGGGAATACTACATCCAGATGCCCAGCCACTCAACCAGGCCCAGTTAAGTTGACACACAAACTGAACTACTGCAACACTGAATACTGTGATGTAAATTCAGGGAGCATTTATTGAATACCTGCTACGTGTTAGGTTCTGTGAGAACATAAAGATGAGTGGGACATTGTGGTGAACTCGAGAGGCTTACGATGTACTGTAGGAGATGAACAAGTGCATAAATCAACTGAAACCTAAAGCAAACAGCAAGATGACTCTATAGGAGTTTTAAACTGAACACAGGAAACAACAGTAAAGGAACTTCTGAGAATGCTTTATGAATGAGTGCTAAAAGGACAGGGAGGTGGCGTCTTGACCTTCTTTAACTATATAAGAGGAAGATAGAATCACCCTCAGCAGCCCAAGACCTGTTCCTGTGAGGCCAGACTTAACGCCATCCTCCAGCCCCTCTTACTAACCTTGACACCATCTGTCCCTCCTGCAGCACCCACCACCTCTCTGCTGGGTTCGATAATTTGTTGCAGTGGCCACAAAGAACTCACAGATTATGGGGTTTATTAAGGAAGCAACAGGCTACTATTCAGGTTCAGGAACGTGTTCAGTTTTTCTCAGCCGGCCGTCTCTCAGCTGGCCGTCTCTCTCAGTAACATGTCTCTCTGTCAGTGTGTATCTCTTGCATCTCTCTCCAGCGGCACATGTCTCTCGTGTCTCTCAGCAGCACGTCTCTCTCACATTTCTCTCTCAGCAGCATGTTTTTCTCAGCAGTGCGTCTTTCTCAGCCAGCAGTCAGAGAGACTTCTGCCTCTTGGAAGGCTCTTTTTGAGCCTGGCAGAGTGGCTAAAACCAAGCAATCCCAACATTAGAGTGCTATACACCTAAGAGAGAGCAAACTTCCCAGAGGATTGCTTCATGCTGTGCCAAAAGAGAGAAATACACTAGGTGGATAATTTTATACCAGTCAGCTACTCAGTTGCTCATGGCAAAGTGGGAGTTATAAAGACTATGGCTAGAGAAGCCATACCATGTAATTTACTACTATCAGGCGGCGGTAGGGTGCTGGCTGATCAGCTGTGGAGATTGACAGATCCTAAGATCGATAGACAATAAAGCAGGCTTCTGGCTCAAGTCGTAAGAACCAGAGGGCAGATGATGATAAGCCAGATGAAGGATCCAGAGCAAGCAAAAAAGCTAGAGAGCTTTGCCAGAACGTCCATATATGTTGGATGCAGCCGTACCCCCAAGGAAACTCACTTTCAACTGATTGCTCTCTAACAGTAGATCTTGTCATGGAAATGATTACATCGTATCAGATCTCATCATAGACGTGATTGCATTATGTCAGATCACAAAATGAGGATGACTACATCACTACATAACTGCCAAATTACATCACTATATAACTGCTAAATGACCTCACTCATAACTGTCAAACTATGTCATAACTTCCAAACCACTGTGCAAATCTGCTGCAAAAGACCTCTTTAAAGTGCTGAACAGCAAAGATGTCTCTTTGATGAGGAAGGTGCACCTAATCCAAGCCATGGTGTATCCAGTCTCCTCATATGCATGTGAAAGCTGGACAGTGAATAAGGAAGACCGAAGAAGAGTTGATGCTTTTGAGTTGTAGTGTTGGCGAAGAATATTGGAAGTACCATGGACTGCCAGAAGAACTAACAAATCTGTTCTGGAAGAAGTACAGCTGGAATGCTTCTAGGTAGCGAGAATGGCCAGGCTTCATCTTACCTACTTTGGTCATGTTGTTAGAAGGGACCATTCCTTGCAGAGGATATCATGCTTGGTAAAACAAAGGGTCGGCAAAAGAGGGGAAGGCCTTCAGTGAGATGGATTGACACAGTGGCTGCAACGATGGGCTCAGGCATAGCAAAGATTGTGAGGCTGGCACAGGACCAGGCAGTGTTTCATTCTGCTGTACACAGGGTCGCTATGAGTCAGAGTCAATGCAGTGGCAGCTAACCACAACAACAACAAGAATCATGGTCCAGCCAAGTTGACACATATACTATATTTAAAAACTAACTCAAGATGGATCAAAGACCTAAATATAAAACCTAAAACTATAAAGATCATCAAAGAAAACATAGGGACAAACTTAGAGGTCCTAATACATGGCATAAATTCATTATCAAACATAACTAAAAATGCACAAACAACAGAAGACAAACTAGATAGCTGAGACCAACTATAAATTAAACTTTTATGCTTATCAAAAGGCTTCACCAAAAAGGTAAAAACAGAACCTACAGACTGAGAAAAACATATTTGCCAGTGCCATATCCAACAAGGGGACTTATCTCTAAAATTTATAGAAAACTCCAACACCTCAACAACAAAAAGATAAACAATCCAATTAAAGAATGGGCAGAGGATGTGAATAGACACCTCACAAAAGAAGACATTCAGGTAACCAGCAAACACATGAAGAAATGCTCATGATCATTAGCCGTTAGAGAAATGCAAACCAAAACAACAGTGAGCTCTCACCCCAGCATTAATAAAAACAAAGTTTGTTTTTTTTTTTTAAGTTAAATGAAAAAACAAATGCTGGTGGTGAGGGTGTGGAGAGAATGGAATTTCCATACACTTCTGGCAAAACTGTAAAATAGTACAACCCCTGTGGAAAATGATACAATGTTTCCTTAAAAAGTTGGAAATAGAAATACTATATGATCCAGCAATAATGCTACTAGGTATGTATCTTAGAGAAATAAGAGCCATGACATGTATAGATATATACACACCTGTGTTCATTGCAGCGCTAGTCACAATAACAAAAAAGATAGAAACAACCTAAGTGCCCACCAGCAGATGAATGGAAGAATGAACCATAGTACATACTCACAATGGAATACAATGCAACATTTAAGAGTAACGATGAATCTGTGAAACACCTTATAACATGGGTGAACCTGGAGGACATTATGATGAGTGAAATTAAGGACGGAAGAACAATTATGAGACCACTAATATAAAAAGTCAAGAAAAGGTTTACACACAGAAAGAAATATTCTTTGAAGGTTACCCCAGGGTTGACAGGGGACGGGAGGGTAAATTGCTAACTAGAGGGTAGACACTTATTAATTTGGGTGAAAGGAAAGGCAGTATACAATAAGGGAGAGATCAGCACAAAACGCTCAGGACCAAGGAAGAAACTGGGGGGAGCACAAGAGTTAAAGGCAACAAAGGTAAATACTGTTAGATATGCAATCCTACAATAACGGTGATAACAATAATCTATGATTGGATGCATAGAGAGACAAGAAAGCTGAGGAGGTGTGGGAAAGTGAATGGGACTATACCCATGAATATATGTAGATTTGACAGATGAAATTTCTACGTATGTATTTAAGTGTACTACAAATATACCCATGGATACAGTAGAACACACAGGGGGCAAAGTTATGAAAGCTTCTTAGCCAGAACCAAACACCTTGAGGGACTGAGTTGCTGGGCCCAGGAACTCAGGTCCAAAGTTTCAGGGGACATCAAGGTCAATTGGCATGACATAATCCACAAAGACAGTGTTCTACATTCTACTTTGGTGAGTAGCACCTGGGGTCTTAAAAACTTGAGAACAGCCATCTAAGGTGCAACTATTGGTCTCACTGTGTCCAAAGCAAAGAAGAGTGAAGAAAATCAAAGATACATGTTAACAATTAGTCCGAAGGACTAATGGACCATGCGAACCTCAGCCTCCACCACCCTGAGAAGATCTAGATGGTGGCAGGCTACCGCTGCTAACCATTGTGAAGTGGATCAAAACTCAAAATCATAAGAAAGACCAGGCTTATTGGGCTGATAGAGATTGTTGGAACCACCAAGACTATGACCCTTATTAGTTACCTTTCAGGTCTGGAACTGAACTCACCTCTATGGCTCAACTTGCAGCCACATAATCGGTAGGCCTATAAGATGAACAGTGATCCCAGGAGGCACCCAGCCCTTAAAACAGTTACCATACAAGATCAGAAGGGCAGCATTTGCTCAGAAGAGAGGAAGGGAAGTAGGAAAGAATGATGAAGGGAAATGGTAAACACAGGGAGGGAATGGCAAGAGAGTTGTTACTTTGTGGGAATGAAACAAAATGTGTATGAACTGGTGAATGAAAAACGAATTCTCTCTGTAAAACTTTCACACAAATCACAATAAAAAGTTAAAGAAAAGTTGACATACGACCCTCACTAGGTTTCAAATGCTTACTCTAAAGATAAATAAACTCTTTGTATATACATCTATATGTCAATATGATGTTGTCATATTCTTAGTAATTCTTTAATTATCTACTTTGATCATTTGCCTGAATTTCCTGTGCACATTTTTAATCCCTCACTTGTTTAATTTATTTATTTAAATAACCAAGACTTTTGGGTTGCCATTCTTTAGCATCTAGGAAATATTCACAAACATAATTATTTCAAGGAACATTTAAAGCTTCAAAAATATTAAGCTTCAAGAATTGTGTTGGAGTGCATTTCCAAGTTCCATATGAGTGACACGAATTGTCTCCCATTTTGGACTGTTTTATTTTAGGAGCTATCAGAGACTGTCATTACAGGATAGTCCCAGAGATTGTGATGGCCCCAAAATGTAAAATACTGACATGTTTCTTCCACATAATGTACACCTTCCATGTCATACAAACAAATTAACAGCATATTAAATAAAAACATTAATCTGTAGTAAAAAATTTAAATGATGTCTAGGAGCACTGGTGGTGGCATAGTGCCTAAGGCATTTCACTGCTAACCAGAAGGCTGGCGGTTCAAACCTACCAGCCACTCCTCGGAAGGAAGATGGGGCGATCTATTCTGTAGTGATACCGCCTTGGAAACTAAAGGAGAGGTGGCTATGAGTTGGATCCAATTTGAGGGCAGGTTTTTTTTTCTTTTTTTTCTTTTAATGCTTTCCTAAAGAGCCCTCATGGGGCACAGTGGCTAAGCTCTCTGCTGCTAACTGAAAGGTCAAAAGGTTGGCTGTTCCAACCTACCAGCTGCTCCTAAAGGGGGTGGGGAAGAAGATGCTTCCTTAAGATTATAGCCTTGGAAACCCCATGGGGCAATCCTACCCAGTCCTGTAGGGTCACTGGGAATCAGAAATCAACTTGGCAACAGTTTTAATGCCTGTTTCAAAGCCCTGAAAGCCAGAGGAAACTATTATCCTCTTTCATCTATTAGATTCTTCCTTAGTTCTCAGGAACCCCAACTCAAGCTAATGCTACTAACAGTCTTATCAATTAAAACTGCCGTTGTTGAGATAGCCTGGGAAGCTGACCACTATTTTAACATTTCCTTGTTCAGCTTTACTTTGCCTTCTAAACAAGTGATTTAAAATTGAATTTATTGATTGTATTTCTTGGAGGCCCTGTATGTCTTTGTCCATCCCCCAAAATTTCTACCACAATCTTCTAATGACAGCAAGAGCACCCATTTGCTTACTGAATGGATGAAATATCAATATAATTTTTGTATGAATATTTTAGATTTTTAACTAGCAATCATTAGTGAAATCCTGTGGCAATGTATCTGTATCTCACATCTTTAAAGATCTTACCAAGTTGAGAGAGAAATCTGCATAGAATGCTTTTTTTTTTCCATAGTTGCTGTTATTCTATGACTTGATACTAATAATGTGTTTCTTCTTGGGAAAAGAATGATTGTATTTGCCCCTTATGAATTTACATGCTTTTCAATAAGTTGTGCTAAAGGATTTAGAACACACACATACACACACACATTATATATGGTTTTGCCAGGAGGGTTTTGATAATTCTGATTTATTGACAATTTTCATTTCTGGCAGATGCCATCTGAATTTTCACATTAGGATACTATTTTGTGAAGTGAAGGCACATTATTTCCAGTGGGCTAGTGACTTAATTTAGCCTCTCACTGCCTTTATTTTATTGTGGGTGCATCTGGGGACCCATTCTCTCTCACAAAAGGGCCCTCCAGTCTGCTCAGTAATAACAACCTTTTTCACCCTGAGACAATGAAGTATCAGATGATTCCAACCCCAGAAACAAAAGGTCCCCATTCCCTTTTCAGAGCTGATTACAGTCAGGATTCCCGTCCCACCCTGGTGAGCTGGCACTCTAGACCATCTAGTTGAGTTCCTTCTTTGTTAATAGAGGATCATAAAGGCCCCTTTGTTATGCAGTATTATCTGATTTGTTCCAGCAAGATGTATCCATTATTTTGTTCTGCTGCTTGGCACATGCAGCAGTTTCCTCAATAGCACCTTGAATCACTTTGTTTTCCCTTTGTCATGAAGATTAAGCTTCATCTGAATAATCACTGTTGTTCAGGTTTCTTGATCCAGCTTAAAATCAGAATGCACAAACCAAGTGTTTCTGATGGACACAGTGACTCCTAGAGTGTTCTTTGCCCCATGTAAAATCAGGGTCAATCCCTGATTGCATTCCCTTTCTGTCCCCATCAATTTCCAGATCCTTTGGGTCCTGGGAATGTGTTTTTGGCTTCTCTAATGGCCACATTTTGTGTTTAATGGATTTGTTGTAGTTGAGAGCAAATTGGAGGTAGCCCTATGACTAGAATTTCATTCCTTGTTTTGGTATAAGATGAGGGAGATTAATTGTAAGGGTCTTGAATGAAGTCAGGTGACTCTGAGATGCTTTAGTTGTTAAGGAAGGGAAGTAACAGAAGAGTTTGAATTTCCTGTTTCTGAAGCCACTGAGTACATTTTTTTTTTTTTTTTGTCCAGTCATTGCAGTAATAACATTATATGGTATAGAACTTCTTTCTTTTTCTCCCCCCCCCATCACCCCCTTCTCTGCCTCTTTCTTTGTTTTTGACTTGGCAAACTCAACAGACTAAGGTTTCATTCAAAATCAAATTTTTTATCCTTCTAAGTGTTTACTATAAAACACACACACACAAACCACTTCCTTTTTCTGTGTTTTTTTTTTTTTTTTAAAAAAACTCACTAACATAGACTAGATTCAGCTCATAGCGACCCCTCCTTGTATTTCCGAGGTGCTATCTCTTAAATATGTTGCAGCAAAGCACAAGTCTTACACACTGTGTTGGAAAGGATTTCATTGGAAGGTAGAGAGATTTCATCAATTGGGAGACCCCAGGATCCAGGCAGATACTATGGTGTTCCAAATGGCAAGAAGAGAGAGAGACAAAGGTTTTTATTGGGTAGAATAAGCGAAGGGCTAAGTGCTGACAGGCACCAGTGGTTGCATGACAAAAAGTTGCAAGGGGATTGTTAAACTATATTTCTTCTTAATATTATCAGCTATATTTTCTAATCTCCAGGAATATCTGGACTAAGGCATTCCTCTTCGATCTAGGCACTCTTGATACACAACTTTGAACGAACAATTCCTCGCACAAGGCAGACTCTTGACCCTTGTTCCTTTTAGGTTACAAGCAGTTAAAATTTTATAAGCTGAATTGTCTTTTTAAAGCAGCAGGACCAAGGATTTTAGGCTAAGCTGCAGTTTGATTCAAAATGGAGTTCAATTTACATCTGAGGCAGCCGTTTCGGTCATGCCACATGCCTTGGTTTTGGGGTACATTTATTCAAATAAGAAAGGATTATATATAGTGTGGTAAACTTCCATAGGGAGAATACCTGAGAGGTTAATATGCACAGTTCTGATGGCACCTGTGCAAAATTCATTCTTTGATATGATTGCCTCTCACATCAAATGATGGCAGTGTGTGTTTAATGTGTCTTTCAAAAACAATTGAGAGGCAGTCCCATCTAAGGATGAATTTTGCACAGGTGCCACTAGAACTGTGCTGAGACTCGAAGAATATATTGTCTCAGGAATATACTTATGTAGTTTACTACACTATACATAATTCTCTTTTATTTGAATGGGTGAATCCCAAAACTGAGGCACTTGACATCTCTAAAAAGGCTGCCACAGATCTAAATTGAACTCCATTCTGTATCAAACTACCTTGGTTCAAGTCTTGATTTTTCCTTACAGTAGCTGTGTGACTTTGAGGAAGTTAACTAACCTTTCAAACCTTAGTTTTACTTATGTATAAAATAAGGAGATGAGCACTTGCTTATAGATTTATCATATTAAATATATTAAGATAATATTAAGGTGTAGGAGCTCTGGTAGCATAGTGCCTAAGACACTTGAACTGCTAACCAGAAGGCTGGCAGTTCAAACCCACCAGGCACTCTTCAGAAGGAAGATGGGGCAATCTACTTCTGTAGTGGCACCGCCTCAGAAACCCAAGGACGGGTCACTATGAGTTGGGTCTGACTCGACGGCACATAACAACAACAGTATTAAGGTAATACATGTAACATGTTTAGAAGAATATCTGGCAGTAAGTGTTAGTTTTTTTTTTTTTTTTTTTTTGAATTAATGTTTGAATGCCTGCTGTTCTGCAAACAAAATTTGGGCATTTAAAGAGATAATACAGACTTTAAACTTTCTCACCAAATGAGTTCATAATCTGTAGGTAAGTAATAATCCATATAGAAAAACTTAAATAAATTAGCCAACAAAAAAAATTTGGTAGGGCAGTTAAGCATGTAAGCATGAACGGTCATTTATTGGGACTTTTTAGTCTCCCTTGTGGAGCTCTGGTGGCATCATGGATAAGGCATTTTGCTGCTAACCAGAAGATCAGTGGTTTAAACCCACCAGCTGCTTCAGGGAAGGAAGTTGGGGCAGTCTACTTCTGTAAAGATTTACAGCCTCAGACCCACTGGGGGTCACCATGAGTCAGAATCGACTCAATGACAGTGAGTTTTCTTTGTTTTTTGAGGTCCTCAGATGACACATGGACTTTAACTTCAATTTGAAAGATTAGATGCAGGTTGTCAGAATGATACCACCTATATTGCTGTCCCAGGATGTGTTTTAAAAATATAAAACCAGGGACCATGGTGGTACAGATGGCTTACACCTGGCTGGTAACCAAAGAGTTGGCAGTTTGAACGCATCCAGAGACACCGTGGAAGAAACTGGCCTGATGAGTTTTCCGTAAAGATTACAGCCAAGAAAACCCCGTGGAGCGTTTCAGTTTGTAACACGTGGGTCTCCTAAGTCACAAATCAACAATGACAATATAAAGTCCAGAGCTTTTTCTACACCAGCTGAACCACAATCATTGGGGGAAGAGTCCAGGAATCACATTTTTAACAAGCTTCCCTAGTGATCCTTAGGTGGTTGTTGTCAGGTTCCGTTGAGTCAGTTCCAGCTCAGCACCCTACGTACAACAGAACTAAATACTGCCCCGTCCTGTGCCACTCACGGTTGTTGCTATGTCTCAGCCCATCGTTGGAGCCACTGTATCACTCTATGTCATTGAGGGCCTTCCTCTTTTTCGTTGACCCTCAACTTTAGCAAGCATGATGTCCTTCTGCAGGTAACGGTCCCTCCTGATAGCGTGGCCGAAGTCCTGTGAGATGAAGTCTCACCATCCTTGCTTGTAAGGAGCATTCTGGATGTACTTCTTCTGAGACAGAATTGTTCATTCTTCTGATAGTCTTTGGTATATTCAGTGTTCTTCACTAACACCATAATTCAAAGGCATCAATTCTTCTTCTTATACACACTAAATATTGGACAAGTCAGCGTAGAACAGTGGTTCTTGACCTAGGTGCTCATTAGAATCTCTTTGAGAGTTTTTATTTAAAAGATGCTGGCATTTGGATTCCAGGCTTTGAGATTCTGATTTCATTGTTTTGAGATATGGCACTAGTAGGTGATTATAATGTGAAGTCAGAGTTAAGATGAAGTGGCATTAGAAAATGATTAGCAAAGCTGATATTCAACATAGTTCATTATATTAGGGAAACACAATCATTTGGGAGCCCTGGGTGGTGCAGTTAACATGCTTAGTTGCTATTTGAAAGATCGTAGGTTTCAGTCTTCCCACTTGTTTTTGTGGTTATTAAGTGCCGTTGAGTCATCTCCCACTCATAGTGACCCTCCTTGGGTTTCTGAGGCGGTATCTCTACAGAAATAGATTGTCCTTCCTTCTGAGGACTGGCTGGTGGGTTTGAAACACCAGCCTTCTGGTTAGCAGTCAGGTGCCTTAGGCACTACACCACGAGAGCTTTAGAAAACTCAGCCATTGAAAGCTCTGTGGAGCACTGTTCTACTCTGATGCTCCAAAACTGATACTGGTATATACTGATTTTTTTTTTTTTAATCATTACAATTTATGTCTTTCTGAATGTTAATTTTTTTTTTTCTTTTTTGCAGTGACAGTGTATCATGTATGCCACTGATTCCAGGGGACACTCCCCAGCTTTCCAACAACCTCACAATGGGAACAGCTATCGCTCATCTGGTTATGTTCCAGGGAAAGTCGTTCCACTGCGTCCCCCTCCTCCTCCAAAGAGCCACACTTCAGCCAAATTTACCTCCATGAGACAAGAAGCCCGGGCAACCTTTGCATTCTCACCTGAAGAACAGCGAGCCCAGAGAGAAAGCCGAAAGCAGAAGAGACACAAAAATACTTTCATTTGTTTTGCTATTACTAGCTTTTCATTTTTTGTTGCACTTGCAATCATTTTAGGAATATCCTCAAAATATGCTCCAGATGGTAAGTGTATATGTGTGTATTTGTGTATATGTGTGTATGCATACTTGTGCACATAGACTATACTATAGGAGAAGAAAAGAGGAAATTGGTACATTTTTTTCCCTTTATTATTTAAGGTGGTTCTAGCTAACTAATATGCAATTAGGTAATAGATATTTTTACTTCTTTTGAATGAGATCAATGGTTTTTAAAGGAAACCACTGGAAATTATAAAATTAAAAGATTCCTAACCTTTCCGTTTTGTGATTTTATCCCAGTGCTCAAAAAGTTCCCAAACATATTTTTTGTAAATACTTTTAAGACAAGACTCTTTACTGAATTCTTGTGGTAGCAAAATTTCATCTTTTGTGATAAGCATAATTTGCAAACTACGAAAAGTTTTTCTTGGTCATAAATTTGGTTATAAACTAGATTGGGTTTTTTAAATGGTAAGTATTAAAAATAGTAAAATTTGTCTCGGTGGTTCAAGACTGGTTCTGAAGACTGTCCCAGAAGAGAAACCGAAATATGTTAGAGTAGTAATGTATCTGCGTGAAGGAAAATGTTCATTAAGATGTGTTCATTCTGATGCATTTGTCTAAAAATCGTTCATTACTTTATAGTTAGACATCATTTAAGGAAATTTTGATTTCCTAAAAGGTCTTTGCTTTTCAAATTGGTAATATATGAATACTTTGAATGGTTTTAAAGAAGTGTATTTTCAGTCAGCCCCAATATGGTACCACCAAACAGTTGCCTCATCAAAGAGTCTCACATATCTATCTACAAATCAAAATGCTTAGGACTTTGGAAGTGAGAAGCAGACCTTAGCAATCTGGATTAGATGCCATGGTTATTTATTTATTTTAAACAAAGTCTACAACAGATCTTTGTAGAATTAGAAAAGCCAAAAAAACCAAACTCATTGACGTTGAGTTGATTTGACTTATAGCGACCCCTCCTTGGGTTTTGGAGACAGTATCACTTGGAAATAGGTTGCCAAATTGAAATAACATTTGAGAATGAATTTACCAGTTTATCATTTATAAAACATTCCCAATTGTGAATGTTTTATAAATATTATTCTCATAGATGCTTTTAGGGATTTTATAGATATTTAGGTCCTGGGAGAGGTAAGTAATGTCATTAGTTCGGGAACAGTTGACCTCAAGCAAGAGAGGTGCCAACGTCCACATCCTTTTGACCAAAATTTATAATTATTGTTTGGTCCTGTTGAGTTGGTTCCGACTCACTGCAACTATTTGTAATAGAATGAAACACGCCCAGTCCTGGCCATCCTCACAGTCATTGCCATGTTTGAGCCCATTGTTGCAACCACTGTGTCAGTCTACCTTATTGAGGATCTTCCTCTTTTTCACTGAACCTCTACTAAGCATGATGTCCTTCTTTAGGCACTGGTCCCTTGTGACAACATGTCCAAACTATATACGACTTCCATTCTTGCTTCTAAGGAGCATTTTGGCTGTACTTTGACGACATATTAGTTCATTCATCTGGCAATCCATAGTATATTCAATATTCTTCACTAATACCATAATTCAAATGCATCTATTCTTCAGTCTTCCTTTCTCATTGTCTAGCTTTTGCATGAATATGAGGCATTTGAAAAGATCATGCCTTGGGTCAGGCACACCTTAGTGTTCAAGGTGACATCTTAATACTTTAAAGAGGTCTTTTGCATCAGATTTGCCCAATGCAATATGATTTGATTTCTTGACTGCTCCTTCTGTGGGCATTGATTGTGGGTCCAAGTCAAATGAAACCCTTGAGAACTTCAGTATTTTCTCTATTTGTCATGATATTGCATATTGATCCAATTGTGACCTCTCAACTGACCAAGATAGTAGATCACGTTATGAACTCTAACATTGCGTTCTATTACAGATAATACTGACTTTCTCTTTCCTTACCCCAGCAAAATAACCAAGTTCGGTGTTCCTGGTTTATTCTTTCCAAGTAATCTGTTATTAAGGGACTTGTGGGAAATCAGAGCTGAAATCTGTGGCTTTTATATATTTCCATCTAAGATACTGAATTGCTGATGTGGTTCCTTGAATTACCATTTTTTAGTTTCACATTTTGGCACTATAAGTGCAGAATATCAGTGGAAAAATCTGGTATGCTGAACTATGTCAGTTATGAACTGTGGTTATTGCTGTTACATAACTTTGATAAAGCACCCATTGCTCTTAACTCCACAAGTGGGTAGCAGAAAGGTGGGGCTGGCTTAGTTATTTTTTCAGTGCTTTGTTCAGGCCACATATTATCACATTACGTGCACTTTATTGGAAGGAAATGGAGTGGAATTTTTTGGCGACAGTTCTAAAGAAGCATGCCCTCCTGGTGAATAATTGTAAATAGGTAAGAAGAGTTATTTAATCATTATTGTAGGTCCTTCATCTCAAAAGACCGAATTTCTTTGTAGCTAGGAACAGTGCTTGTTATGTGGAGCATACGTTTGCTCCTGGAAGACCACCATGGAGAGTTCAGCTAGATGCTTTATGACAGAGAAGAAAGTAGAAGAAAAAGTCAAGAAATCCCTAGTATTAAACTTGAACAGATGCAAGAGATATCTTGTTTCTTAGAGGGAAAGAAAGTTTAAGGATTATTCTTAGTATAAAAATGATGACAATTAATTCATCAGAATATTAGCAGTAAGAACTAATTGGCTTTGAGAAAAATTAATTCCATGAAGATAATTGTTAAAGATTTAAATAACAAGGCTAATTTTGACTATGGTTACCATCACCTCAAAGAGAAGGCATAAGCCTTGGGCATCATTAGGTCTTAGAAAATAGGATGTTTCCATTAAAAACCAAAAAGACCTACTGCCATTGAGTCAATTCCAGCTCATTGTGACCCTATGGGACAGAGTAGAAGTGCCCCATAGGGTTTCCAAAGCTGCAAATCCTCATGAAAGCAAACTACCTCATCTTTCTCCCAGAAGCATGTAGTGGGTTCGAACTGCCGACCTTTTGGGTAGCAGCTGAATGCCCATCCACTGAATGACCAGAGCACCTCATATTTGCATTAGTGTTTATAATTTCATAATACCAAAACCAAAACCAAATTCATACTATCGAGTTGGATGTGACTCATAGTGACCTCTCCTTGGGTTTCCTAGGCAATATCACTACGGAAGTAGATTGCCCAGTCTTCCTTCTGAGGAATGGCTGGTGGGTTTGAACCACCAGCCTTCTGGTTAGCAGTCAGATGCCTTGGGCACTATACTACCAGAGCTCCTGATTTCATAATGAGGAATCAAAATGTTTTCCTATATATAATTCTTTGTGCTGCACCATTTCTCTTTACTGTTTCTCATTTTATCACTTAACATGTACTTTCCATGTTGATAAAAAATATTTCTTCATTTGATTCCCAAACATATTTTACTTATTCCCCCCTTTACATAGTTTAAATACAGCTACCCTTTGCTGTACTGAAGAATTCAGTGGACTTGGATAGCAAGGGATACTTTTTTTTTTTTTTGGTTGTCATATATATATATATATATTGTTGTTGTTGTTGTTGTTTGCCATCGAGTCAGCCCTGACTCATAGCGACCCCTCCTTGGGTTTCCGAGACAGTATCACTACGGAAGTAGGAATGTCCAACCTTCCTTCCGAGGAGTGGCTGGTGGGTTTGAACCGCCAGCCTTCTGGTTAGCAGTCAAGTGCCTTAGGCACTATGCTACCAGAGCTTATATATATACAGTGATTTGGGTGAAAATTTACAGAGCAAATTCTTTCCAAACAGCAGTTCACATACACTTTGTCTCATGACATTGACCACAATTCACCACAATGCAACAGCTCCCCTCCCACTTCCTCCCAACAGTCACGTCTTCCCTGTGTCCATCCCTCCATGCACCCCTGCCCCCTGAGCTATCTCCCAGTACATAAACAGCTCTTCTTTCTCCCATGATTGTTCTCTCCAAGGAGTGTATCTACCTCAGGTAAATGTTCAACTCCTATGCCTGTCTTTTGTTTGGCTGAAAGCCACAGGTTGTGGGTCAATTCCAGACTTGAAGGGCAGCTAGAAGCCATAGTCTCAGTGATTCCACCGGGCTCTATCAGACCAGCAAACCTGGTTTCCTTTTTTTTCCCCCCAAATGATTTTGAGTTTTGTTCCACATTGTTTTCCCCCTCTATCCAGGATCTCCTACATAGATCCCCCTCTGAGTGGTTGACAGTGGTTGCCAGGCACCATCTAGTTCTTCTGGTCTTATAGTCGTATAGGCTGCAGATCACATGGTATACCAGTTGCTGGGACTAATTCTTTCCGTGAATCCTTGGTTTTCTTCATTCTTCTTTGATCTGGACGAGGAGAGATCCATCGTTTCATCTAGATGGCAGCTTGCAAGCTTTTAAGATCCCAGTTGCTACTCGCCAAAGTAGGAGGTGGAACAATGTTTTTTATATTATGTTATGCCAATTGAGCTTGATGTCCCCTGTAACTATGGTCCCAAGCCCACAGGTTCAACTACTCAGTCCCTCTGGGTAGCTGGCTGTGACCAAGCAGTGACTACAATCTTGTCCCTTGTCAGCTCTACTATACACCTGGGAATTGAGATCATACACATAAACTTATAGGGCCATTGTCTGTCATATCATCACCTATTGAAGAGGTGAATTTAATTCTATAAAAGGGATACTCATTTTGCGAAGGGGGAACTTCCATATTGCTCAAACTTATGAGAAATCTTGGTTTTGGCTTTTCTACTCTGTAGTTTCCCCATTTCTGAAAATGAGAAGTCACTTCTTTGGCCACGTGCCTCTTTCATTTTTGTTGGAAAGTGTACGTGCCTGCAGATAGGAATATTTGTCAACCTCTCCCTTTGAAAGGAAAGAGGTGGCATACTACATGCTGCTATCTTCTACTTCATGTTTCACTCTGTAGGAAGGAACTTGAAAAGTCACTCCATTCTTTCCTAGAGCTGATGGCAGGGCTGGGTTTGACAGTAACGCATGGGGTTTCAACCTTTTCTGTGGCCATCTGGTGAAGCCTGTGTTTCAACTAGAATGATGTTTTTTAAATACATAAAACTAAGTACATAGGATTACAGAGGAAACAAATTATATTGAAATATAAAGGAGTCCATTTTCTGCAGGTTAAGAACCTCACCCTAGATTCTCCTGAAATGATTAAACTAATGAGAGTTTTTGTGACTTCCCAAAGGAAGCTCTGCTCTAGTTGAATGTCTTATATTACTATAAAATAAGATTCCTGATATCCACTTTA
>NW_006921592.1:3306624-3310287 GCF_000298275.1 Orycteropus afer afer | reverse complement strand
TTTCTTTCTGCCATTGTTAAAAATTTGCATGCGTGTATGTGTGTGTGTTTTTCACTGGGACCTAATATGTATACTCTTTAGTAATTTTCTTTTTTTCATTTGTCAGCATGTCATGAACTTTTTTTTTTTTTTCTTTTCCTAGAGCAGCTTTCTAGTGTGACTCCAGGGAGAAATAGTAGTCTGGCTTCTTATTGTTGGCTGTTTTCAGCACAGATGGTTAAATGGTTAGATGGTTAAGCAAATGGTTCCATACTTCTTTGCCAGGTGGGACAGGGTGAGATCTCCATTCTAATGACAGGAAATCAAAATCTGCCAGCATATTACTTGCATATCTCCATTAATTGGTCATATTGTTTGGATTTAGCTAATAGTATCTTTGCATTTTGTTGGATTTGATGGGATATCATTGTTTTGTTGTATGTAGAGAATTGCCCAGATCAAAACCCCCGACTCAGGAACTGGGATCCAGGACAAGATTCTGCAAAACAAGTTGTTATCAAGGAAGGAGATATGTTCCGACTGACCTCAGATGTCACAGTGAATTCTATAGTGATTCAGGATGGAGGTATGTACTGGTTGCTGTTTGTATATACTGTAAGGTTGTTCTTTAATGTGGGAGACATTTGATGTTCTTTTTTGTGGCCAACTATTCCTTAAGTTCCATTTGGGATGTGGTATCATTCTAGCCATGTTGTTGTTGTTAGGTGCCGTTGAGTCGGCTCTGACTCATAGTGACCCTGTGTACAACAGAATGAAACACTGACTGGTCCTGCACCTGCCTCACAATCCTTGCTGTGTCTGAGCCCTTCGTTGCAACTACTGTGTCAATCCATCTCATTGAGGGCCTTCCCTTTTTTTTGCTGACCCTCTACTTTATCAAGCATGATTTCCTTTTCTGAGGAATGGTCCCTCCTGGCAACATGATCAAATTAGGTGTGACAAAGTCTGGCCATTGTCACTTGCAAGAACCATTCTGGCTGCACTTCTTCCAGGACAGATTTGTTAGTTCTTTTGGCAGTCCATGATACTGCCAGTATTCTTCGCCAACCACAACTCAAAAGCACCAACTCTTCTTTGGTCTTCCTTATTCACTCAAGCTTTTACATGCATATGAGGCTATTAAAAATACCATAGGTTAGGTGCACCTTAGTCTTCAAAGACACATCTTTGCTCTTCAACACTTTAAAGAATTCTTTTGCAGCAGTTTGCCCAGTGCAATACGATGTCTGATTTCTTGACTTTTGGGGAGCTCTGGTGGTGTAGTGGTTAAGGCATTGGACTGCTAACCAGAAGGCTGGAGGTTCAAATCCACCAGCCACTCCTCAGAAAGAAGATTGGGCAATCTACTTCTGTAGTGATACCACCTCAGAAACCCAAGGAGGGGTCGCTATGAGTTGGATTCAACTCCAAGGCAGTGAGTTTGGTTTGGAGTTTGGCTTCCATTGGTGTTGATTGTGGATCCAAGTAATATGAAATCTTCAGTCTTTTCTCCATTCATCGTGATGCTGCTTATTGGTGTAGTTGTGAGAATTTTCATTCTCTTAACGTTGAGGTGTAATCCATACTGCAGACTGTTGTCTTTAATCTTTATCAGTAAGTACTTCAAGTCATCTTCACTTTCAGCAAGCGAGATTTTGTCATCTGCACATCACAGACTGTTAATGAGTCTTCCTGCAATCTTGGTGCTGCATTCTTCTTCATATAGTCCAGCTTCTCAGATTATTTGCTCAGCATACAAATTGAATAAGTATGGTGAAAGAATACAACCCTTACACACTTCCTTCCTGATTTTAAACCACGTGGTATCCCCTTCCTCTGTTTAAACAACAGACTCCTGATCTATATACAGGTTCCCCATGAGCACAATTAAGCATTCTGGAATTCCCATTCTTTGCAATGCTATCCATAATTTGTATGATCCATACAGCTGAATGCTTTTGCATAGTCAGTGAAACACAAGTAAATATCTCTGGTATTCTTTGCTTTCAGCCAAGATCCATCTGACATCACTGTGATATCCCTTGTCTCACATCCTGTTCTGAATTCAGCTTGCATTTCTGGAAGTTCCCTATCAATATTCTGCTGCAACCATTTTTCTTTTTTTAAATTGTGATTTGGGTGAAAGTTTACAGAGCAAATTCACTTCCCATACAGCAGTTCACATATACTTTGTCTCATGACATTGACTAAAATTTACCCCAATGCAACAGCTCCTCTCCCTGTTTGTCCTGATAGTTACCTCTTCCCTGTGTTCATCCCTCCATGCACTCTGTCCCCTGAGCGCTGCAACCATTTTTGAATTATCTTTAGCAAGATTTTACTTGTGTGTGATATTCATGATATACTGTTCGATAATTTCCACATTCTGTTGGATCACCTTTCTTTGGAGTAGGTACAAGTATTGATCTCTTCCAGTCAGTTGGCCAGGTAGCCGTCTTCCAAATTTCTTGGCACAGACGAGTAAGTGCCTTCAGCATGCCACCCATTTGTTGAAACATCTCAGTGGGCATTTTGTCAATCCCTAGAGCCTTGTTTTTCACCAATTCCTTCTGTGCAACTTTGACTTCTTCCTTCAGTACCATTGGTTCTTGATTATATGACACCTCCTGAAATGGATAAACATTGACCAATACTTTTTGGTACAGTGACTCTGTGTATTCCTTCCATCTTCTCTTGATGTTTCCTGCATCAGTCAGTATTTTGCTTATAGAATCTTTCAGTATTGCAGCTCAAGTCTTGTGTTTTTTCCTCAGTTCTTTCAACTTGAGAAATGCAAAGTGTATTCTTCCCTTTTGGTTTTCTAACTCTGTGTCTTTGCACATCTCATTATAATAAGTGACTTTGTCTTTTTGAGCTCTTCTTTGAAATCTTCTGTTCAGCTCTTTTATCTTATCATTTTTTCTATTGGCTTTAGCTACTTTCCGTTCAGGAGCAAGTTTCAGGATCTGCTGCCATCCATTTTGGTCTATTCTTCCTTTCCTGTCTTTTTAATGACCTTTTGCTTTCTTCATGTATGATGTTCTTAATGTCACCCCACAATTTGTCTGTTTTTTTTTGTCATTGGCATTCATTGTGTCAAATCTATTCTTTCAATGGTCTCTGAATACAAGTGGGATATAATCAAGGTCATTTTGGCTCTTGTGGACTTGTTGTAATTGTCTACAGCTTCAACTTGAACTTGCATGTGAACAGTTGATGGTCTGCTTTACAGTCAGCTTCTGGCCTTGTTTTGGCTGAAGATACTGAGCTTCTCCATTGTCTCTTTACACAGATGTAGTTGATCTGATTCCTGTGAACTCCATTGGGTGAAGTCGACATATATAGCCACTATTTATGTTGTTGAAAAAAGGCATTTGCGATGAATAAGTCATTGGTCTTGCACAATTTTATCATGCTATTGATATCGTTTCTATCACCAAGGCCATATTTTCCAACTGCTGGTGATGCTTCTTTGTTTCCATCGTTTGCATTCCAGTCACCAGTGATAATCAGCACATCTTGATTGCATTCTTGGTCAATTTCAGGCTGCAGAAGTTGGTAAAAACCTTTAATTTCTTCATCTTTGGCTTTAGTGTCTGGTGTGTAAATTTGAATATAGTAGTATTGACTAGTCTTCATTGTAGGCATATGGATGTTATCCTATCTCTGACAACATTATACTTT
>NW_006921592.1:3299139-3305814 GCF_000298275.1 Orycteropus afer afer | reverse complement strand
CATCCTACTTCCATAAAGATTTACTGCCTCGGAAACCCAAAGGGGTGGCACTATGAATTAGAATCAACTTGATGGCAGTGAGGTTTTTTATTGTCAGAGAAGGAGTCCCTGGGTGGTGCAAACAGCTAACAAACTCGGTTGCTAACCAAAAGTTTGTAGGTTCAAGTCCACCCAGAGAGATAGCTTGGAAGAAAGGCCTGGTGATCTACTTCTGAAAAACCAGCCATTGCAAAACCTGTGGAGCATGATTCTACTCTGACACACATGGGATTGCCAAGAGTTGGAATTAACTCAATGACAACTGGTTTTATAAACAGAAAACCCCACATTTAATACTTGCTACAAATGGATAAAATCAGTCCTTCATACTGGACTGATTTGTTACCTAATCAAATTCTGAGATGTTTCCATAACGATGGAGTTGTAAAAAGTTCCAAGGTTAGAATCATAGAGCTTAGAAGAGCCTTACAGATCACTCACGTCAAGACCTTTGATACATAGATGAGTAAGCAGTTCTAGAAAGAGGATGTCTCATAGCTAGATCTTTTGTACAACTGATGGAAAGTGATGAGTAAATTATCATGGGCTAATATATACAAAAATGAGATTTATATTTGTATACTTTTAGATATTTTTCTAGAAATAATTTACCTTCAAAGTGAATTGAAAATACACTTACAAATGAATAGAGAAGTAACACAGTGGTTCTTATGTCATATTCCAGTTAACCATGATTTCCTCAAGCAGTCCTGAATTTAGGGAAGTAGTTGGTTCAACATTTAATTGAGAAAACAAGTGTCATTTCTACTTAATGTTCTTAGTAAATATCTAAGGGAACATTAGGGAATAAAGCCAGGGAATATCTACAGTGAAAAGTAAGAGGACTTTAAAACCTCTGTGTGAAGTGTATTGAAACTCACACGTTTTTTTTTTTTAATTTGTTGAGATTTGAAATCCTTTTTTTTCCCCCATGTATGAAAACCAGTTTTATTTTCTCAGTAGACACCTAATAAGATTTTCTCCCCGCATAAGGTATAATCTACTTCTATTAGAAAGATGTTTTAGAAGTTGGTTTACAATAGTGTTACTCTCTGCAGGACTGCTTGTATTTGGGGATGATAAAGATGGATCCAGAAATATTACTTTGAGGACTCGTTACATTCTGATCAAGGATGGTGGGGCGCTTCATATTGGAGCAGAAAAATGCCGCTATAAATCCAAAGCGATGATTGCCTTGTATGGCAAGTCAGATGAAGGTGAAGGTATGCCAACATTTGGCAAAAAATTTATTGGTGTGGAAGCTGGTGGGACACTGGAGTTGCACGGGGCACAGAAGACATCATGGACGTTGCTGGCGAGGACTCTGCATTCCTCAGGCTTGACGTTTGGGTCCTACGCCTTTGAGAAGGACTTTTCCCGGGGCCTCAATGTGAGGGTCATTGACCAAGACACAGCCAAAATTTTGGAAAATGTAAGATTTGATACTCACGAATACCAAAATGAGAGCAAGCGACTTCAGGAATTTTTGAGAGTCCAGGATCCAGGGCGAATTGTTGCTATAGCTGTTGGAGATTCAGCAGCTAAAAGCCTCTTACAAGGAACTATAGAGATGATCCAGGACCGGTTGGGAAGTAAGCTGATCCAAGGACTAAGCTACAGGTACGCATACTTTTTTCCCCCCTTTTCAGCTGTGTATTTAGTCCGTGTCTGTATGAGAGGAGAGGGAAGGAAGGAAAAGATAGCACAGCACATCACAGGTGCCGGAGCAGCCACAACTATTTGTAGGTCAGGTTGCCCCTCCCTTTGAAATATGAGAATGGAGGCCAGGGTATGGGATGCAAAAGCTCTTCTCTGGGCTTTGGATTTTGAAGTCCTTTGCACACTGTGCTGATAGTCTTGTGCAAAGTTAAGAACAGAAATGCGGTGTTGAAAAGCAGTTATGCAGTTTAAGAACAACTTACTCTGAAGGTACTTGCTCCTTTCGTTATCTTCTGAAGGTAATATGAAACTTAGGCTAACTGAGACTTCTGTAGTGATACCACTTCGGAAACCCAAAGAAGGGCCGCTATGAGTCGAGTTGAATCTGACTCATAGTGACCCCCCCCCCTTGGGTTTCCCAGGCAGTATCACTGTGGAAGTAGATTGCCTAACCTTCCTTCTGAGGAGTGGCTGGTGCGTTTGAACCGCCAGCCTTCTGGTTAGCAGCCAAGTGCCTTAGGCACTACACCACCGGAAGTCCTGTTGTTACTTGTAGTGCTTGCTTATTTTCTTTGCTGTATATTTTCTGTTGCATGTATTTATTACAGTTTATTCACTGCTATACATCTGGGTGAGTTGTTTGTCAGCTGGGCCTATTATAAAAAATGCTTCTTTGAATGTTCCAATCTCTTGGTGCACATGTGCACATATTTCTATAATTTATGGACCTAGAAGTGTAAGCATGGTCTTTTCAGATTTAGAGACCTAACTTTATTTCATTATCCAGTAATGGCAGGGATTAAATTTTGTTTCTTTATGTTAATATTGTTTCTAGTTTGTGAATATTTTGTTTGAATTTGTTCCTTGGTTCCTTTTCCTGCTGCTTTAGAAATTCCCTTTAAAATATTGCTGCAGATTTGAGGGAGGAGTTAAAGAGTTGGGATCCTTTGCCAATGTTCCTTTGTGTTGGCATTATCTCTAATGTACCTAAACACATAATCCTTTGAAGATAATATTCTAGTGCATTGAAATTTTTCTCAATTGGAGGAGGGAAGTAGGAGTGTTTTGGAGATAATGTCAATAGAATAAAACATTGTCTTCTAGTTCCTGAGGCAGTTCTGGTAAATAAAAGAAGCCTCTGGTGTTCTGCCTCTCCTTCCCTCTCAAAGAGAAGACAATAAATTGAGACATTTTTCATTTGATTCTTTGTTATCTAAAGGGATATAAATAGAGCTATAAAGCTTTGCCAGCCAAAGAGTAGCTAATCCACGCGGGGGCGAGTGTGGAATTTATGAGTGTAGGCATGCTTTGGTTAGCTTTTATCTGTGCACATCCAGCCATCTGTCTGGCATAGATTACGTTTGGTAATTTTTTCTAGGGTAGGAAGTTGACATTTTTCTTTTCATGTTTTAAACCAGGAAACTTAAGGCAAATTTTGTGGTTTTTTGTCCTTGTCCTTTCTCTTTGATTGATTTGGCCACAAGCTGGAGCAAGTCCCTGGAATGTTTAGAATCACAGAAATAAAATGATGTTTTCAACCACATTGCTTTCAATAAATAAATATATAGCATGTGAAAGTTAAACATCTTTTGGATAGTGATTTTATCTTTTTGATAAAAATGTTAAGAAACCTCTAACCCAGTGTTTCTGCCTTGGCGGCAACCTGGGAGACTTACAAATCCAATTCCCAGGTCCCACTTTAGACCAATTACAGCAGGATCTGGAGGGCCCCATACCATTAAAGTGCAGTGAAGCTTGAGAACTACTGTTCTAAAGTTTAGCCTTTAGCTTAAACCAAAACAACCAAACTCATTGCCATCAAGTTGATTCCAACTCATAGCGACCCTCTTTGGCTTTTTGAGGCGGTAAATCTTTACAGAAGTAGATTACCCCATCTTCCTTCTGTGGAGCAGCTGGTGGGTTTGAACCACCAACCTTCTGGTTAGCAGTCAAATGCCTTAGGCACTGCACCACCAGAGCTGCTCCCACTGCCATCAAGTCAGACCCGACTCATAGTGACCCCTCATTGGGTTTCCAAGGCAGTATCACTATGGAAGTAGGTTGCCCAGCTTTCATTCTGAGGAGTGGCTGGTGGGTTTGAATCACCAGCCTTCTGGTTAGCAGTCAAATGCCTTTGGCACTAAGCCACCAGAGCTCCTTCAGAGCTACTCAGGGCTTCTCAAATCAGAAAAAAATGAGTATTACCTGGGTGCTTGTTAGAAATGTAAATTCTCAAGCTCCACCTCAGAAACTCAAGGGTAGAGCCTGGCAAGCTTGTTGTAACAAATCCTCCAGGTGGTGCTGATGCCTGCTCAAGTTTGATGTTATGTTGTTGTTATGTGCCGTCAAGTCAGACCCGACTCATACCGACCCCTGCTTGGGTTTCCGAGGCAGTGTCATTACTGAAGTAGATTGCCCCATCTTCCTTCCGAGGAGTGGCTGGTCGGTTTGAACTGCCAGGCTCTGGTTAGCAGTCAAGTGCCTTAGCCACTATGCTGAGCTCCTGTTCAAGTTTGATAACCGCTGTTTTTAACTCAATGACTATTAAGTCACCTGTAAAACCAAAACCAAACTCACTGCCACTGAGTCAATTCAACTCATAGTGACCACCTCTCATGGGTTTCCGAGGCGATATCTCTGTGGAAGTATATTGCCAAGTCTTCCTACTGAGGAGTGGCTGGTAGGTTTGAACCGCCAGCCTTCTGGTTTAGTAGTCAAATGCCTTAAGCCCTATGCTCAGAGCTCCCAGTCACCTGGGGAGATTTAAAAGCGTGCCAATGCCAGGCCCCACCCTTAGGGATTATAATTCCATTGGCCTGGAATGGTGTTGGTTTACTGAATAAGATGGCAGACACAGATTTACCTGTGCTTACTTACTAATCTTTAGTAAACAATTTCACATTTTTTTACCACATCAAAAATTCTGCTTTAAGAGCAAAGAAGAATGAAGAAAACCAAAGACACATGGAAACAATTAGTCCAGGCTGCTGGTACACCATGTGATCCACAGCCTATATGACTATGAGACGAGAAGAACTAGATGGTGTCCAGTACCACTGTCAACCACTCTGAGGGAGATCTATGTAGGAGATCCTGATAGACAGGGAGAACAATGTGGAACAAAACTCAAAATCATTAAAAAAAATAAACACAAAAAACCAGACCTAGTTTGCTGGTCTGATAGAGCCTGATGGAACCATTGATACTATGGCCCCAGCTGCCCTTCCAGTCTGGAATTGAATTCACTCCTGTGGCTTCCAGCCAAACAAAAGACAGGCATATAAACTGAACATTTATAATAGATAGATACACTCCTTGGAGAGGTCAATCATGGGAGAATAGAAGGGCTGTGCATACACAGGGAGACAGCTCAGGGGGCAGGAGTGCATGGGAGGGAAGGACACAGGGAAGAGGTAACTATGGGGAGGAACTGGGAGGGGAACTGTTGCATTGTGGTAAATTGTAGTCAATGTCATGAGACAAAGTGTATGTGAACTGCTGTATGGAAAGTGAATTTGCTCTGTAAACTTTCACCCCAATCACAATTAAAAAAAAAAATCCGCTTCAAGGTATGGCTGGCATCTGTCTTTTTCCCAAGCCATAATACCTTCCTACAGAATCAAAATCTCTTCAAATACAATCCCTGACAGGGGTGGGAGTACCCAGTAAGCAAGGTAAGCATGGGTTTACTTGCGCTTATTTACTAATATGTAGGGGATAGTTTCAAATGAAATTGTTCACTACAGATCAGTAAGTAAGCACAAGTAAGCCTATGCTTACCATACTTATTGGATAATCTACCCCTGGGTCTAAGCTTTGCTGTAGTTCTAAAGGTTCCTGTGTGATTCTGTCGTACACTTAGATTCAAAAGAGTACAGGTGACAATCACTTTAAGGAAACCAAGTAGATTTGTGGGTAGAATTGTACATGAGTAAGATGGGTAAGTATTGAGGAAGTCAGTGATTAGTTAATGTCACACTCATCAGTGCAACAGAGCTGGACAAACAGGAATTTTTGTGTGTATTTCCTTCTACAATGTAGGGTTCATTCAAGGTTTGAAAGTCTTAAAAAAGAGTTTGTAGTGTTTGACAAAAATGAAATTTGAGACTGAAACAACACCTGCCATGACATCTGTGTCAGGGATTTGGTTGAGTAGCATGGCGGATAATCAAATGCACATATTCTTTTTCCTTCTAGGCAAGCTTGGGCCTTAGTTGGTGTCATTGATGGTGGAAGTGCTTCTTGCAATGAATCTGTGAGAAACTATGAAAATCATAGTAGTGGAGGGAAGGCTCTTGCCCAAGGAGAATTTTATACCATGGATGGTCAGAAGTTTGCTGTGACTGCTTATAGTGAATGGATTGAAGGTAGGAAAGCACAGTTTATGCTCTTATAAGATTATTGGTAAGTATTGTGAGAGACTTTTTCTATAAGTGGAATTGTATTCACCTGACAGACTGCTTGGTTAGGTTTCTCAACCAGTTGAGGGTGAAACCCTTAATTTCCTTACTGCCCTTGATCTTTGAGACTCGTGCATTCTTTCTGGGCTTCAGAGTGATTTGTTGTAGTTTGGACACCCCAGCTGGACTTGGTTTCTGATTCTTGAGTCATATGGTGGAGTTAACTAGCAGAAATGTATTTGTTTCCTGGCTTTGGTGCCAATGGAGCCATCTGGGTGTGATAGGGTGAGCTGTTTTTGGCTGTGCTCCATGACAGTGAGCATGATCTTGTACTTTGGATCTCCTCTTTATGTGGACATGTCACCAAATGTTACTTTCACACATGTTCTGTGTAAACAAACTTCTCATTTTCTTAACACTTTTCCCCCCCGGTGATCCAGCTAATACTTTTATCTTATGGACAAATTGAAAAACATAGAAAAGCACAAAGAAGAAAGTTAAAATCTTTATCATTCAGTAATAATTATTTTGGTGCATGACATTCTAATTGTTTATATATATATAAGAGCTCTGATGA
>NW_006921592.1:3233210-3298814 GCF_000298275.1 Orycteropus afer afer | reverse complement strand
CAAACCTATCTTATGTCTTTAAATTTTCTTCCTCAATGTATTTTGTTTATGGTAATCTACCTTACAGGAAAACTATAATTTGTTTGGATAATGCTTAACACTGAGTGTTTAGGATACTTTTGATTTTTTTTTTTTTCCGCTTTAGGATGTTCATTGTAGAGTTTTTCATTTACCTACTTTCCTGCCAGATTCTGTGGGTTGAGAAGTGAATTTATAACCCTCAACTGTGCTTGCCCACCACTTTTCTTTTCCATCCAAATATTATACCAAGAATAGTGTAGCATGATTAACCAAGAGATGCGTGTGTAATTTATTCAGAAAACTTTAGTGATACCTCTTTCAGGCAGCAGTGTAGCAAAGTGTGTATTAACATGGATCCAGGGTTTATAGCCTAGCTCTTTGACTGAACATGTAATTGTGGGCATGTGACTTTAACTTCCTAAACCTCAGTTCATCTAAAAAGTGAGTATATAAAACAAGCAAACAAAAAACTACCATAGAAGGCTGCTACAAGCATCATATTTGAAGAATGAGATTTTCAGACAATACATACAGAAATCACTCAGTAAATGTTTAGATATTTTAACAATGATGCAAACATGGCTTGCTTGGGTTATAATAGGGTGTTTGTATATCACTGTGATTAAGAGAGAAAATCTTTCACTTTTGAACAAATGAATAAGTAGAGCTCCTGGTGAGCAAGATGGCCTTTCTCATGTTGCCTCCAAGTGATCTTCTGAGTTTGGGGTGAGGCAGTGGTATATATTTTATTGAGGAAGTGGGGGGCAAGCCTGGTTTTCTGATTCCAAGACCAGTGTTCTTTCTTCTACACCATGGTTGCTTCTGGCAAACACCACAGACGAATGGAAAGCATTTCCAAGCAGGAGGTAGGTCCTGTATGGATAGGTTAGTGGTCTTGGATCTTCAAGTAAGATTCCAGGCAGAGCATAATTACTGACTTTGAGTCAACATTTCCTTTATGGGAAATGTTTTATTTTCCAGTTTACTGATAACTACTCATTTCTGAAAGAAAATAAATTCTGGCTATCTATCATAGGATATTGTTTGTGTCCCATGTTCTCACTGACTCCTACTTTCTGGAAGAGATAGAAATTCTTCCCAGGAAGCAGAGAGGATGAACTTCCTTCCTTTCTCATTTCTGCTTTGATCATGAAGTAAGAGATAATATTGGGCAGGATTTTTTTTTTTTTCCCCCTAAACCGGAAAAAGAGAGAAATTATTGAATGGTACATATCATCCTCATCTAACCACTTGCTTTTACTTAAATTTTTTTTTTTTTATTGTTGTGAAAATATAGAAAACAACATTCTCCAATTCAACACTTTTCATGTATACAATTCAGTGAGACCAATTTGCTTTTTAAAGACACAATTGTAATACTCTTTTAAGTCAAAACTTCTTTACCTAGTAGTCATCTTTTTCTTTCAAACATTATGGAATTATCATATGGAAAAATTGAAGTTTCTTGATTACTCTTTTTTAGGGGAATATTTTTCATCAAAATCTAAAATTTTGGATAGTAATTATTTTTGGTACCGTGCAGTTTTTGATTATCTTTGTTTATAACCTGCCTATTTTGGGAAAGCAGTATCACAGAGGTTAAGAAATTGAGTTCTAGAATTAGATTAACATTCAGTTCTGGCTCTTTTTTTAGTTGCTATCCCACCTCTCTAAGCTTTGGTTTCCTCATCTTTGATGGAAATAGTAGTTTCTTTCAACATTGTCTTAAGGAAGAGACATCATTATGTGTGTAAACTCTCACAGCTATTAATTATTATTATTATGAGAATTATTCCTATTAATTTTTAGACAAAACCCATTCTAGATTTTAGTATCTGGATGCAATAAGCATAGTATAAAATCACTTGATTTTTTTTTTTGTACGTGTGTGCTTTCGTAGAAACAAAAGTAGGATAGATCACAATCTAAAAAGAACAGAATGCCAAACTTGCTGAGGTCAGGTTTTCTCAGGACAGCTGGCTCAAAATTATCAAAGAATGGTTCACTAGAGTGATATCTTATATCCCATATGCTAGAGGTTCCCTCTCCTCATGAGGGTAGGGAGGTTTATTTTCATCCTTTTATCATTAGTATCTACTAATGACTGGCCCATGATTTGCATTAGTACAGTTTTGCTGAATTGTGTTTATCTTCACTTGATTTGTGACTAAGTAAGGGGTTTGATGTTAGATGAAGAACAATTCCTGCTGATGCATCATTTTCTTTTTTTTTTTTTTGGTTTAGGCGTTTCTCTTTCAGGCTTCCGAGTAGAAGTTGTGGATGGAGTGATGCTTCATTTGCTGGATGATGTTAGCAGCTGGAAACCGGGAGACCAGATTGTGGTCGCAAGCACAGACTACTCTATGTACCAAGCCGAGGAGTTCACTCTTATCCCCTGTCCTGAGTGTGGCCGTTTTCAGGTCAAAATCAAAGGTATCAGACTCCCATGTGCTTCTCTGGAAATGCACACTCTTTTCTCTGGATTTTATTCTTGGAACACGCCCTACCCTCAGAGCATCATCATCCTCAAAACCTTTGCCATCAACTTAATATTGACGATCTTAGCAGAGAGTTCATTGAACTCTACATTCTAGAGGATATTAGGTAAAAATAGTTGCTGAGCAACTGTTTAGCTGTTAATGATGTTTGGCCATCAACTTAATATTGACGATCTTAGCAGAGAGTTCATTGAACTCTACATTCTAGAGGATATTAGGTAAAAATAGTTGCTGAGCAACTGTTTAGCTGTTAATGATTGTTTCTCTACCTCAGTTTCTTTATTATTTAAAGGCAAAAAAAAAAAAAAAAAAAAGGATGGGACTTGATGGACTAATTGTCCAAGGTCCTTTCCAGCTTCTTACTTATTAATCTTTCACTATCAAATAATAATAAACCAACTATCAGTTAGGTCCACTTTTTAAAGGAGTCTTCTTCATCCAAAAAGTTCTATGGCTTTCGAGTACCTACTTGCTTGGCAAAAACCAAATCTTACTAATACTTAAAATGCAACCAAAAATATATTCCATAAAGCTACATTTCCTATCCTAATGTTGAAAAATATGTTTTTAGGGGAGAGCAGTGCACAGTGAGTTTCTGTGCTGAACACTGGGTTTAGAAATCATTGTTTACTAGGCCGTTACTCTGAGTCTGGCACTAGGCAAAGCCTGTCTGTGTATTACCTCAATTAAGGGATTCACTGTGCATTTCACTCTTTATATTCCTTTTCTTGCTTCTGTACTTGGGGTTATACATTTAGGAGCTAGAACCAAAAGAGTTTACGGTTACTATGCAGTAAGTGTTCACTTGATGGGTAATTTAGAGCATTGAAGTGAAAGGGAAAATTTTCAGCTTCAAAAAAAACAGGACAATTTACTTGACACTTTATCTCTGTGTTTTATTTAGTGTTGTACTTTTCCTTCCCAATAATACTGGGCATAAGAAAAAAAATTATAATACCATCTGGCATTAATTCTTTTTGGAAGTTCCCACTCTTGTTAACAAGTCGACATGATAACGACGAGCCTTCAGGATCTTTGTTCCTTTGATTTATTTGTATTTTTCCTTTCTGAGTTTATAGCATAAGCATAGGAGAAAAGCTCATTAAAATGTTTCTAAACTTCCAATTAAAGGGGGAATTTGAAAGAATGCATAATATATTAAATTAAGAAGAGTTGGGACAGAAAAGATAAGAACTTGTGTATTGCCGATGTCCAAATGCAGATTACTTTAATATTGTAGTAGAAGCAAAAACAACTTGAGGCCCTGCTGTCAACATCTACAAAGCCTTCTATTTGTCTTTCTATATTTACCATGCATTTGAGTCTTCTTATGCCCTCAGGGAAGTAGAATAAGCACACATGGACAGGAGCTAATAGGGTCTGGCTTATTAGGCAGATATCAGATTATTAGTGGTGTCCAAGAAAGGGCTGAGCTCCTTCAGGGAGGCACAAATTCTGTCAGTGCCTGGGTGCCAGCATTGACAGACAATTAGTGAGGATTCACGTGTCAGATGGGCGGCTGGGTAGATACTCTTTAAAATTCCTGCTCCCTAATGTTCTGTGATTCTGAGGTTTTGGAGAATAGCACTAAATCCAAATTCCAAACCCATTGCTGTCAAGTGGAGTCCAACTCATAGTGACCCTATAGGACAAAGTAAAACTGCCTCATAGAGTTTTCAAGACTCTATTCTTCATGGAAGCAGGGTGTAGCATCTTTCTCCTGTAGAGTGGCTGATGGGTTCAAACCACTGACCTTCGGGTTAGCAGCCTAGCATTTTAAGCACCATACTACCAGGGCTTCTTTGAGAATGGTACTAAAAGAAGACAAACTCTTGATTAAGTCTTGAGGGAGTTATATAATGAAGAGGAATGTCTTTAGTAAAGTAAAATATTTCACATTTTCTTTGTTCTAATGTGCTTTATTCAACCAGAAACACCTCAGTTCCTACACATGGGAGAGATTGTAGATGGTGTTGACATGAGAGCCGAGGTTGGAATTCTTACCCGGAATGTTGTAATCCGAGGAGAAATGGAGGACTCCTGTTATGCTGAAAACCAGTGCCAGTTCTTTGATTTTGATACTTTTGGGGGACATGTCATGGTATGTAGAATCCAGTTGTTAAATACATGCTTAAAGAAGCATTCCAGTTTTAGAAAGAGATGTATATAGATATAACAAAGAAATTTTATTTTATTTCTCTATCCAGATGATAATGGGGCGATTTTAGATAATTAAAAGGAAAAGTTGTATCTTACTTTAGTTGACCTGGTCCTCTCTTTAAACAGTTAAGAATGGTAAAGATTTAAGAATCCTAAGATTAAATCAGTGCATTGGGAAGAGCCAGAAGAAAAGGTGGAGATTTCTCGTATTCATGTATGCAGTATCGGAAATAATTATTTGAGGGTATTCATGAATAGGCACATACAAACTATTTTTTCTGTAAAAGTGTTTTCATATGCAGATTTTTGTTTCTATTATTCAACAAATATGGATTGTGCATTTACTATATGGTAAGTGGTGCTGTGTGTACCAACCTGTTAAACTCCAGGGCTGCATGGTGCCTGCATGTGTTTTAAAAGATTTTTTTCTATGTTGAATAGGCATGGTTTTTAGCAACATTTTTTCTTGCACTAATTTCTGAAATGTTGGTCAGTGTTATTCCTTTGCTTCTAGTAGTATGATTGAAAATCCCATAGTAAAAATATTAAACGTGCTTAACCTTGGGATCACAAAGGGAATTAAAAAATACAAGCAAACAAGATTATGTACCAACGGAAACATTGAGGAAGCATTTAGAATAGCTATCAAACTATGGTGGAGGATATAGAAGTGAAATAAAAGGTGGGCATTTGACTACTAACCAGAAGACTGGTGGTTCAAATCCACCAGCCACTCCTCAGAAGGAAGATGGGGCAATCTACTTCCATAGTAATACTGCTTCGGCAACCCAAGGAGGGGTCGCTGTGAGTAGGGTCCAACTCGATGGCACATAACAACAACAACAACAACAGAAATGATCAAACTATTTGAGCAAATCAAAGCACATATACAGAAATAATTGGTGGTTTTCCCAGTTGTATTTCCTTTTATTCCTAGTTGGAGGCTATTTTTATGACTTTTAAAATACTTACTGTATCAAGTGAAATTGTTAAAATATTTGCTAAATTATTATCTGGGGTCCACGAAAACAGCATTCCAAAGAAAGAAATGTTTTTAACACGTATCCTTCTTCAGATGTTCATAAAACATACATATGTATCTAAGTTTTCATTTAAAATATTTTTTGCTACTTCCTTTTCCTGGAAACTATCAGTTTGATCCCTGTTACCATGTTTTATAGATAAAGAAAAATTTTACTTCAGTCCATCTCTCTTACGTGGAATTGAAATACATGGGCCAGCAGCACCTGGGGCGGTATCCTGTGCATTTTCACCTGTGTGGCGATGTGGATTATAAAGGAGGGTACAGACACAGCACGTTTGTGGATGGCCTGTCTATTCATCACAGCTTCTCAAGATGCATCACTGTGCACGGGACTAACGGCTTACTGGTAGGTAGCCTCACAGTGTATTGACTGACACACATCATTGAAATAGGTGACTCTCCTTAATTCTCCTAACTTCTCAATTTTTATATGAAAAAACTGCTTTACCACATGCTTTACTCTCTCCCACTTTTGCTGAGAATTCCACTCTTTTTTAGCCCCTAAAATTATCCTCTTAAGAGATAAATAAATCATGACATTTGACTTTGCTCCATCTGCTAAGATTAAAACTACTTTTTGCGTTTGTATTGAGCATGCTCCACTGAATAGCACTTGTCACGTAAATCACAATCAATCTTGTTACCAAGACATTATATACTTGTGTTTCTGCAGATAAAAGACACCATTGGATTTGACACACTGGGTCATTGTTTCTTTTTGGAAGATGGTATTGAACAAAGAAATACTTTGTTCCACAATCTTGGACTCCTCACCAAGCCTGGCACTCTTCTCCCCACCGACAGGAATAACTCCATGTGTATCACCATACGCGATAAAGTATTTGGGAATTACATCCCTGTGCCTGCCACTGACTGTATGTGAGTACTTGGCAGAGAGAAAAAAGTCCTGTGTGATAGTCAAGGCTTTATATGTTTGGGGAAGACATTGTAGGGGACCTTTATAGTGGGCAGGATTTTTTCATGAATAATATTTAAATCACCTTTAAAAAATGCTTTGCAGGGCGGTTTCAACTTTCTGGATTGCTCATCCCAACAATAATCTGATCAATAATGCAGCTGCTGGCTCACAGGTAAATAAGATTAAAATGTTTTCAGATTTTTTTGTATCATTCATGGTTATAAATAAATGATTTATATGGATGGAATGTAATGATGTCTTCAGTGTTGTGTGCCAGTGCAACTCGAGCATGACATTGTTTTCTGATACTGCTTATTTAGCTGAGAAAAGGATATGGTCGGGATGGTTCTTTTATTTCTTATAAATCATTTGTATGAATTGGTATCTGTGAGTATAGTAAGATAGATATCAAATGGAAGAGAAGGTGTAGATTAATCTCCATGGTTATCATATCATCTCCAAAGTGGAATTTAGGTGTGTTATGTACAGTATTTCAGGCTTCTCATATTTAAGTCATTTGTGGCTGAATAGCTAGGTATTTCATTTTCTGCAGTTGGTGAACAAAGAAAGCTTTAGCTTTTCTTTATGTAAATGGATTATTCAGTAAAACAGTGACAGTTGGTCAAGAGGCATGCACATCCTTTTGTTAAATGCAGGGATCATATCCACTTGGGAATTTCATCTCCTTGGTTCAGCAGCTTCCTTGGTTCAGCAGCTAAGCTCTACTTCTTGTTGTTTGTTGCTATCAAGTTAATTCTGACTCATGGTGACCCATGTATACTGAGGACAACAGCACCATAGAGTTTTCAGTGCTGTGACCTTTTGGAAGCAGATCACCAGCTATGTCTTCCACAGAACCTCTGAGTGGGTTTGAACTGCCAACCTTTCACCTGGTAGTAGAGCACTTAACCTTCTGTGTCACTATGTGCCTTGAATCATTTAAGACTCACTCACATACACAAACACACAAGGATAATTTAAGGGGATAAATGAGCTATTTTGGGATGGCAGTAATATCCCCCAGATAAGCATGGAGAAACCTACTTTTAATATTAATGTGATTTAAAACTGCTAATTAGTAATAGAGGAGCTCTGGTAGCATAGTGGCTAAAGCACTTGACTGCTAACCAGAAGGCTGGCGGTTCAAATCCACCAGCCACTCCCCGGAAGGAAGGTTGGGCAATCCTACTTCCGTAGTGATACTGCCTCGGAAACCCAAGGAGGGGTCGCTATGAGTCGGGGCCGACTCGACGGCACATAACAACAACAACAACAGCAATTAGTAATAGAAAGTCAACTTTGAGATATTACATAACTAAGATTATATCTGTTGAAAACTACAGTTCAGAAAGATCAGCTTTGCAGTGATACCTAAATATCCATTTGTACTTGTGCATCACAACCATTGTTTCCTAGGATGAAGTAGAGGATTAGTCAAAAGGAGTATTTGAGGTGACTAGAATATAGGCATCATTGGTTGGAAGGATGGTTGAACTTACATCTGTGACTTTCCTTAAATACAGTAAAACATCAACTGAAGGTCTCTGCCACTGAAAGATTCTTATTGGACAAGGCAGAGACCTGGACATTTAATCAAGTCGGATTTTCATTCATTCATTGTTCCTCAAACACTGTTGAGCACGTAGGAGGTTCATGCTCAGAGGGTGCACTGGAAGATGAATTTTTTGGTAGAGATGAGCCAAAGGATTGGTAATACTGTCTGTTAAACAGTATCATTTTCTAATCCACAAGTGAGCAGCCAGAGCAGGGGTTTCTTTCAGCTGTTTTCAAAAGTTCTGGGTTGAAGACCAAAGCAAATTGCAAATAGTTCACAGAAAGTGTAAGGCAAGGTTGCAAGTACCCATATTGAGGCTCCTGGTTTACTTGTGAGAAAAAAAGAAAGCAGGTCTCTCTACCTTTCTCATCTTGTTATGTTCTTCTTTTTCATTTTAAGAGCTATTTCTTTCTTTTCTCTCTGTAAAAACCATTCCAGTAAAGTTAATATTTTGACAGGCATTTTTGCTCCCAAAGTAAATCAAACCCTTTCTTCATTGTACCTTTCCACTGCCTTTTACAAAGCTCCCTTGACTTGTTTTGACACAGTAGTGTGTTAACAGGAAACAGCTGCTACTCCCACACTCCCCACCAACCCCTAATCCCCAAACTCCATCCCATTCTGGGAGGATTCTCTCTGCCCTTGGTTTCCAGGGCTGTGGTACTTACCCTTCTTGTCAACCTCCACGTGTTCTTCCATTCTGTTGTCTGTTTTGTACCTTGAAGAGTTGAGATGGCAAACATATTGTTTAGAATAATTTGTTATTAAGATTGATCTGTATACTTTCATAATAGAAAAATGTTAAAATACCACATGCATTTAAACATGTAGGTATATATGCTTTCCACAATTCATTTCTTTTTCATATTTTCAAAGGACTTGATTCATTACAACTATTATAGTACTTATTGTGGTCGTTAGTTACTGTATACTCAATTCCAGCTCATGGAGGAGACCCCATGTGTGCAGAGTACAATTGCTTCATAGGGTTTTCAAGGCTGTGACATTTCAGAAGCAGGTCGCCAGGCCTTTTGAGGTGCCTCTGTGTGTGTTTGAACTGCCAGACTTTTGGCTCATAGTCGAACATTTAACTGTTTGCACTACCATATATGTTGTTGTGTGCTGCAAGTCGATTCCAACTCATAGCAACCCAACAGCATAGAGTAGAACTGCCCCAGACGGTTTCCTAGGCTGTAATCTTTATGGGAAGCCCTGGTGGCATAGTGCTTAAGTGCATGGCTGCTAAGTCAAAGATTGACAGTTTGAAACCACAGCTACTTCATGGGGGGAAATACCTGGTGATCTGCTCATAAAGAATATAGTGTAGGAAACCCCGTGGGGCAGTTCCATTCTTTCGCATGGGGTTGCTATGAGTTGGAATGGACTCAATAACACATAACAATAATAATCTTTATAGGAGCAGACAGCCAGGCCTTTTCTCCTGCAGAGCCACTGATGGGTTTGAACTGCTAACCTTTGGTCAGCAGTCAAGCATTTAATCATTACACCACCAAGGCTCTTTCTTATATGTGTAATGAATAATTTTTATTACATATATTATATTTTAGTATGCTCAAACTCAACTGCCATCAAGGGGAATCTGACTCCTAGCTGTGTCTTTCCCATGAGATTGTGAATTTGTTGAGAATGCCTTACTGTGGATCTGCACATCAGTCAGTACCAGGTGCTGTCAGGTTGTTTCAGACTCATGGTGACTCCTCGTGTGTCAGTAGAACTGTACTCCATAGGCTTTTCAATGGCTAATTTTTTGGAATTGGATCACCAGGCCTTTCTTCTGAGGTGCCTCTGGATAGACTCAAACCTCTAACTTCTTGTTAACCATTTGTATCCCTTAAGGCCTCCAGCTGATACATACCAACCCAAACCAAACTTATTGCCATTGAGTCAATTCTGACTCATAGTGACTCCCATTGGATTTCCGAGGTGGTAAATCTTTACGGAAGTAGATTGCTCCATCTTCCTTCTGTGGAGCTAATGGTGGATTTGAACTGCAAACCTCTTGGTTAGCAGTCAAGTGCCTTAGGCTCTGAGCCACCAAAGCTCCTTCTAATTGATACGTATTGGGCACTAAATAGACGTTTGCCAATTATAAGGCTGTCTTTTTCCACTGTGTACGTAAGTTGTAACCTGTCTAATGAAAGTTGCATAATGTGAAGTTTCCCTTCTCATTGAGCTGAGTTTTAATTAAATTTAAAATAAAAAATTGCCAGGAATTTAGAAAATTTATTTCCATTTTCAACATCTCATTTTGAGTGCCAGAACTTTTTCAACTTTTCTACTGCTCCCATTAAGGTCGGTAACACTGAAAATGAACAGGCAAGATCCAGACTGAGACAGCATCCTGATTCATGCATGTGGTGATTTTTTTCCTTTGGCAAAAATTTGCCTCAGGACAGGAAAGGCATTGGAGTTGTTTGAAAGAAGTCAGTGATCTCTGCATGTCCGTGGAATAGTTGTTTAATAGGCATGACTCATCTCTTGATCAGTTTTGAGGTAAACAGAAAAAACCATTTTACTTAAAGGCTGTGCTATCCTGGTTATATTGAAGGCCTGTTTGTTTCTAACTTCTGCATAACTTTTTCAAGAAACTAATGATGGGAAGTTTATTTTCAAAGTAAATTTTGATACTAGTCAGTTATTTCTCTCTTTTCTCTAATCCTTTAGGAAATTTGCTTTTCATAAAAAATAGAAGAGGGCAGGATATAACTGCTTGGAATATGCCAGATGTATACACAACTTTTTATACAGATTCTTAACCTGAAACAATGAAAAATTAATGTCAAAGAGATTAGACCTGATTGTGAATTCAGCAACAAGTTTGTAAGGATTGTTTCATGGAGTGGATCTATAAATTAAGATTCCTAATGATCTTACCCTTTCAATTATAGGATGCTGGCATATGGTATTTATTCCACAAGGAACCTACTGGAGAATCCAGCGGATTGCAGCTCTTAGCAAAACCAGAACTTACACCACTAGGTGTATTTTATAACAACAGAGTCCATTCAAGTTTTAAGGTAGGCTTCTGCGTTTTAGTAATTGCTGTGTCCCATTTACAGGATAAAGGATGAACTATTATAATGACAACTGAGAAATGTCAGGTTTTGGTAGAACTTACCATGAAGGAAAATAATTTGTGTTTAAGAAAAGCAGACACCTTCTGAATTATGCAGCAATCTGCTTACTACCTCATCTCCTAACTCTACTTTTACCACTTTCCATTATCCATCCCGTTATCCATGGTACAGCTGTAGAGTTTTGTCTAAAAATGCAGTTGGTTATATTGTCTATAGTAAAGACCCCATGGTCCTGACTCTTACAGCTTATCAACACCATACAATCTGACATTTGCTCCTCTTTAGTTTCATTCCTTACTTTTCCTTCCTCCGTCCATTCTTGTTGGGCCATCTAAGATTTTTTTCCTGCTCAGGTGTGCCATTCTCTCTCAACTCCAGGTTTTTGTACAAATGATTTTGTTGAATACTTTTCTCTGGGCTCTTCAGCTGTTTTCATGCCTTGTGTCCTCTACCCATTCCTTAGTGTGGTTAATTCCTCTCTACCCTTTAGGTATCAGCTTTAGGAGGTCACTTCCTTTAGGAGAGATCTTGAATCTTTTTCCCTCAACCACAAAAAAGGTCTCACATAGGTATCTTTCTTACATATTTCCAAAGCATCATGTATTCTTTATCATATGCTTATCATATTGGATTATAATTATTGAATTGTATCTCTTCCTCCTAGTTCAAGTATCAGTAAAAGCAAGAACCATGTTTTTCTTATTAATGTCTAGTACTTGGTGGTTTCCACAATATGGGTACTAAATACGTATCTATTGAGTGGTGGAATAAGTAAAATTAGAACAATATCCAGGAAAGTAGCCATTTTCCCAGTACCTTTGCTTTGCTGTTTATTCCTTTCACTTTTTTTTTTGGTAGAAGCACAAAGCTAAAACTTACTTCCATGAATCATTTTATATGTAGATGTAAATTGAGATTCATGTTCATTTCAGTACATAATTGTATTTTTCAGGCTGGCTTATTTATTGACAAAGGTGTCAAAACAACCCATGCTAATGATGCTGACCCAAGAGAATACCTCTGTTTGGATAACAGTGCAAGGTAAACTTGTCCTTTTAAATCACATTCGAGGCATATCTTGCCAAAGCAAAAGCTGTTCTTTCTGGGGTAATACATTTGAAAGGAAGCTTTGAAAGTTTTTAGGAGGGTTTTAGAAGAATATTCTGCTGTTGTAGGGCCTGTGCCTGGGCTTTTATCTTATTGAAATGCCAAAGAGGACACTGAGCTTTTCTTCTTTTTCAGTTTTAAACTGATATTAGAGAGAGTGGTGGAAAGAGAGAAAAAGAAGAGAGAGCTGTGGAAAAAGAGCCTAAATTTGGCCAAAAATAGAATATGACTCATTGAATAACAAGTCACACTAAGATCATGTTTTAGTCTAATCCCTGAAAGCCAGAGCACATAGAATTAATTCTTAGTGGTCAAAGTGGAACACTGTATTAAATCTGTTTCAGATGAAGGTCCCAAACTTGATGATCAAGCTGGTTCTGTTTCTGTGGTTTGTAGTCTGAGATGCACATCATACCAAGACTCTATGTTACTCTCCTTTATAACCACAAAATGTAGTTGGGAAATAGATCAGCATATCAGCAAAAGTCTCTTACATTCTCTGTGTGAGCCAAAATAAGCAAAATGTCTCAGGTGGAAAATGGGATTTCTGGAAAGCATAACAAACTTTACAATATAGTCAGTATTCACTATACCCATGCCATTTTTCCATATATCAAGTTGATTGACGAGCCTCCAGAGTTCAGAGGGTGCTAGATTTAATAGATTCTACTGATAGTCATTTAAGAAAAGAACACCAGACCCAGCTGTTCATAAAAGGATAAATTAGGAATTACATTGTAGGTCAGTGAGTCTGACTTAAGTGTGAGGCAGGATCCTTGTGACAAAGTATAAGGTCAAGAGAAAACTGGGAAAGTATACTTAATAAAATTGCTCATCAGGATCACTTAAAGGTCAACTTGAGTCTGAAATGTGTTAAAGCAATGATCGGATAACTGTTGAAAAGCTGAAAAATGAGGACATTTAAAAAATAATGAATGAATGGAGGAGTAAATATATTTAAAAACCCATTGATATTTTAATTAGACTTGATAAATTAAGCAATAAAACAATTTACCCATAATAGCTTATGTTTTTTAGTAGGTGCATAAACATGATATTAGGGTAATGTTACACTTTACTCTCCATTCATTCTCTTACTAGTTTACAAATGCATACGTATTGAGAAGGAATCAGATTCCACTTGGAAGTTGTTATTGAGAAGAACTAATTATAAAAGAAGAGTAATAAGGCATTGGAATAGCTGGCTAATATGTTAATTTTATGTAAAGTAATATATATACTGTGCCCACATGTATTCAGGCAATCCACATGTGAGTAAAATGATAAAACTAACATAAATGAGTAATAAACCCAACCATGAATTACACATCAGGCTATATTCAGAAGATACCCAAATGGTTCATCAAAGGGCAAATTAACTCAGTAGTTCATTAGATGAGCCTTCTCTTGTGTCTTCAAGATGTGAAATTACAGAGGAATCCTACAATAGGAACTTAAATTCCCCCAAAAAATCTTGGTTTGAGATTGGAAGATTCCATATAAGAGAGTGAAGTACTATCATTCTCATTTAGCATGCTGCTGTTGTTATGTGCCATCGAGTCGGACCTGACTCATAGTGTCCTTGGGTTTCTGAGGCAGTATCACTATGGAAGTAGATTGCCCAACCTTCCTAAAGCAAAAAGAACTAAGGGAAGGTTGGGCAGTGTGCTGAAATCCCATAGATGATGACAAAACATTGGGAAAATAAACTATTTTCTACACACCAAGAGAAAGAATGGAAATACAGTAAGTTCCTGGGTCATGAGTGTTCAACTTATGGAGAATTTGTCCTTGCCCTTTACTTAAATTTGCTTTAACTTTAAAATGATTGATCACAACAAATCCTTCATCACAGTCACCTTCACTTGATGCATGCATAGCTTTTAAATTGTTGCAGTAAAATAAGTCTAAATAAGAACTGTATGCACCTGTTACAACTACTGACACATTTGGCTTAAAGACACATTTAGGAACTGCTCTCTTTTGTAAACTGGGGACTGTACAACTGCAAAAAGGGCAAGGAGGCCACATATTTTGACCTCTTAGAACCCCACAAGAGTAAGGCAGAATCACCATCAATAGCCCAAGGCCTATTACTGCAAGGCCAGACATGCTACCTCCCTCCAGCCCTTTCACCAACTGTTCCTCCCAAAGCACCCACCACCTCTCTCCTGGGTTTGATAATTCGCTGCAGTGGCCACACAGAACTCACAGATTATGAGGTTTATTAGGGAAGCACCAGGCTACAATTTGAGTTCAGGAAAAATGCTCAGTCTCTCTCCCCAGCCCGCCGTCTCTCACAGTCTCTCCCCCAGCAGTGCATGTCCCTCGGTGTCTTACTCAGCAATGCGTGTCTCTTGCGTCTCTTTCCCAGCAGCATGTGTCTCTTTCAGTAGGGCATGTCTCTTTCAGCAGCACGTCTTCCTCAACCAGCAATCAGAGAGCGTTCTGCAGAGTGGTCAAACCAACCAATCATAACAACAGAGTTCTAAACCTGAGAGTGAGCCTCCCGTAACATTGTGTTGTGCCACACCCAACAGAAATAACCCAGGCAGATAACATTTACAATCAGGAGCTCCTCAGTTGCTCATTCCACCATTGAGTTTACAATGACTTATGGGTAGAAAAGCCACACTAAGTAATTTACTACACTGCAACAACATACCCCAAAACAAACAAGAGAGTTTCAAAAAAGATGAGATGGCTACAGCAGAGAATCACATGCTGCTTTAGTGGCACTTTTTTCTTTTCTTTTTTTTTTTTTTTTTTAAGACTATTGTCTAGTTTCCTTTCTAAAACTCTTGCATCTGTTTAAAATTATGTAATGGCTGCAAAGCTGTTTGGCAGTAACTACAATTCCAGAAGTGGGAGTGATGGCTCAGAGGCAGATTTTGTACCTCTTAGCTCAGAACTAGTGAGGGTAAGAAGAGCTGGGTTGTATGTGTGACTTAAGGATGTCTATAGCACTATGTTGACCACCCCTGCCCCGATCCCTGTCACTACCATCGCCTGAAACAATTCCAGAGCCTTCAAAATGGTCTTTTTAGACAGTCCATTCGCCAAACAGCAGCCAGGGACTGGTTTTGAAAACACAGTGAATCTGCTCACATTACTTCCCTGATTCTATACTTCCAATGAGTTCCGATTGCATTTAGAATAAAGAACCACTTCTTTGCCTGGTGCTTGCCCACTTCTCTGTTCTCTCCCCCTTGCTGCTTACTTGCTCTCCAGTTGGCTTTCTTGTTCCTTGAGCACGCCAAGCTCACTCATGCAGAAGGACCTTCACACTTGCTGTTTTCTGTGCTATATCTTTGCATGACGTCTTATCCCATCAGATACATTTAGTGAGCTCCTACTGTATCCCAGCCACTGTGGTGGTAACATTTTTTCAGACAATATGTCTTGATGATATGATTGAAAATCTCATCCAGATGAATTGGTTTTTAAAAAACTATCCAGTGTTTTTCCCTAACTCTGTAAGATTAAGGCAGAAATTATCTTTATTAAAAGATGACCTTATGGGATTATTTATTTGAGTTTTTATGGTGGACAGTTTTTAACACCAATCCTTTTGACCTTTTCATTATGGTCCTTGTAAGTAAGTGTTTTAGAGGGAAGAGAAGGAAAAGATAAAATGATGGTCTTTATAATGAATAAGTCAGTTAAATATAATCGATTTTAAATTTAAAGCATTTTTCAGATATCACTCCAGTTGTTTGTCTGTATCTTGAACATTTCACTAGGACACACTCAAATAATTTTCCAGTTCACATATATGTGTGTTGAAATATATGATTAATTTATTCAATAAGTTTATGTCACTATCATGTTGCTTAAGAATTTGTGAAAACATGCCAGATTTTCTGTTCTAAGGTTTTTTTTTTTAATGCTGTTAGTGTTTAGAATGTTAGTGTCCATTCTATATTACAGATACATTTTTTTAAAAAAATAACTGAAATGATTATGAAAGCAGTTTTCTGGACATATATAAGTAAATGTAACTTTTTCCTTTGTATTTTCTACTATAAATAATGAAATTGTCCCATAAGAGTTTTTGCTTTTTTGGTTTTGTTTTGATCAAACTTAATCCTGCTTCTTGAGTTTTAAGTTCACAAATGTAAATAGCTAACTTGCATTACCTTTTTATTACTTTTTTTTTGAAAGTCTTTCTTTTTTTCAACCCCAAGGTTTCGGCCTCATCAAGATGCAGACCCTGAAAAGCCACGTGTTGCTGCTCTAATTGACAGACTCATTGCTTTTAAAAATAATGATCATGGAGCATGGGTCAGAGGAGGAGACATTCTTGTTCAGAATTCAGCGTGAGTATCCTCTTCAAGGGAGCTCTGGTAGCATAGTGGCTAAAGCACTTGAATGCTAACCAGAAGGCTGGTGGTTCAAACCCACCAGCCACTCCTTGGAAGGAAGGTTGGGCAATCCTACTTCCGTAGTGATACTGCCTCGGAAACCCAAGCAGGGGTCGCTATGAGTCGGGGCGGGCTCGACGGCACATGACAACAACAACAATCCTCTTCAAGGATCTCTAGTGGTGCAGTGGTTAAGGCGTTTGGTGCTAACCAAAAAGGTCAGTGGTTCAAACCCACCAGCCACTCTGCGGAAGAAAGATGAGATAGTCTGCTTTCATAAAGATTTACAGCCTTGGGGACATGTTGGGACAGTTCTACCCTGCCCTGTAGGGTTGTTACGAGTCAGACTTGACACGATAGAGGTGGGTTTTTGGTTTTATCCTGGTAACACCAATGTACTCATTTTTAAGGATAGTGAAAAAAACAAAGAAACAGTAGAATGAAAGTTCGTTGTTGGATCCTGGATCATATTATCAACAGACATTATGGGCAATAAGGAAGTATGCTAGAGTTAACAGACAGCTCATGTTTGGAGTTGTCTCATTCTGGTGCTTTTATTGGAACTGAATTTGTCTGGTGACAGGAGAGTTTTTTGATGAGATTGAGCAGAAACTGGGAATTTAACTTTCCATAACAAACGTGGACTATGTCAAAGAGCTAAATAAAGATTTTGAAACTACTTGGGTATTTTTCCCTCATTCTTGGAAACTCCTTAAAGTATTTCTGATGCTCTTCCATTGCCATTCAAAACAAAAGTTGTGCAATTCCACCTTAATAAATCTGTTGACTTATGTCTTAGCATGACTGGAGGCAGTAAGCACCTCACTTTTTCCCTATTTATGTAATATTAGCAGAGGTCTGATATATGTTGAGCTAAGAGCTGGTGCTCAAGATTCTGAAAATATTTTATCTGGCACTGACATTTGACATTAAGATTTGATATTTCACCATTATCTCTGACTTGTGTCATCCAAAAAATTGGTATCATGTTTAATCTATAGAAATAGCTTAGGTATAATTTTTGAAGAGAATACCAGGTTTTTTTTAAGTAATAATAATTATAGCTAATGTTTCCATAGGAGCTCTGGTAGCATAGTGCCTAAGGCACTGGACTGCTAACCAGAAGGCTGGTGGTTCAAACCCACCAGCCACTCCTCGGAAGGAAGGTTGGGCATTCCTACTTCCGTAGTGATACTGCCTCGGAAACCCAAGGAGGGGTCGCTATGAGTCGGGCCGACTCGATGGCAAATAACAACAACAACAACAACAATGTTTCCATGGGAGCTCTGGTAGCATAGTACCTAAGGCACTTGACTGCTAATTAGAAGGCTGGTGGTTCATACCCACCAGCCACTCCTCGGAAGGAAGATGAGGTAATCTGCTTCCATAGCGATACTACCTTGGAAAGCCAGGGGTGGGGTTGCTATGAGTAGGGTCGGAGTCGACGGCACATAACAACAACAACGTTTCCATACTGGTTACTATGCGCCAGCCATGGTTTTAAATGCTTTAAATAAATTGGTATGTTCAATGTTCTCAAGAAGCCTATAAAGAAGATTCTATTGTTCTTCTAATTTATAGATGAGGAAACTGAGGCAGAAAGAGGTTTAGGAACTTGCCCACAATCACATAGCTATTGGAATAGCGGGGACTTGAGCCAGGTACCCTACAACAGAGTCTGTGCTCTTAGTAATTGTGTAGTGAAACTTTAAGGTATTTTGCCAGTTAAATATGGAGGGAATCACCTATTTTTATGTGACTTGGTAAAATTTTATATGATCCTCATTCTTTTTTTTCTTACAGATTTGCAGATAATGGAATAGGACTGACCTTTGCCAGGTTTGTAATTGCTTAAAAACTACTTATTTTACACAGGAAAGTTGTATATTTGTTAGCATTTAGAAAAATCAGTATCCTCTTCCTGATGCCACTAGAGGGCCAAAAGAATATTTTTGTTAATTCATACCAAGTAGTAACTTTAATGTAGCTGGAAATTCACAGAGGGATAGACCTGTCATACTTTTTCTTAGAAGAAAATGCTTGGGATTTAGACCAAACATAATAAAAGTAAGGCCAAAAGGAGAGAGGGGTAAAAATTGGGAGCTTCTAAGAAGCTGTTCTACTTCAGCAATGGTCCTTAAAAATTAACATTTTTATGTTATCTGTTTTTTCCCAAATAACTGTAATTTTAAACATATTTGTCATCTAATTCTTGCTTGTTCTCCCCATTTGGAAATTTGTTGCTTGGGACTAAAATAATTAGTGTTGCTCCTAAAATGCAATGAAATTTATTTACATAAAATAGTTATTAACTTATATGAGGTATTTTCACAGTTTAGAAGCAATTTCTAAGGACTTGATTTTATGTATTAGAAAAGCAACTGCCTTCCTTTAACGTATTTAGCTTTATAAGTGATAGCTTACCTTCACAGGAGGGTAAACTTAAATTGCTAAGAGAAATTTGTCTAAGATTGTTCTCATTTTGACAGTGATGGGAGCTTCCCAAGTGATGAAGGTTCCAGCCAGGAGGTGTCTGAGTCTCTTTTTGTCGGCGAGAGCAGAAATTATGGCTTTCAGGGTGGTCAGAACAAGTATGTAGGCACTGGGGGAATAGACCATAAGCCTCGGACTTTACCAAGGAACAGGTAAGCGCTGCTTTAGCAGTGGAATGTTAAGTTTAAACAATAAAGTCATTCTCAAGGAGATTTCTATATTAATCCTGGATGGATTCTTCCCACAGTGACTCTTATCCCACCTTATCTTTGTTATTATTTCTGTTGCTACTATTGTTATTGTGCATATTGTCTTCCCAGAATTCTGGAGCATTAATTATTAACAACTTCCTAGATTTTATTATCAGTTTTATAACAAGGAGCGCCTATCTTGTTTCCCATTCCTTGTGTAAGACCTTATATGAGCTGGTGATTTTCTTTTTCTTTCCTTTCTTTCTTGAGTCGCAGAAAGCTGCCAAACCATAATTATGACATTAGGTCAGTTTTCCCTCAATATCTGAGGTTGGTTTTCAGAAATAGCCACTGGAAAAGGAAATTACCTTCTGAAAAAGAGTCCTAGAAAATGAGAGTTGATTGATGCCAAAGCTGACTCAAAACCTAACCATGGTTGTGCAACTAACTGCACTTTAAATGTTACGGGGGGATGGGGGCAGACTTTTGGTTTGTTGTCTGTCATCAAAACAACAGAATCATTAAAGTAGTACTTAGCACTAGAAAATTCTTCAAAACTTTTAGGGAACTATTAGGTAATTAATCTGTACCTTAATTCTGAGAAAGTCCTCTTCTACTTGTGAGAAAACTAAATGGTATCCTTGAAGGCCTCAAATCAGCACCAGTGGCTTAATTCACCAACTCTCCACCCCTCAAAGGAATATTCTCTCTGGATATTGGACTAGGACCAGTCAGGAAAAGGGGGAAAACATGGATTGTTAGCATTGTGTGGGGGCCCTTTTACTAGCTTCTGGCAAAGAGTCACTGTACTTGGCTCCTCTTCCACTCTGTTCCCAATCTGTCACTGAAATACTGAGTGTTTCTTATAGGCTCCTCTCTATGTAGACAGCCTGTCAGTCAGACCATGGAAGCCACCAGGAAAAAACTTCATGGATTTTTAGTAACTAACTTTATTAAATATATATGAGACACCAGTCCCTGTTTAAATACTCTATACGTATTAATTCACTTAATCCTCATAAACCCAACCTAGCTGCTGTCATCTTCCCTGCTTTACAAATGAGTAACTTGTCCAAGGTCACACAGCTCGTGAGTGACTGAGGTGGTATTCAAACCCAGTTGGGTTGGCTTCGCTGCTGTGCTTTTCATTATTTTGTTGTGGCTGTCATGCCTCATGTCGATTTTAAAGATAAATATGTATTGTGGTATGGGCTGCAGTATGATGGTAGCTGTCTTAGTTATGGAGTGCTGCTATAACATAAATATCACAAGTAGGTGGCTTTAACAAACATTTATTTTCTCATAGTTCAAGAGGCTAGGCTGGATGTCCAAATTCAGTGTCCTGCCTCTGAGGGAAGGGTTTCTCTCTTTCTTGGCTCTGGAAGAAGGTCCTTGTCTCTTTGAGCTTATGCTCCTGTGGCTTGTCATCTCTCTTCCCCCATCTTGGCTTGCTAGTTTGTGTTTACTCTCTTTTATATCTCAAAAGAGGTTGACTCAGGATACACCCTATACTAATACTGTCTCATTAACATAACAAAGACAAACCCATTCCCGAATGCGATTATAACTGGAGACATAGAGATTAGGATTTACAGTACATTTTTTTTGTGGTACACAGTTTAATCCAAAATGGTAGCCAACTCAGTTCCACTCATTTCGTTCTCTTTCAGCCTCCAGTTTTCTTTCACAATGCTTATTTGCTGCTTTGCTGAGGAGAATTTTCTAAAATAAAGATTTCTTATTGGACAAATGGATCCATATCTTTATTGACTTTTTGTACAAGGGAGAACCATTTTGAGATATATCATGATATATAGAATTTTAACCAGGCTTTTGGTTTTCTTGCTAACAAATAAGCTTTTATTGAAAACACTGTTAAGTTGTAAACTAATCAGTTGTGGAAATCCTCTGCAATACTGTTTAAAAAGTAATAGGAGAGAAACCTAACAAATCCAGTATATTATAAGTTTTGTACATTCATTATGGATGATGGGTTATGATTATGGCTAAGATTTTTATGTTTGAACAAAAAGAAAGAAAATGAATTAAATGAATTTCTCTAGCCCCTTAGACTTGGTGAACTTGAAGACTTATGCTTTTATTCTTTGAGGTATATAATTTTTTGCTGTCTTTATATCTTTTGTTCTCATTGCTAGAGATTTTGGGACTAAAACTGAAGTACTTAAGTTACCAAACAAAAAGTCTTAACTGTGTTATTTCAAGAAGCAAAACTATCTCATTGTGTCTTGTAATCATCTTCTCATTGTCTCAAAACAAACAAACAAAAACCAACAACAACAAAAACAGTTGAAATAATCCTATCAGCCAATTTCTCAGCAATCATTTTCTCTGTCTCCAAACCTACCTCAGATCTGCCTCTGTTCTGTGTCCCCACGACTTCCATCTTGGTCCAGGCCACAGTCAGCTCTTACCAGGGCTACCACAGTACCTTCTAATACATCTTGCCACTTATTCCATCCTCCACTACAATCTGTTTTCCTCATGGCAGTCAGAAGAGTCTTTTTGGGGGGAAAAAGGAAAAAAGGCAGATCATGTCACTCATTGCTCCACTAATTTCCCATCTCATATAGAATCATAGACAAATTCCTCACCATGGCCTACGAGGCCCTACATGATTTAGCCCTTGGCCACCTCTCTGTCCACTCATCACATTGCTCCGCCTGAGCTGGCCTTCCTTCAAATCCCCAAGCTTTTTTCTACCCAAGGCCTTTGCACTTTCTGTTCCCCTTGCCTGAAATGCTCTCTGCTCAGGATTTCTCATACCTACCTCCTTCTAACTCTCTATGTCTCAGCAGAGAAGTCACCTGTCCATCCTCCATTCTATCCAAGATACTATCCGTCCTCTTCCCAATTATTGTATTACTGTGTCTTACTGTCTTCACAGCACTTACTAGTATCTCAAATTATCCTTTGATTTTCTGTTTGTCTTTCCTACTACAGTATATGTTTCATTAGAGCAGAGATCTTGTCTTGTCTTGGTTACCAGTGTAGCCACAGAGCCTAGAATTGTGCTTTGTGCATAGGAGATATTTAACAGTTCAATAGTCTTTATAAAATGAAAATAAGTGTATGAAGCCCTGCTAAGGTGACAAGACCATGTGCATTAAATATAGTCTTGTATTTTGACAGGACATTTCCAATTAGAGGATTTCAGATTTATGATGGGCCCATTCATCTTACCAGGAGCACTTTCAAAAAATATGTGCCAACTGCAGACAGGTACAGCAGTGCAATTGGCTTCCTCATGAAGAATTCCTGGCAGATAACCCCCAGGAATAACATCTCCCTTGTGAGGTTTGGCCCACATGTAAGTATGGTCTTATAGTACTCACATAATGTCTGTGGTGGGAAAAGGGGCATAGCACCATCCCAAAGACAAAACACACAAATAAACAAAGGAATCACACTGAGTCTTTATGACTGGGAGGAGAAAGATATGCAAAAGAACTCGTATGTCCATGCCTCTGTCTTGTTGAGTTCAAGGTGAGAACCGAAGTCCTATATGACTTCAGAGTATTTCTGACAGGTGTTACCTTGAGAGGGAAAATACCAACAGTTTTAGAGTTTCACAGGGAGAATAGGACATCTGATTTTGTGAAATTCAGTCTAATTAGCTGGTGGAGTAGCTCATTGCCACTAAGAGATTTGGGTCTCAATATTAGATCCTACCTAGTATTTTACTTACCTGGGGCCTGTTCCTCTGGGGAATGAGAGGATAAAAGGTTAGGAATGAAGAGAAACCTGGAGGCAGTGTGACATAAATTGGGTTATTTCTGATTTAAACTTTAATAGGATTTTATGAAGATTACCAAGAACATATGGAAATTGTTGCCATTGCAGTAGCCTATAGAAGTAGTTTTCTTAGCTTTTGTTCCGTATGCCTTTACCTTTAAAACACAGGACAGTCTGTTACACATCACTTCTCCCTCATCTCACTAGCTCCATGATGAGAGTGGCACAAGAAGGAATGAGTCTCCGAGTGTCTAGCTCCTTTCTCCTTCAGACAGCTGCAACTGGAAAGTGCTTCATACTTGTATTATCCACCTCCACAGGCAAACTTTGTGGTTGCCTAGTTTGAGATAGAACTTGGAATCAGTTTGCCAAAGTTTGTATTTGGTTTTACAGAACATGGTCCAGAGACACAGGTGCAAATAGGGATATCAGCTTGGTTGAGTGGTTTTGTTTCAGGTCATGTTACTCCAGGGAAAGGTTAAGAGAGAGACTAGTACAAGGCTTCCCACACAAATAGGAAAGATCCTGGATCAGCTTCCCACTGTGGAGACTGGTTGTTTGTTTATTGCCCACGTGGAGTTCCGTTGGTGCCCGTGCCTAGATTTTAGTGACCACTGACAGGGTCATATTGAAAAATAGTTAGATATGCATTGTTTTTATATATAAAAACCATGAAGTTATAACAACATAACAGCATCTATACTGTTTGAGTCCAGTGGTATTTCTGTGGTGGTGACATTTTAGAGACAATTTGTGGAGGGAATGGTTCACAAAACTTTTTCTCCTTAAAACCTGAAAATATTACCTGTCTCTCAGATTTAATCATAGACAGTACAAAAAAGTCTAGAACTAAAAACCTAGAGCCGCTTGTCCCAAACTTCACTCTGCCCATTCAGTTGCTTATCAGTTAGATACTCAGTTTAAAAACATTCCAGGATGATGAGTGTTTAAAAGCATTCTTGAGGAGTATAAGCATGGCTTGAATAATGTTAGTAATTTGCTGCTAATAAAAAGAAGTTAAATGTTAACTGCAGCCACTTTGCAGCTTTGTTATGTGTTAAATATTTTGTGAGGTATTATCAAGTTGGTTGTGACTCATAGCGACCCTGTACATGACAGAATGAAACGTTGCCTGTCCTGCACCATTGTCATGGCTGTTGCTGTGTCTGAGCCCGTTGTAACCACTATGTCGGTCCGTGTAACTGAGAGTCTATCTTTGGCTAACCCTCAACTTTACCTAGCATGAAGTTTTCTGTAGTGATCGATCCGTCCTGATGACATATCTAAAGTAACTGAGACAGAGTCTCACCACCTTGTTTCTAAGGAACATTCTTGTGCTTTCTCCAGGGAAGATTTGTTTGTTCTTTTGGCAGTCTATGGTCTATTCAGTATTCTTTACCAATGCTGCAATTTGTATGTGTCAGTTCTTCTGTCTTCCTTGTTCTTTGTCCAGCTTTCACATGCATATAAGGTGACTGAAAATATCATGGCTTGGGTCAGGCCCACCTTAATCATCAAAGTGACATCTTTGTTTTTAACACTTTAAAGAGGTCTTTTGCTGCAGATTTGCCCAATGCAAAAGCTTATGGATAGCAATGTTTTAAACATGAAAGTTCATTCTACAAGTGAGAGGAAATGACAAGAAAATCATTGAGTTGGACTTTGTGTTTAGAAGAGAAATAGTAACATACATCTTTTAGCAGATTCTAGTGACTTCTGGTGGCGTGACTAAGTGCCTAAGGCGTGACTACTAACCAGAAGGCTGGCGGTTCAAACCCACCAGCCACTCCTTGGAAGGAAGGCTGGGCAATCTACTTCCATAGTGATACTGCCTTGGAAACCCAAGGAGGGGCTGCTATGAGTCGGATCTGACTCGACAGCAGTGAGTTTGTTTTTTTTTTTTTCCTTCAGTGAGTTCAACAGTGACCTAACGATACCAAATTTAGACTGTATTTCAGATTTGAACCATACTTATTTTTTGGTAGAGGGGGTCATATGAACAAATAATTAAAGTATTCAGAGTGAAATGACACGATCAACTAGCTTTGAAGATAGAACTTATAATAGATTTATTCTAACAGATATCATTTACATACAGGAAAATACACAGATTTAAGTATATAGAATATGACTTAACAAACATATACATGACTGCTTAGCCCTCTCTGCTGAACTGTTCAGATATCCATTACCACAGATTAATTTGCCTGGAGAACAAGTAATCGTTTTTAAATGGTGTGGGGGGAGGTAAGGGGGAGACAAAGGGTAACATTTGCTACTTGGATTCTGTAAGGCTTTGCAATTTTCTTTTTTCCAGGCATGTCAGTAATTGAATAGGAAATTATGATTGATACCATAGTAGGCAGCTGTGTGCTGTCACTGGGAACTACTTTAACATCAGGGAGTTGTAATGGACACATGTGCTGGATCCTTGCAGGTGTGTTGTCTCAGGTGGCAGAGCCCGCATTTTATGATGTGCTTGCTTTTTACTGTTGTCAGGTCTCTCTGAATGTCTTCTTTGGAAAGCCTGGCCCTTGGTTTGAAGATTGTGAGCTAGATGGCGATAAGAACTCCATATTCCATGACATTGATGGCTCTGTGACAGGATACAAAGATGCTTATGTCGGAAGAATTGACAACTACCTGATCCGCCATCCAAGCTGTGTTAATGTTACCAAATGGAATGCCGTAGTCTGCAGTGGGACCTATGCCCAGGTAGGCTCAGAATGCACTACGATATCTGCTTCCTTATCACGCCTGATAACACTGTGCCTGTGATAAGTACTTCTCAGTTTTTCATTGTGATCAACACTTACCAAAGCATGATTTTTCTTAAAGAAAATAAAATTGACTGGGGGTCATGGGCTTACAGAATTTTACTTAAAACACAATTCTCTTCCATCCCCTAACTTAAACTAACGTAAACAAGTGGAAAAGTGGGTCCCAGAGAAGTGAGTGATTTGCCCTTAGCTAAATAGGGTTGGGATATAGTTGAGGCAAGAACCTATATTTCCTGATTCTCCAGCCAGGGTTTTCTTGCCACATTATAGCTGTGCCCCAAGTATTCTTTGCTTTCAGGGTCATTATCTCTACCAAATTAGGGAGTCTGGCTTTTGAGGCAGAATAGTAATAGATCACTTGGAAAGTGAGATGGACTGTTTTCCAGGTATGAGAGATGACTGGAAAGCAGGCAGGGCTGGGAATTGGAAATGAGAGGGCAGAGAAGGAATCAAAGTAAACTCTTCTGATTATTTTAAGATTGTCTGTGAATGTCTATGAAAATAGGAAGAGGGTGAGAAACACCTTTGTAAACAAAGACTGGTGTGTACTTACTAACTTGATGGTGGCGTAAGAGGATGGACTAATTCCAGAGGGAGTATGTGTGTTTAGGAGTCCCAGGATGGTATAGTCACTTAGTGTATTGAGTGCTAACTAAAAGATGGGAGGTTTAAGTCCAACAGAGACACCTTGGAAGAAAAGCCTGGTCATCTACTTCCATAAAAACCAGCCACTAAAAACTCTACTGGGCAGAATTCTACTCTGACACATGAGTCACCAGGAATTGGCATTGACTCGATGGCAGCAGTTTTTTTAATCTGTGGTTGGGGTATAGGCTGTGGAGCCAGAATGCCTGGGTTTGAATCCTCGCTCTGTTGTTTCCATGTGGCAGTCTGTTTTCATAAAGATGTACAGCCTCGGAAACTCTGTGGAGCAGTTCTACTCTGCCCTAAAGGGTTGCTATGAGTCAAAATGGGTTTCGGTTTTTGATGGCCTGTGTACAGTGAGGATAATAATTGTTCCTCTCTCATGAAGTTGTTATGAAGATAGAGTGAATGAATACATGCCAAGTATTTACCACATGACCAGGCTCATATTGAAGTGCTTGCTGCTATAGTATTAGTTGAAGAGCAGGACTCTAAGTGGCAAAAATGCCTTTAATAGTGATATTTGGATGGATTGAAGAGATTGCAGAATGGAGGTACCAGTTGCCTACACCTTTGGGAGGGAGCAGGATTTTATTTCCATAATTTAGACAGTAAATTGGTAGGCTTTTAATAATGGATTGCTCAGCTGCCAACCTAACAACTGGAGTTTTGAGTCCACCCAGAGTTGTCTCAGAAGGCCCTAGTAATTTACTTGTGAAAAATCAGCCACTGAAAACCCTACTGAAGACGGCTCCCCTCTGAGGAACGTGGGGTCACCATGAGTTGCAATCGCCTCTGCAGCAACTGGTTTCATCCGCCTTTGAATCATGATTGTTAAAGAATGCTGTGATTCTGAAAGTGGAAAAAAAAAATAAACTTTGAAAATGTTTAGATTCTTATCTATAGATAAAACAAAGGGCTTCAACACAGTAAAGACTGGAGAGAGTTTCTGGTTTGTTTTTATGAGATGTTAGCATGTTTGTGGTGGAATTTTTCATTCTCATGAGCAACAAAGATATAATACTTGCCTAATTCCTGGGGCAGGGGGCAGGGGACAAGGAAAGGATGGGGAATTAATTACAGTATAATAAAAAATGAAAGAATAAAATGTGATTTTTTTTTTTGATTCATTATATTTTTAAGCAAAAGGCACCCCAAAATTAAGTTGATTTGTCAGTACCTAGGAATCTATAAAAATTCTAGAATTAAAACAAAAACAAAAAGCTTTTAGTTCTCTTGTAGCTACAGCTTTAGTCAAATTTCTTGCCAGCCCCTTATATTAGTGTATGTTTGTATGTCTGTCTTAAAGTGGTGGATGCTAACTAATAAAAAACTTTGTTTTTTTAAATTACTATAAATGTGCCTATAAAATACATGATTATGAGAACTCCTGATTTTCCTTATAAATTACAGTTGTTACTGTAAATGTGTATATTTTTTCATTTGCTCATTCAACATTTAATCCACAAATTACTCAGTCCTAAGAATGGGAACCTAATCCTTCTATCACAAAGCAGAGTAGTAATTCTGTTTTTATGTGTAGATGAAGAAAGAAATATGTAAGTTGTTTACTACTTTCTAGGAGGCTTTAGAAATGGTGGGGCTACAGATCCGAATTCAGACCTGACCACATGTCAGATACTCTCTGAGAATTTGGAGTTTGAGCTGGGAGTCATTTGTTGTAAGGAGCTTTGGTGGCTCAGTGGCTGAGCTCTCGGCTGCTAACTGAAAGGTTGGTAGTTTGAACCCATGCAGCCACTCCATGAGAGAAAGACACACTGTCACATGGGGTTGCTTTGAGTCAGAATTGACCTGATGGTGCCCAATAACAACAAAAGAAGAGAGATGAGCATCTAGAAAATTATCTTGTGGATGGGTTGTTAAGGGTTAGGCATGTTGTAATGTAAATGTCAATATTCTGCAAGTGTTTTAATTCTTCTGGAGAATTTGGTTACAGGATAACCCACCCACTGCCATTGAGTCGATACTAACTCATAGTGACCCTATAGGACAGAGTAGAACTGCCCTATAGGGTTTCCAAGGCTGTACATCTTTATGGAAACAGACTGCCTCATCTTTCTCCCATGGAGTGGAGCAGCTGCTGGGTTCAAACTGCTGACATTTTGGTAGCAGCCGAATGTGTTAATAACTACTATGCCACCAGAGCTTCTGGTTACAGGATAGTGATTTGTTTTAGGAAAATTGTTTTGAGTTTTGTCTTTGGAGGATGTATTTGGGGAAGGTTTTGTTTTGAAATAACAAGTGGTCCAAATGGCACTGGAATAAATTCAGAACTTTCAAATTTGTCTCACTTGAATGTCCTCCCCCCCCCCAATTTTTTGCAGAGCTTTTTATAATTTTTTTTTTTTTTTTTTTTGGATAGGTTAAAAATGACTTTGGCTGATGTAGGTCATGGAAAATTTAAAGTCAAAGTCGTAGGATATTTAAATTCTCCCTCTCTTAGTTTAGAGGAAAGTCTTTTGGATTTGCTTAGAGGGTATCAGTTTTCACATTAGCTTGCTAATTTTTTTGTATGTGTGTTCTTCAGATTGAGAGATTGCTTTGACAAGCTGTATAAGCCACAGAGGTTTTACATTCTGATGAATAAGCCGGCCCATTGGGTGGAAGAGATGAGGAAGATCTTGGCTAGCAAAATGCATGATCTGTTTTCATCATTTCAGATTGGGCAGGCTGCATGCAAGCGTCTAATAGTGTGAAGTTGGCTGCTGCTCGTTTTGTCTGGCACAGACCACAGAATCCACAGAATCTCTTTGCAAAATAATGACACTTAACTTTGTCCTGGAAATGTTTGTTCAATTAAATCTTCCTTCTCTTTAATTCTTGGTTATTTTTTGAAGGTCTATGTGCAAACATGGGGCACTCAGAATCTTAATATGACCATCACACGAGATGAATATCCATCCCACCCAATGGTGCTCCGGGGCATTAACCAGAAGGCTGCCTTTTCACAGTACCAACCTGTAATCATGCTGGAGAAAGGCTATACCATCCACTGGAATGGACCAGCACCACGGACTGCTTTTCTGTACCTTGTAAACTTCAACAAGTATGCCTATCTTATCTTGTTTCCAGAAGGCACACAAGTAGTAATTTGGTGGAGAAAAGTAGTGACTTTAATTAGCTTTGTTATTGTTAGTTGCCACTGTGTTGATTCCAGCTCGTGGCCAACCATGTGTGCAGAGTAGAACTGCTCCATAGGATTTTTAAGACTGTGACCTTTTGGAAGCAGATAGCCAGACCTGGCTTCTGAGATGCCTCTGGGTGGATTCAAACTGCCAGCCTTTTGGCTAGTAGCTCAGTGCTTAACCATTTGTGCCACCCAGGGAAACTTTTAATTAGCTACCCACTGCCATCAAGTCAATTGTGACTCATAGCGACCCCCATTGGGTTTCAAAGGCTATAAGTCTTTACTGAAGTGGATTGCCTCATCTTCCTCTCATGGAGCGGCTGGTGGTTTTGATCGGCTGACCTTCTGGTTAGTATACACACGCTTTACCCACTATACCACCAGAGCTCCTTTTTAATTAGCAAGTAGTGACTAAAGAATGGTAAATTCATGTACTTTGCTTACTTATAGGAAGATGTGCATTTCCTATTGATGGAATTAAAAGATTATACAAGTAGAGTCCTGTCTTTTCAAAAGCAGTTTTTCATGGGAAAGCTTATACAGAAATGAGCGTTGCATGTAGAAAGCCATTTCATGATGAATTTTAATACAGTGTACAGAATGTTTTCATTTCTTACAGCTCAGATGGAAAGAAAGTTTCATCAGGTATTTCAACTGATCATTTGGTTACCTGCAAAATTGAAAGATTTTGAGGCCAAGTCTGTGTTTCACAGAAGAGAGTGTGTGATTGATTAATAATGTCTGCTGTGGACATGCAGTAGAAGAGCTGGAGCATGAATGGCACATATGTAAAGATGAATGAGAAAAATACTTGTCCTACAAGAGCTTGTAGTATAGAGGTAGAAAAACATTGCAAGTAAATAGATAAACACACCAATTTTTAATGGACAAAAGATAGAGCAACTAATTCTGACTGATGGAGTTGGGCCAGGCTTGCACTGAAGAAGTGTTTCTGATCAACTGATGAATCAGTCTTATTACAAAGGAGTTTTCTGGGAGGTTCAGATGGTTAAGCATCCAGCTGCTAACTGAAAGTTGGCAGTTCAGATCCACCCATTGGTACCTCAAAAGAAAGTCCTCACTGTCTGCTTTCAAAAGGTCTCAGCCATTGAAAACCTTATGGAGCATTGTTCTACTCTGACACACATGGGTTAGACATGAGTTGGAATCGACTTGATGGCAACTGGTTTGGGCCAGTTCTACTCAGGGAATGATGGGAGAATAGGGCACATCAGGAGAAATGACAGGAGATAAAACAGAAAGGAGGGGTGGGCTTTGTCAAAAGGCTGGGTAAACCAGTCTTGATGTGTGTAATCCATGGCATTCATGCAAGTGCTCAGTTATATAGGTAGAAACTGACAACTTGTTCTCCTGACTGTACATAAAAACTGAGGTGGCTTGTACAGCTAGTGGGTTTTAAAGCTCTGATTTGTCCGAACTCTCTTCTACCAACCAATTCAAATGAACAGAAATGGACATGGAACCTGTGAGAATTCAGCCACTAAGGTCTCTTCCCAGGAGAGATGAACACTGTGGTGGATACCCCTTGTTCTGAGATATTTAGGCCTCTGACACACTCTCTAAACTAAACTATTACTAATTTCCTATACCAGAGGCTGTTGCTTTTCTAGACCCTTTCTGTAAAATAGCAATTCCCTTTTCCCCATCACCCAAGCTAAAATTCCCAGGACTCATCTCTCCATTCCATTAGTAACCAAGCCTTATTGATTTGATCTCCTTAATGCCATTCAAATCTCTTCATTTCTTTCCACCCCCATTGCTCATGATTGAGTTCAGGCCACCATCATCTTTTACCTGGATACCTGAACAGCCTCCTACTTGATCTCCTCATCTCTAATCCTTAGTTCTGTTGTGTCCAGAGGCCAATCCGATAATGTCATTTCTATATATGAACCATGGAGAAGTCAGTGAAAGAAACAATGATTGTCAGAGAGAAAGGAGTGTTGTCAAAGAATGATCAACAAGCCAACAAGTTAGATCGAGCAGGATAATCAATTTGATATGAGATAGTACAATCAAATAGTATACAGAGTTCCACACATAACTGTTGAGGAAATATTGGGCAAGGGGAAACCTTTTAAAGTAGAAAAAAGCTGAGCCTAGAAATTATAAAAATCTACTTGGGCTTTAAATTCAGTAATAGTTTCCTTATATAGTTAATTAACTAAAATTTTGTAGAAATTACATGGTGAGCAGAGGCAAGAGGAAGAAGAGGAGATGGGCATTGTTTTACGAGATGGGCATTGTTTTACTCAATTCATTATAATTATGGGAGGTCACAGATTTTGTCATAGTGCATTTTCTGAAAATAAACTTTAATAGTTATAAAAGTTAGATATATGCATTATACAAAATAAGAAAAATAAAGAAAGTTGAAGTAATCTCCAGTCCTTCTAGTTGAAGTGTGGTATTGTAAACATTTTGGGGTCTTTCCCTTCTTCCTTACCCTGAAGTGTTCTCACTCAGCATATGGATATACCATGATATATTTAAGTACCTTCTTCCCCTCACCCCATGGACATTTAGATTCTTTTCTTACTGGGCCCCTCTCTTGCTATTACAGATGATACTGCATAGAACATCTTTTTTGTATACATCTTTAGTCTGCATTTCTTATTATGTTTTAGTGAGATTATTGAGTTAGATCTCTGTGAACAATTTTAAGGCTTAGTTACATATTGCTTACAAATTCTTTAGAGTTTTACCAGATACCATTCCACTGTTAGGCCATTAGTGTTTCCATCTTAATGCCCCCATACTCAGCCATTTCACCTATCTTTATTATCTATTTGCAGTGTCTAAGTACATGTTATCCAACTTCTATTCACATGTTCTCAAGTCCTACTGAAACCAAGGATTTTTTGTAGGACATATAAATGTTACCAAAATATCAGTAAGAGAAATTTGAGTAACAGATAAAGGTAGATGATCCTACAGTGTGTCAGGGTTCGGGATTAAACACAGCAGGAATTTAAGGAGAACATTGTAGCTAAAATTTGCCTGTGCTGTAATACTCAAAAGATACTGGCTCAGAGCCTTTGTTGAAAACAGTTGGGGAGTTCTTTAAAAGCTAAACACAGAATTACCATATGATATAGCAATTCCACTCCTAGACATACATCCCAAAGAACTGAAAGGAAGGACTCAAACAGATACTTGTATACTAATGGTCATTGCAGCATTATTCACAGCATCCAAAAGGTTTTCTGTAACTCAAGTGTCTGTTGACAGATGAATGGATAAACAAAAAGTTATATATCCTTATAATGGAACATTATTCAACCATAAGGAGAAATTAAGTTCTGATATATGCTACATGGATGAACCTTAGAAATATTATGTTCAGTGAAATAAGTCAGACCCAAAAGAACAAATATTGTTTGAACCCACTTATTTGAAATGTCTAGAGGAAAAATGCAGAGACATAAAAGTTTATTACTGGTTATGAGAACCGAGGGAAGAAGGAAATCTAGAGTTATTGTTTATGGGGTTCTGAGTTTCACTTTAGGGTGATGAGAAACATTTGAAAATGGATGGTGGTGATGGTTGTACAACAGGATGAGTATTATTAATGTCATTGAATTGTATACTTAAAAATGGTTAAGACAGCAAATGTTTTTTCTGTGTATGTGTGTATTTTACCATATTAAAATTTTTAAAAAAATATACCATCTCAAGTATGAATTAAATATTTATTGTCTCTCCTTCATAGGAATGACTGGATTCGAGTTGGCCTCTGCTATCCATCCAACACAAGTTTTCAGGTTACCTTTGGATTTTTTCAGCGGCAGAATGGCTCATTATCCAAAATGGAAGACTATGAACCTGTACGTTCACTTGAAGAACTGCAGAGGAAACAGTCTGAGAGGAAATTCTATTTTGATTCCAGCACTGGGTAATTCAGTAGAGCCAAGATTGAGAATTATTGCTATTTTTCTTTAATGGTGAAATTACTAGTTCTTCAGAGTAGCTAAGAATAGGCCATGATGTGATGGGTGCTTAGGAAAGCAGCTGGTGTGGGGTAATTCTGTGCACATCACTATTAGAGGCTTAGAGAAGAACGAGAATGACTTATAATTATAGTTGTCAGTAGGAATCCATGAAAATGTTTGCCGTATACCTATTAAGGCAATTTAGAGAGAGAAATTATCCTTGTCAGTAAAAATCCAATAGGCCAAATTGGGAATTAAAATAATCTTTTTCCATAACAACTCTTAAGATTATTTACATATGCTATCAAGGAGCTCTGGTGGTGTAGTGCCTAAGGCACTTGACTGCTAGCTAGAAGGCTGGCAGTTCAAACCCACCAGCCACTCCTCAGAAGGAAGGTTGAGCAATCTACTTCCATAGTGATATTGCCTCAGAAACCCAAGGAGGGGTTGCTACAAGTTGGGTCCGACTAAGTGGCAAATAACAACAACAATAGTTCATACCGCAGTAAAACTCATTTTTCTCTTCCTACTGACCTTAAGGCTCTCTCAAGTTGACCTTTCAAAATCACTGTATAACCTTGGCCTATTAGCTTCCAACTTTCTCTGGGTTGCATCTTTCCACTTTTTAATTCTAATCCTGTTCTCCTCGGGTGCTGTTGGCTTTGTCTGCTTTTTTCTAGTTACAGTCTCCCAGCCTTTGGGTTATGGTAGGCTTGATCTCCTATACCCTCCCAGCAGATAGCAAAATCCTTCCATAGCCATTCCTTTAGCTGACATTCCTACTGTGTGCCATTGTCTAGGTACTAGATGGATGCTAACGTGAATAAGACACATTTCTTAAGTCCTGTGAATTCACAGTCCATTGAAGGATGGAAGCAAGTAATTAGAGAGCAATGAGTTTAAATGCTATAAGTGCTATAGTGGGATATTCAGGGTGGTTTTGGGTAACCTACTCAGCCCGAGGTACCCAGTGTCAGCCCAGGAAAGTGACACTGGAGCTAACTCTTGAGGAGTAAATAGGAGGAGACGGAAGAAAAGATGAGTGAGGCGAGGTCTTCCAGGCAGGGGAACAATGTGCAAATGCATGGAGGCATGGAAGAACATGGCATGGCATGTTTGGGGAAGGCGAAAAGTTCCAAGTGGGGAGAGGGTTGCAGGATTGATTAGGGGAAATGGAGTTGGAGTTCAGTCATTATGTGCTGTATTAGCCTTTGAATAACATACAACTTGTTCATTGTCCAGTGGCGCTCCAGCAGCCATGGCTGTGAGCTTAAATCTTTCCGTCTCACAGTGTTCAGATTCTAATTAGATTTAAACAATTTACCTGGACTTGGATTTTACAGAATTTCCACATTTCCACAGAAATAAATGAAACACTCAAATTTGTAAGGACAGTCCAAATTACATTTAATCATATTAATGATTAAATGTATTTCTTAAAAAGTGAGAAATATTTCCTAGTCTGGGTATTTCAAGAGTCCCTCAGCCTCTGAGGTGCTAATTCTTTTTAATCCTATTCATCTTGACTCTTTTAATTATTTACCAATTATTACATAATTGATTAATCAAGGTCTTGCTTTCTGGAAGTGTATTTGTTAAAATTACTGGATGTCAGGACAATGGCTGATTTTTACCTCCTATTACAACTTTGCATTGTACATTGACCTCATATTAAGATATGAATTCCTGATCTCTGGTAATCAATCCCACTTGATCTAGTTCTTTAGAATCTTGCCATCCTTTTGGTTTCGAAGGACTGAGTTCACTGACAGACATTGGACTGCTGCCTGAAAGTTAGACTTTTTCTTTCATCTTGGCAGTAGGAAGATAATCCAGAGTGGGTGGGAACTGCTTTTGGCCCCAGTACAGATGGAAGGACCCCAAGCCCATCTGCTCTTGGTAAACATCACAGGAACTGATTTGAGACCATATCTTAGCCTTAGCCAAACAAGTCAGAATTGCTCCTTTTATTATTCCAGCTTTGTGCCTTAAACCAAAATGATTTATGAACCCCCAAAAAAAGAATAAACCACATTAATTTACTGAATCCTAAACTCAACACTAGTATCAAGTTTTCCGAGGAATTTTTGAACCAAGCCAAATTCCATCCTCCCAAATTACCTTTTGAACTAATTCAAACCAGAAATCAACTTTGATATCTTCCAGAACAACTGAATCAGGATATCCAAAATTTTCTAATGTTTATTGCATTTGACTGAGGATGCTAGTAGTAGAAAAAAGAAAGATAAACAATATATTTTTCAATATATTTTATTCTTTCTTTTAAAGAAAAATCACCTTATGGGAGGGAATATCATTTTGACAATGAGTCTTACTTGAGGAAGTTTCTAAGTTTTTGAGACTAAGTCTAACACCACATGGGTTTGTTTTTGTTTGTGCAGATTGCTGTTTTTATATCTCAAAGCCAAAGGTCATAGGGATGGCCACAGTTACTGTTCATCTCAGGGATGTGAAAGAGTCAAGATCCAGGCAACAACAGACTCAAAGGACATCAGTAACTGCATGGCCAAAGCTTATCCACAGTATTACCGAAAGCCATCAGCAGTTAAGCGGATGCCAGCCATGCTGTCTGGACCGTGTCTAGGCTGTGGCACCAGCCAGGTAAATGAGAAGTGGGATTGCACTGGGAGAAAAGTCAGAAGGTTTCTTTGCAATATAAATAGATGTTCTTGGAAACATCTCTGTTGCCAATTTATACATGTTGGATGACTTATTCTGAATATTGGCTCTTTCTGCAATGTGATGTTCGTCAGAAGCAAACTAGTCTAAATAAATAAGAAAATAATTTCCCCCTGTGAGTCCCTTGGTGGTACAAACAGTTAATACACTCAGCTGCTAACCAAAAGGTTGGAGGTTTGAGACCACTCAGAGTACCTTGGGAAAAGGCTTGGCAATCTACATTCAAAAAATCAGCCATTGAAAGCCCTATAGAAAACAATTCTATTCTGACACCCATAGGGTCACCATGAGTTGGAGTCAACTGGTGATACGTCACTTTACCCTGGATAAATGTGAACTCTGCGTGCTTTGAAGTTAGAAGGTGCTACATTGGTCACCATCTTTTCTTTCTCAGATAATGTGATTCCATTATCATACTGTGTTTTGGTTTACATGTCAGTGATACAATGTTCTGGTTACCTAGTGCTACTCTGACGAGAATATACCACAAATGGAATGGCCTTAACAATCAGAAGTTTATTCTCTTATAGTTTGGAGGAGGCTTTAAGTTGAAGTTCAAAGTGTCAGGCTCTAGGGGCTAGGTGAAAGCTCCTCAACCTTGAGTTCCAGCTCTGCCTCCTGCTTCCAGGCCACTGGAGCTAGAGGCGTTTCTTCACTCAGACAGCTGTTGCCTATTGAGGCTGAGATGCCCCAAGGTTGATAAGTAAAAAGGCACAGTCCCAATGTTATCAAACCACATGGCAGGCCATGAATTTAAGTCCATTTGTAAGTCCCCAGGTCAGCAGAACATGGCAGACTGCTGAACAACAACATGGCTACATGCAGGGTCCGAGCGTGCCATAAGCTAGAGACTATCCCAAGGCTTCTCCTTATATACAGGAAACAGACCACATCCCAAAGGCAGCAACTCAGCTGCTTGTGGTGGATCCCACCATGGAGTTGATTGCCAGTCCCATCATGGGGAATAACTACCACCAGCTGCCCAGCCACTCAACCAGGCCCAGCCAAGTTGACATACAAATTTAACTACCACATATAAACAATACTTCCTTTGTTTTACTTGTATAAACTTTCTCGTCAGAAAATGCAGCTCTTGTGAAAATTGGTAGAAGGCTGCTCTTAATTTTGAAGCTAGTGCTATTACATTTATCTATAATTAAAAGTACAGATTGACTTTGGCTAGAAGTGAAAATGCTTCTCCCAACTTACCATTCAAGGAGCTCTGGTGGGTCAGTGGTTAAAGCATTCAGCTACTAACCAAAAGGTTGGTGGTTTGAATCCAGTAGCCACTCTGTGGGAAAAAGATGAAACAGTCTGCTTCTATAAAGATTTACAGCTTTGGAAACCCCATATGGGGCATTTCTACCCTGACCTATAGGATTGCTTTGGGTTGGAATTGATGGCAGGGGGTGAGAACCTAACATTCTTAATGAGAGAGTCTTCTTCGAGATCTTGAAAAAGCGTAGGAATGAAAGTAAATCCAAAATAGGAGCTAAAAATCAAACATAAGGGTGGAGTTCCAAAGGAAGCTAATATTGCCCTAATTTGTGTTTAATCTTTACACAAACAAATATGGGCTTAGGAAAGTGATTCTTGGGCTACTCCTGGGCCATCCCAGACCTCCTGAATCAGAAGCTCTGGACATAGAGCCCAGCATTCCCCCAGTGGATTCAGATACACCCTAAGCTAGGGGTTTTTCTTTTTTTAAGCCAAGAATTGCCACAAAATGCATACTCCTATTGATAATGGATAAAAGGAGCTCTGGAAGCATAGTGACTAAGGCATCTGACTGCTAACCAGAAGGTTGGTGGTTCAAACCCACCAGCCACTTGGTGGAAGCAAGACTGGGCAATCTATTTCCATAAAGATTTACTGCCTCAGAAACCCAGTGGGGGTTGCTATGAATTTATGTTTTCCATTAGGGTATATAATAAGTATTTTTTAAATGGCAACTTCACTATCATGGTACATATTGGTCTTTCATAGTTCTGAGCCACCTCTACTCTTCAGTACAACTAAAGCCAAAAGCAAAAAGTGTACATGTGAATGTTAGATGGGTTGTTTCTGTCCCGTGCAATGTTTAGACTGTTAAAGTGATGTTTTGAGATAGTCTTTGTGGGGAAGTAACCTCTTCAGACTAATTTTTAGATTGATTGTGTCAAGAAAGTCCTTTATTACTAAAGAGATGTTATGCCATTTATAATAATATAATGTATAATAAAATTTTAGGAGCTCTGGTAGCATAGTGCCTAAGGCACTTGACTGCTAACTAGAGGACTGGCGGTTGAAACCCACCAGCCACTCCTTGGAAGGAAGATGGGGCAATCTACTTCTGTAGTGATACTGCCTCGGAAACCCAAGGAGGGGTCACTATGAGTTGAGTCTGACTCGACGGCACAAAACAACAAACAACAACATAATAAAATTTTAATATATAAAATAATCACCACTGGAAATATTCTAGGCCTATGTTATTAAATTATTCTAGGCACTAATGCTTAGCATTCTTGATCCTTTATAACTGAAACATCAATCATACTTTGTTCTAAAATAATTATTGATAATTTATTTTGAGCAATTATAAAATATTATTACTTTTATTTGGAAGTTTTAGGGTTGTTATTATTATTATTATTTTAATATCAAGAGCAAACTCATATATATTACTCAAACTCACTGCTGTTGAGTCAGATCCAACTCATAGCGGCCCCTCCTTTGGGCATCCTCGGATACCTTCCGAGGCAGTATCACTACGAAAGTAGATCTCCCAATCTTCCTTCCAAGGAGTAGCTGGTAGGTTTGAACCGCCAGCCTTCTGGGTAACAGTCAAATGCCTTAGGCACTATGCTATCAGAGCTCCTCATATATATTATGAGTAAGTAACAAAAGTCACGTGAATTTTTGTCCCCAAGCCTTCAACTTCAACAAATATCTGTGTACTTTGTGAATGCTTGGTATCATGATTATTTACTCTTGCACATGAAGTTGTTAATATTGACTTCTTGTGGCTATATTCCTTTAAGTGCTAACTTGTATGAGAGTAAAAGTGCTTTTAAGGGAGAGATAGCCTTCAGGGAGGAGGTAGAAGGTAGATTTTGGACAGTGGGAGTATTTGCCAGAGCAGGATAAAGGGAAGGGCATTCTAGGTAAGGGAGTTCTAAAGGGACAGGAAGGCCACATCTTCTGACCTCCTCTAACCGCACAAGAGGAAGTCAGAATCACCATCAGTAGCCGCCTATTCCTGCGAGGCCAGACATGCTGCCTTCCTCCAGCCCTTTCACCAACCCTGACACCAACCGTTCCCCCTGCAGCACTCAACACCTTTCTGCTGGGTTCGATAATTCACTGCAGTGGCCACACAGAATTACAGATTACGGGGTTTATTAGGGAAGCACCAGGTTACAATTTAAGTTCAGGAAAAATGCTCAGTCTCTCTCCCAGCAATGCGTGTCCCTCATTGTCCCTCTCAGCAATGTGTATCTCTTGTGTTTGTTTCCCATCACCACATATCTCTCAGGAGCACGTGTCTCTCAGGAGTGCATTTCTCTCAGGAGCATGTTCCTCCTCAGCCAGCAGTCAGAGAGAGTTCTGCCTCATGGAGGCCTCCTTTTGAGCCTGGCAGAGCGGCCAATCATAACATCAGAATTCTAAGCACCTGAGAGAGAATGAACTTCCCAGAACATTGCTTTGTGCCACACCCAACAGAGATACCCCAGGTGGATAACTTTTACAATCAGGAGCTCCTCAGTTGCTCACAGCAAATTCCACCATGGAGTTTACAAAGACTTTAGGCTAGAAAAGCCATACCAGGTAATTTACTATACACTGCAGGGAGCAACATCAGGAAAGGCAGAGTGACAGGAAAGCAGATGAAGGAAGTGCTTCTGAGAAAGTGAAAATGTGGTTGAACAGTAGGAAATCAGGACCCACAAAGCATGGCTCAAAAGCTCTGGTGGCATAGTGCCTAAGGCATTTGACTGCTAACCAGAAGGCTAGCGGTTCAAACCCACCACCCACTCCTTGGAAGGAATATTGGGCAATCTGCTTCTGTAGTGATACTGCCTCGGAAACCCAAGGAGGGGTCGCTGTGAGTCAGATCCAACCCAATGGCAGTGCGTTTGGTTTTTGGTTTTTGTAGTTTAAGTAGAAGTGTTTAGATATGGTGATAGAAAAAGACACTAACATTTTTTTAAATGGGGTAGTGTTCATTATCTACACTTCTTCAGTGCTACAGAGACTGAGCCCTAATTTAGGAAATTTGGTCTGAACAGAGCCTTTTAAGATTTGTAAATTTTTTAAAATGTATTTTGTAATTTTATCTTCATAATATTTTTTAATCCTCATATTTTTTGCTTATTTATTGTGGTAAAAATATACACAAGACTTCTGCCAATTCAATTTCTACCTGTATAATTTGCTGATAATGATTGCAGTCTTTATGTTTATAGCCATTATTACTGCCCTTTTCCAAATTATTCTACCATCATTAACATAAACTCAGTATCCCCTCTTATGGATTGGATTGTGTCCCTCCAAAATATGTGCTAGTCCTAACCTCTCTACCTATGATTAAGGAGCTCTGGTGGCCCAGTGGTAAAAGTATTCAGCTGCTAACCAAAAGTTTGGTGGTTTGAACCCACCAGACACTCCACAGGGGAAAGATGAGTCAGAATCAACTCTGTGGTAGTGTGTTTTAGGGTTATTCCTGTGGTTATAATTGCATTTGTGACTGGGTTGTCTTTCTTATGTTAATGAGAAAACATTAATGTAGGGTGCATCTTGAGTCAATCTCTTTTGAGATATAAAAGAGTTTAAATGAGCAACCGCATGAGTGGAGATTGGGGAAGAGAGATGCCAAGTCACATGAAGAGTGCCTAGGAGCAGAAGCTGAGAAGAGACAAGTACCTTCCTCCAGAGCTAACAGAGAGAGAATCCCTTCTCCTAGAGCCAGCACCCTGAATTCAAGCATTTAGCTTCTTAAACAGTGAGAAAATACGTTACTGTTTGTTAAAGTCACCCACTTGTGGTATTTCTTTTATAGCAGCACTATATAGCTAAGAATTTGGTACTGGAAGAGTGGGGTGCTGCTCTAACCAAAAAACCGATGGTCATCGAGTAAGTTCTGACTTGTAATGACTCTATTGGACAGAGTAGAACTGCTCCACACATTTTCCAAGACAGTAAATCTTTACAGAAGCAGGCTGCCTCATCTTTTTCCCACTGAGAGGCTTGTGGGTCTGAACTACCAACCTTTTGTTCAGCAGCCAAATGCCTTAACCACTGGGCCACCAGAGCTCTAATAGATAACAAAGAATATTGAATCTACCATGGACTGCCAGAAGAATGAACAAATCTGTCTTGGAAGAAGCACAGCCAGAATGCTCCTTAGAAGTAAGGATGGCGAGACTTTGTCTCTTATACTTTGGGCAAGAGGTACCAGTCCCTGGAGAAGGACATCATGCTTAGTAAAGGAGAGGATCAGTGAAAAAGAGGAAGACCTTCAATGAGATGGATTGACACAGTGGCTGCAACAATGGGCTCACACATAATGATTGCTAGAATGGCACAGGACCAGTCAGTATTCTGTTCTGTTGTACACAGGGCCACTGTCAGAACCAATTCAGTGGCACCTAACAACAACAAAAGTCAAAGCCTAGATTGCCTTGAAGAGACTGTGGATGGGTTTATAGACATCAAAAGCAATTCTGGTGAGGGCTTGGAAGTGAAGAGAGCTATGGAGAAAGTCTCTATCATCCTAGAGAATACATGTGGCACCAGCAACAGAATGATGCTAGAAATGTGGACATTAAATGTGATTCTGATGAGGCTTTTTAAAAAAAAAAATGATGAACATCTCATTGCACAATGGAGGAAGGCAAAGAACTTGTCTGAATTATTGTCAAATGTAAAACTTGTAAGTGATGAACTTGGATATCTGGCTGAGATTTCTAAGTAAGATCTTAAAGGGGCCACGTGGTTTCTTCTTGCTGCTTATAGGGAAAAGTGAGAGAAAAGAGATGGACTTAAAAATGAATTGTGCAAAATGTAAACAGAACTTAAATATTTGGAAACTTCTTTTGTACAAACTAAAGACACATGTCCTGGAATGCTCACCAAGGACCTGGCTACACATTCTTTTCTTTTCTTTTTTTTTTTTAAGAGATTAAGTCTGTGACTTACTAACTAGGACAGCAGAAAACCCATCAGCTTAGATTGAAGGGGACAGAATGAAAGAAAGAATGCTGTCTGCCTCTTGGAATTCTACAGAGAGGATGCAGGCCAAAGGAGCTACATCTGTTGTCCTCTAAGAAAAAAAGAAGGATCATCCCTGGAGTAGCATTGTTGGAAGGGACTGGGGAAGCAAGGTCTTGTCAATTTCAAGGAGTAGAACCACAATCTTCTGGATCTCAGAGGGTGGGGCCACAACCTACTAGGTTTCAAAGACTCAGGTCTTCACCAACTTGATTCTGGAGTCTGCCATTAAGATGTGCCAAGGGAAGTGGTACCTTGGGGAGGAAATTGGAGGGGAGCTGTTGCATTGTGGTAAACTGTGGTCAATGACATGAGACAAAGTATATGTGAACTGCTGTATCAAGAGTGGATTTGCTCTGTAAATCTTCACCCAAATATAAATAAAATAAAATTAAAAAAAAAAAAAACAAACTCCTTAAGTATTATCAGTGGAAGAAATGAGGAAAAATAAAACTGTAACTGCATAAAAAAAAAAAAGATGTGCCAAGGGGATGAGGCTGCTGCCAAAAGCTGATGGGAAAAGCTGCCATGACCAAGGGGTAGAAGAGTGGGGTCCGCTGGGGCTGATGGCCTGGGGTTACAACTCAGTTGGACTAGGAGAATGAGGCCACCTAAAGTCGAGGAGGTTGAGTTTTTATCCCAGTGGGCCTGGAAGGCAGAGCTGAAGTCCAGGGCTGTGGGGCCTCCACCCAGAATCCAGAGGTCGTGGCTAACACCCAGAGTCTGGAAGTTAGGGCTGCCGCCCAGATGGTCTCAGAGAAAGGATTATTTTCAAGCCGTGAGAGCTAATGTAATTTGTCCTGCTGGATTTTGAACTTGCCTGGTGCCTATTGTCCCTTCTTTCACTCCAATTTCTCTCATTTGTAATGGAAATATCCACCTTGTGCCCATTCCACCTTTGTACTTTGGAAAGAGATCATTTGCAGTTTAGATTTCACAGGTTCACAAATAAAGAGAGATTTTGTCCCAGGGTGGAATATGCCTAAAGTCTCACCCATAAATGGTTTAGATGATTCAGAAGATGAAATTTTGGGTTTGGAGTTGATTTAAGATTTTTGGGTTGATGTGATGGACTGTATGTGGGAAGAGCATGAATTTTAGGGGCAAAAGAGTAGAATGTGATGGATTGAATTGTGTTCCTCAAAAATATGTATTGTAAATCTTTTATGCCTGTGGTTATAAACCCATTTGGGAATGGGTTATCTTTGTTATGTTAAGAGACATGATTACTGTGTGTCTTGAGTCAGCCATTCTTGAAATACAAAAGAGATTAAACAAGTGAGTTAGTGAATGGAAGTGGGAGAAGAGCCATGCCCAATCATGTGAAGATCACCCAGGAGGAGAAGCTCAAAGAGACCTTCCTCTAGAGTCACCCCAGAAAGAAAGCCTTCCTCTAGAGCCTGAATTCCGACATCTTGCCTCCTAAACAGCGAGAAAATGAGTTTATTTTTGTTAAAGCCATACATTTACAGTGTTTCTATTACAACAGCAGTAGATAACTAAGACATTCCTGTCTTAGGCTGGGTTTTCTAGAGAAGGAAAACTAATGAAGCTCATATACATGTAGAGAGAGAGAAAGAAAAAGAGAGAAATTTATTTCAAGGAAATGGTTCTTGCAGTAGAAGCTGGCAAGTCCCAAGTCCATGGATCAAACGTCAAGCTGGAGGTTTCTCCTGACTCACACAGCTTCAGGGGCTAACAGACTCAAGACTGCTAGGCAGCATAGGAGGCTGCTAGCTGCTGAGGCTGCAAAGGCAGTGATCCTAAGATTGCAGGGAACACAGCAAGCCACTGGTTCAAGTCTAGGAACTTGAGATGATGACAGGCCAAATGCAGGATTCAGAATGAGTAAAAAAAGTCAGAGAGCTTTCTCAAAACTTTTCCATGTATACTGGAAGGAGGCCACACCCAGAAGGCAATGCCCCTTCAGCAATTTGCTGCTCACAGCAAATTCTACCATGGAGGTGATTAAACCACATCCGGTCTCATCATGGGCAGTAACTACATCACAACTGCCAAGCCTCTCAAAATCATGGCCCAGTCTAGTTGACATACAACAACCCCTAAACAAAAACTCCCCTTTTCCCTCTTCTTCCCACTAATAATCTTTGGTTTCAATATATTTGAATATTTCATATAAGTGAGATCAGAGATTTGTGAATGTTTTTGTACGAAATGTTTACAAATATTTAAATATAAAGCACATGTGAGTAGTCATTTACTAAATTTATGTTGTTAACAAGATGATAATTATTTGAAATTGGGATTGTTTGGGAAAATCAGGATCATACAGTTAGTGTAGTAAGCCTACATCAAAAGATGGTACTCCAGGCCATGAAAGATGTCTACCATGTTTAGAAAAAAGAAAAGCCCACAATGGCTTTGATGTAGTTGAGTTTATTTGGAGGGCACATTCTGGAGAAAGATGTGGTTAACATAAATGTGGAACTTCTGTACTGTCTAGGTCGTGTTTACTAGTGATCCTCATAAAAGCTACCTCCCCGTGCAATTTCAGTCACCAAGTGAAGCTGATGTTCAGCGTGGAGATCCAACCATTATTTCTGTGAGTAGCACCTGAATTATATGCTTATTTTGGGCTTTTGTTTTTAAGAAACATGCATTATCTCTGGAGTAGTCACTTGTTTGTAAACACGTCCGATTACTGCTAGGCAATATATTGGGAGTTCTAGTGGTATAGGAGCTCTGGTAGTGTCGTGCCTAAGGCATTTGACTGCTAACCTTAAGGCTGGTGGTTCAAACTCACCAGCTACTCCTCGGAAGGAAGGTTGGGCAATCTACTTCTGTAGTGATACTGCCTCAGAAACCCAAGGAGGGGTTGCTGTGAGTTGGAACTGACTCAACGGCAGTGGTGTGTTTTTTTTGTTTGTTTGTTTGTTTGTTTGTTTTGGCTGCATAGTGGGCATCTAGGTCTCTAGAGATTCAGACCACCATGATTTCTCACTGTTACTGTCTCTACTACTTTCCACATATATTATGAGAATCTTGCCTAGGATATGACATTACTTTAGTTTTTATGGAAAGTTTTGTGTTTCTTTTAAGCAACAGGTTAATTTGTGTGTGTTGAAGGTTTATATGTTTTTTTTTTTCCTTAAATGTGCCTCAATTTTTGTTTTAAGATTTTTGAAAATAAGGAATCACTTTCAGCCCTTCCAAATATAAAATGGCACCTTACCTCAGCAATTTCAGGATTATTCACTGGATTAAAACAATTTAAAAATAGGTGCAAAAGCCATTTTGAATTTCTGTGAGATCAGTATTCAAAACCCAACCCAACCCATTGCTATTGACTCTGTTCCACATGAAGGAAGGTGTAATGGCAAAAGCATTTATCCTTTGCTTGCCTTTAGCATAGTTTATATTGTTCATATTTTAGATAGAAACACAGCCTATGGGTTTAATTCCTTATTGAATCATTTTTCAGTCTAGTCAGTTTTGCTTTTCATTTTCCTGTGGGGTTTTTTTTTTTTTTTTTTGATGGAGCAATTAATGATATTTAGAAATTCCTAGAGTTCACAAAGGATCTCTAGTGGTGTAGTGGTTAAGGAATTTCACTACTAACCAAAAAGGTTGATGGTTTGAACCCGCCAGCTGCTCTGCAAAAGAAAGATGAGGCAGTCTTCTTCTGTAAAGATTTATAGCCTTGGGAACCCAATGGGGATCACTCTGAGTCAGAATTGACTAGATGGCAGGGAGTTTGGTTTTCTTTTTAAAGACTTCACAAATCAATAATTTAAAGATGACAGCTGTGGAAATTCTAGCTCACACTTGTTGTGAAACAAAATATAATGATGCCTTCTGGCTTAAATACCAGTAAAATTACCACTTTTCCATTTTGATTTCAGAGAAGAGCTATATATGAAGTGAGTGAAAGAGATAAGGCAATCTGGGTCCTATGATGTTGTTGTTGTTGTTGTTATGTACCATTGAGTCGGACCCGACTCATAGTGACCCCTCCTTGGGTTTCCGAGGCAGTATCACTACGGAAGTAGATTGCCCCATCTTCCTTCTGAGGAGTGGCTGGTGGGTTTGAACCGCCAGCCTTCTGGTTAGTAGTCAAGTGCCTTAGGCACTATGCTACCAGACCTCCCTAAACTCTAATGGAGGAGGGGGCAAGACACAATAAATACTGTCTGAACCAAGTGACAGTAAATGAGCTCTCTGAGCTGCAGTGTAGAGGTTTTACCTGTTCTGGGCGCTGCAGCCACCTGATCTCCAAGTTACAAATCTTTGACCTTGTAAGAATAAATGAATGGCTCATACAGTACTGTGTTGTCAGTGAAGGCAAACATTGATATACGGGTGGATAGATGGGTGGATAGGCTGAACTATTAGGTATGTCCATGCAGGGGGTAGTGTGCCCAAGACTATGTATAGGGTTGGCAGACAGTGTTTCTCTAAGTGTATTTGTATGTTCTATAAGAATTCCCGGGTACATAGTAGAGCTAACAAAAGGGGCAAATCACTTCTTGGCTAAAGCCATCTACCCAGAGGGAATGAATAGTTGGATTGTGGGCTCAGGACCATAGTCGCAGGTGACATCAAGCTCAATTGGCATAATATACTACACAAAAACATCGTTCCACATCCTACTTTGGTGAGTAGCAAATGGGATCTTAAAAGCTTGCAAGCGGCCATCTAGATGCAACAATGGGTCTCTCCTCATCGAGAGCAAAGAAGAATGAAGAAAACCCAAGACACATGGAAACAATTAGTCCAAGCTACTGGTACGTCACGCAGTCCTCAGCCTATATGATTATGAGAACAGAAGAAGTAGATGGTACCTGGCTACCACTGTCAACCACTTGGAGGGGAATCTCTGTAGGAGATGCTGGATAAAGTGGGAGAACAATGTGAAACAAAACTCAAAATCTTTATTAAAAAAAAGGGACCAGGTTTGCTGGTCTGATAGAGTCTGATGGACCCACTGAGACTATGGCCCGTAGTTGCCCTTTAGGTCTGGAATTGAACCTGCTCCTGTGGCTTCCAGCCAAAGACAGGCATATGAGCTGAACATTTACAATAGGTAGACACACTCCTTGGAGAGGTCAGTCATGGGAGAATAAAAAGGCTGTGTATGCTTGGGGGTGGGAGTGCATGGGAGGGAAGGACACAGGGAAGAGGTAATTATGGGGAGGAAGTGGGAGGGGAGCTATTACATTGTGGGAAATTGTAGTCAGTGTCATGAGACAAAGTATATGTTAGCTGCTGTATGGAATTGAATTTGCTCTGTAAATTTTCGCCCAAATTACAATAAAAATTGAAAAAAAAAAAAAAAAGAATGAATGAGTGGCTTGAGCACTGTGGAAAGAGTCATTGAACCTAGCTGAGTGGAGGTTGCAACCCCTTGCTCAGAGCATCTTAACCACAAGTATGATTTCCAAATGTCTGCAGGAAAATAGTGAGTAAAATATAGAAACTGAATTCTGGAAATATATTTTGAATTACAGGGTTTAGAAGACAGAGGGAAGGGACTGGAAAGATAAGTCATGCTGGGAATGTTACTGAAATGGTGATTCCCTCAGAGGACATTTCTGCTTTTTCAGGTCAATGGCACAGACTTCCCCTTCCGAAGTACAGGTGTCCTCCTCCTCATTGTGGATGCCTGCAGTGTTCCATTCCAGCTGACGGAAAAAAAGATTTTTTCTCTTGCTGATGTCAGTTGCATGGAAGGGTATTTAAAAACAGGGATCCCTCCAAGGTATGTGAAGCTTGCTCCATAGCAGTGACAAACTACCTTTAAGGTGCAGAGTCCTTCAAAAAGATAATGTGTGGTTAACTCTGAGCTTGTTGGCTACCCACACTTTTCTTTCATATTCTGTGAACATTTAGAGCTCTGTGAAAGGTATTCATTCCTTTCTTCAGGTCATATTGATGCCAGTGTAGTTTGAGTTGCTAATCATGCATTAAAAAATAACAAACGAAAATAGCTGCCATCAAGTTGGAATCAACTCATGGCAACCCCATGTGGATCAGAGCAGAACTGTGCTCTATAGGGTTTTCAATAGTTGCTTTTTCAGAAGTATATGGCCAGGACTTTCTTCCAAAGTACCTATGGGTGGACTTGACCGCCACCATTTTGGTTAGTAGTCGAGCTCATTGACTGTGTGCATTACCCAGGGACTCCATGATCATGGGTACACCACTGCTTATCAGTGGCAAGAACTCAGATGTGAGGTAATTGCAAATGGCAGAAGGTCCTTAGATGGCAAAAAATTAGATATTTGAGAACATCACAATCCCATCTTTTAAAATTGATACCTTGAAACCAACTTATTCAGAAGGCTCATGGCCATTTTGAAATAATTTACAAATAATTTTACCTTTGCAAGGAGTTTTGGTGGTGTGGTGGGTAAGGTATTTGACTACTAACCACAAGATCAGGAGTTCAAAACCACCAGCTGCTGTGTGGGAGGAAGATGAGGCAATCTACTTCTGTAAAGATTTACACCCTTTAGAAATCCAATGGGGGTCACAGTGAGTTGGAATCGACTCAGTGTCAGTGGATTTTGGTTTTTTACCTTTGCAGCTTAATGTCACACTGGTGGACCCTAGCACAGCATTGTACTATGACTGTGGTTGTTGTTGTTGTTGTTGTTATGTGCCGTCGAGTCGGCCCCGACTCATAGCGACCCCTCCTTGGGTTTCCGAGGCAGTATCACTACGGAAGTAGGATTGCCCAACCTTCCTTCCGAGGAGAGATGAAGTCATTAACTGGGTCACTTGGAAGTGACTGGAAAAGAGTAAATTAATTTTTAAGTAAAATGAGTGACTGGTCTCTCTTTTAAGAGCTCTTATCTGATGAGTTTTTCTTTGTTGGTCTCTGAAGAAGGGTGCGTAGGAGAGAAACCTTTCTGTTTCAGTGTTGGTCAAACTCTGCTTTGGAGGTAAGGGGATGAATTCAGGCTCTTTCCTGCCTCTTGACTTTGCTGAAGATTATGATTTACACATGGACTTTCCTTTGGTGAAGACACTGAGGGAAGAATATCAACCTCCCCGGGAGGAAAGGCCCTTTTAGCTTTTGAGTCATCTTTAGCTGGTCTGATCCCTTACATTCTTTACAGATTATAGGATCAGATTCCAGTGAGTCCCATGAAGCCACTGGGACTATAAAAACAAACCAAACTCACTGCTGTTGAGTGGGTTCCAACTCACAGTGACCCCTCCTTAGGTTCCTGAGGCAGTATCTCTACAGAAGTAGATTGCACAGTCTTCCTTTCAAGGAGTGGTTGGTGGGTTTGAACTGCAAGCCTCTGGTTAGCAGTCAAATGCCTTAGGTACTCTGTCACTGTATTTGGGTGTAATATTCAATTTACATGTATAGTGCTCTCTTCTACCTTAACACACTTGTAGGGAACTCCTGTTTATTCCATCTGGTGAGGTCCACGTGTGTAGTTGCTATTTATGTTATAGAAAAAAAGTGTTTCCAATGAATAAGTCATTGGTCTTACATAAATCTATCATTTGATCTCCCACATTGGTTTTGTCACTAAGGCCATATTTTCCAATTACTTATCCTTCTTTGTTTCCAACTCATTCATTCCAATCACCAGGAATTATCAATGAATGTTGATTGCATGTTTGATCCATTTCAGACTGCAGACATTGGTAACAATCCTCAATTTCTACATCTTTGATGTTAATGATTGGTACATTAATTTTAATAATAATTGTATTAACTGGTCAGAACAAGGCCAGAGGGCCAACTGCAGAACAGACCATCAATTGCTCACGTACAAGTTCAAATTAAAGCTGAAGAAAATGAAAACAAGTCCATGAGAGCCAACATACAACCTTGAGTATATCTCGCCTGAATTTAGAGAACATCTCAAGAATAGATCTGGTGCATTGAAGAGTAATGACCAAATACCAGACAAGTTGTGTGATGACATCAAGGACATCATATTAATGAAGAGTTCAGTGAAAAGGTAGATGAGGGAAAAAAATACCAAAATGGCTGTCAGAAGTGACTCTGAAACTTGCTCTTAAACATAGAATGGCTGAAACAAATGGAAGAAATGATGAAGTAAAAGAGCTGAAGAGAACATATGAAAGGGTTGTTTGAGAAGGTGAAGTATTATAATGAAATGTGCGAAGACCTGGAATCGGAAAAACAAAAGGGAGTAACACACTCAGCATTTCCCAAGCTAAAAGAACTGAAGTAAAAAGTCAAGCCTCTAGTTGCAATATTGAAAGATTCTATGAGGAAAAAATTGAATGATGCAGGAAGAATCAGAAAAGATGGAAGGAATACACAGTTATTGTACCAAAAAGGATAGGTCAATGTTCAACCATTTCAGGAAATAGCATGTGAGCAAGAACCAATGGTATTGAAGGAAGAAGTCCAAGCTGCACTGAAGGAATTGGTGAAAAACAATTGAAGGAATACCATTTGAGATGTTTCAACAAATGATGCAGTGCAGTACTGGAAGCACTCACTGGTCTCTGCCAAGAGATTTGAAAAACAGCTATCTGGCCAACTGACAGGAAGAGACCCATATTCATGGCCATTCCAAAGAAAGGTGATCCAATTAATGGAGAAATTATTGATCAGTATCTTTAATATTACCTGCAAGTAAAATTATGCTAAAGATCACTTTAAAATGGTTGCAGTAGTGCATTAACAGAAATTCAAGCCAGACTCAGAGGAAGACGTGGAATGAGGGCTATCATTGCTTGTGCCAGATAGATCTGGGCTGGAAGCAAAGAATACTAGAAAGATGTTTACCTGTGTTTTATTGACTGTCCAAAAGCATTTGACTGTGTGGATCATAACAAATTACAGATAACATTGGATTCAATGGGAATTCCAGGACACTTGTGCTCATTTGGAACCTGTACACGGACCAAGAGGCAATTGTTCCGACAGAACAAGGGGATACTGCATGGTTTAAGATCATGTGTGTCAGGGTTGTACACTTTCACCATACTTACTCAATCTGTATGTTGAGCAAATACTCTAAGAAGCTGGATTATATGAAGAAGAATGCAGCATCAGGATTGGAGGAAGATAACAACCTGTGATATGCAGATGAAACTCTTGCTGAAAGTGAAGAGGACTTGAAACACTTACTGATGAAGATCAGAGACTACAGCCTTCAGTGTGAATTATACCTCAACATAAAGAAAACAAAAGGCCTCACAACTGGACCAATAAGTAACATCACCTAATCGAGAAAAGATTGAAATTGTCCAGGATTTCATTTTACTTGGATCCAGTCAACAACTGTGGAAGCAGCTGTCAAGAAATCAAACGACATATTGCATTTGGAATATCTGCTGCAAATGTCGTGTTTAAAATGTTAAAAAGCATAGCTATCACTCTGAAGACTAAGGTGCCCCTGACCCAAGCAATGCTATTTTCAATTGTGAAATTGAAAAGCTGGACAATGAATAAAGAAGGCTGAAGAAGAATTTTGATGCATTTGAATTATGGTGTTGGTGAAGAATATTGAATATACCATTGGACTGCCAAAAGAATGAACAAATCTGTCTTGGAAGAAGCATAGCCAGAATGCTCCTTAAAACCAGAAATGGCAAAACTTGTCTCATTTCCTTTGGATGTGTTAACAGGAGGGACCAGTTCCTGGAGAAGGACATCATGCTTGGTAAAGTAGAGGCTCAGAAAAAAAGAGAAAGACCCTCAATGAGATGGACTGACACAGTGGCTGTAACAATGGGCTCAAACATAGCAACAATTGTGAGGATGGTGCAAGACCAGGCAGTGTTTCATTCTGTTGTACATGGGTCACTAGGAGTTGCAACTGACTTGCCAGCACCTAAGAACATACTGACAAAAGGGAATTCCTTTCAGAAGCCTCAGTTACCTTCAGAAACTTAACATTTTTTCTTAATGCTGAAAATACAACATTCTCACTTCCCCTAAAGCAATCAAGGGCACAAATGTCACCACATATATTTAAGACAAGACAGTAGTTCTGAAAGTGCCCCAATAGATTTAAGTTAAATTCAACTAACTGAAAATCACCAAGTAGTTTCTAGAAATGGGACAGTAAGAGGACTTTTGAGATATTGGTAATGTTCTGGGGTTTATTTAGTTAGTTGTTGTTTTGAAATGTGGGTGCTTTTTACACAAGTGTGGTGAGTTTGCAAAATTTTAATGGACAATTTGCACAATTGGTGGGGATGCTGTGACCTCTAAGGGATCTCATGAGACTGGGTTGAGTAACTGACCCACTGGAAAAAGTGAGGGCTGTCGGATGGCCAAGGTCAGACTTGTGCTCTGTCTCTGGATTAAGTCACCACTGCTATAGAAAGACCACAATTCAGAACCCACACCACCACAAAACTGAAGGTTTGATTAAATAAGAAGTGCCAAGGCCCTCAATAAGAAAATAAATGCTTTACTCAGGGATGTAAAACAAGAGCTGAATAAACGGATGGAAAACACAATATTATAAAGATGTCATTCTACCAAAATTAAAATATAAATATACCACATTTCCATTAGTGTCCCCATTTTTTTTTTTTTGGTTTCATAGCCTCTAACCAAAAAAAGAAACCAAACTAACTGCCGTCGAGTCGGATCCGACTCATAGCGACCTCTCCTTGGTTTTCTGAAGAGGTATCACTACGGAAGTAGATTGCCTAATCTTTCTTTGGAGGAGTGGCTGGTGGGTTTGAACAGCCAGCCTTCTGGTTAGCAACCAGAGCTCCTAGGTGGTGCAAATAAGGAGCTCTCGTGGCTCAGTGCCTAAGGCATTTGGCTGTTAATCAGAAGATCATCTGTTCAAACCCACCAGCTTCTCTGTGGGAGATAGATGAGGCAATCTACTTCTGCAAAGATTTACAGCCTTGGAAACCCAACAGAGGTTGCTGTGAATTGGAATGAACTCAGTGGCAGTGAGTTTGGTTTTTGGTTTTTTTGGGGATGGTGCTGGCTACTAACTGAAGAGGTTCAAACCTACTCGGAGGAAAGACCTGGTGACCTGCTTCTGAAAGGTTACAGCCTTGAAAACCCTACAGAACTTAAATCTAAGGCACAGCACGTGGGGTCACCATGAGTGGAAATCGACTTGATGGCAACTGGTTTGGTCTTTTATGGTTTTGTACTCATTTCAGAACAGTACTCAATAAATACATCCTGAATTACTGAATTTTCCTCTGATATTTTAAACTTTCAATTATAGGTCAATTGTTCTATTGAGCACAAGAGGAGAAATAAAGCAGTTGAATATTTCTGATTCATTAGTACCTCTGGGATTAGCCAAACCGGCTCATCTTTATAACAAAGGTTTGTATTTGTAGTATTTTATGTAATCCTTATGAAACCACCAACATAGGCATTTTTATGTTGAGATTTAGCCAACAGACTGTTCTATGATCTTGTTTTGCTGGAATGGGTATCATTAAGATAATTTTAAAATAAGTGGACAGTGTTAGAGGAAGTGTGTTGGGATGTGGTTTATTATTTGGGGTAAGAAGTAGGTGGGAAGAGTTCATTTGTTGATGTAAGAAGTGTAGTTTTTTGTTTTTTTTTTTTTTTAAATAGCTGTCTTTTGTTCACCTCCAGTTCACCTCCCATATTATCTCTCCTGGAACTAGTAGCTTTACAAATTGAACTTTTTTTTTTTTTTTTTTCAGGGAGTACTGTGTTTTTGGGATTCAGTGGAAAGTTTAAGCCTCCCTGGACTAAGCTATTTACCAGTCCTCCTGGACAGGACCTCGGGCTGCTTGAACAGTTCATACCTTTGCAGTTGAGTGAATATGGCTGTCACAGCATCACCACTGTCCGCAGACAAGACCTGGAACTGTTAAAACAAGCTTCAAAAGCACATTAGAAACTAACTGTAACTTAAGTGCTGGGGGGAAAAAAATGTGAACTAACTTATTTAATTTATGGCATGTAAAAATGACACTGTTAACCCAATGGATCCATTTTCCTGTTTGATAGAGAAGGGGAAGGGAAGAAAAAACAAAAGTTTAAAGTGATTGCTTGAATACCAGCTCACGCACCTTGTAGTTATACAAAATGTTCAAAGAATTTATTTGTATTTGTAAGGCTGGTGTCTGGAGAGTGGTCTCTCATTCCTCTGCTTCCACCCCAGTGTGGTGTAGTGACCCTAAGCAATGTTTTACTTTTTGTATCATGAGATGTTGTTGGGTGGGGTGGAGGCTTCTGAGAGTCCGCCTGAGCTCTTTAGAGAACCAGCTATTGTAGCACCTTTGATACTTGAAGCCTAATGCTCAGTTGTGTCATGCAGTGATTGACTTGGTGGCTGGTATGTTCTGTGATGCCTTGACCCTGTTTCTGGGCAGCTTTTTATGGATTTTATATGATACTGAATGACAGAGTTTTAAGTGGCAACTCAGGCCCAGCTCATGCCCTTTTTTTGCCTGGACATGTGCTATTTTTACTCATTTGTATATTAATGACTTCTAAGTGTTCAACTTTCAAACAGCAAAGTACATTGGGACAAAAGGGCTTTTAGGAATTAGAAATCCTTTTAACCTATGACTATTGGGCAAAGGTTGACCTGCACCCAGGTTTCAGGTTGTTGGGCCATTTTGCAGCTTTAATCCTTAGTCTGTTCTGACTATATATTTGTGTTTAAATGACAGAGCTAGAGCTGAGATGAATATTTACTTTTTTTTTTTTTTAAAGAAGCAGACTATTCTCCTGAACTGTACTTGTGTGTCATTTTTAACTTGCACAAAGGAAGTCTGTTCTTGGTGTTGCTCCTGAACCTGGGTTTTCTGTTGTTTTTGTATGTGGATTTTTTTTTCAAGCTTTTCTGCTCACAATGCTGCCAGGAAAATCACAGAAAGCTTAATGATACCCCAAAATGATTGTACCCGAGGGGGAAAATGAGGAGGTGTTAAAGGGCCAGAATCATATGGGAAAGCTCAGAAATGAATCTCTTTCTAGCCTGGAGGAGTGAATGACTCCTCATTAATTAAATTTTTAGCCCTGATGAATAACAGGCCCCATTACGCCCTATTTCCCTCTCCCATCGGGGCCCTGACTCTCCTGTCTGTGAAGATGGCACATGGCAAAAGGATATGACCCCACAGCCTGGGAAGTTGCCAGTCCAAGAGGAAAGAAGCATCAAAATGCCGTCGTAGTTTCCTAAATCCACAATGCGCGCAGTATACTGGAGCCCAGGGGAGATGGTAGGAAGTATTATCGGTCTGACATTGGCAATGAGTACAGACAAATTCACTTTCCTCTACCAAGGGCAAGGGCTGATGGCCTGCACTTCTGTTCCTTTACAAAATATGCTACCTCAAAGAGCTACCAATAAACCTTTCTAACTGTAAGTGCTCTTGCTAAGGGCATGTGGGTCTTAATCAAAGTTTAGTTGTTGTGGTTTGGGTTTTTTTTTTTTTTCTGTATATTGATGAATGAGATCTCACCTATTAAATATATTATTGGATCATGGTTCCTGAAGGTGATTAATGTTTGTATATATGTGTGTGTGGTGGTGGGGGTTATGACTTAAATATCTTACATGTGTGTTTTTAGAATTTGGTTCCTCACAGATTTGGAGAGGATATGTAAATCCCAAGGCTCTCAATTTTTATGATTCATATACTAATCATCAGGGCCTAAGTTAAATAAATAAAAATATGTGTGCATGTATTTTATATATAATGTGTGACTCTATTTTTTAATTCCAGATTCTACCTGTAAATAAATTATTCGCAGAAATGAGGAAGGGAAACTGTCCACTAAGTAGATTTTGTTAAAACTGAGCTTCAAAAAGGCAAGGGCTGTATTTTCCAATTCAGTGTTTCTCAGATTTGGCTGTAAATTTGAATCACCTGGGAAGCTTTAAAAACTATAGCTGCCTAATCTCCACCCTCAATGTCCTCCCTACAGATTGATTTAACTGGTTTAGAGTCTAGCCTGGGCATTGGCTTTTTTTTTTAGAAAGCTTCTGGGGTGATTCTAACATGTAGCCAGAGTTAGGAATCACTGTACTAATGTAATAGGCCTAGTGCTTAACTTCAGTTTATATTTTTGAAAAATAAAATGACATTTATCAATTATTTTTCATTTGAGACTGCTATATTACTTTCGGAACTCCCAGCCCTAAACAAACATTGCATTGTCTCCTTAAAAAAAAAAAATTTTATTGTAGTAAAATATATGTAACATAAAATTTGTCATTTTAACCATTTTTTAAGTGCCTGATTCTTTGACATTAGTCACATTCATGGACTTGTGTGATTGTCACCTCTATTTCTCTCCATCATCCTAAACAGAAATACTGTACTCCTTAAGCAGTAATGCCCCAGATGAACTTAGGTCTCTCTATTCATTTGCCTATTCTAGATATTTCATGAAAGTAGGATTATGTCCTTTTGGGTCTGATTTGTTTGACTCAGCATAATGTTTTCAGGTTCATTCATGTAGTATCAGAACTTCATTTCTCTTTATGGCTGATTTTAAAAATAAAAAATCCCACTGCTATCAAGTGGATTCAGACTCATAGTGACCCCCATTGGGTTTCTGGGGTGGTAAATCTTTGCTGAAGTAGATTGCCCAGTCTTGCTTCTGTGGAGTGGCTGGTGGGTTTGAACCACCAGCCTTCTGGTTAGCAGTCAGATGCCTTAGCAGTGTGCTACTAGAGCTCCTTTTATGGCTGATAGTCTCTGTTTAATAGAACTTCTGAATACAGTTTTTAGTTCTTAATCCTCAGAAGTTTTAACAGTCATATAGACTGCTATACACATTACAGGCGTTTGGGACCTAGCAATCTGCTCTATTTCTAGCAGGAAAATCTACTCACAGGTGATTTATACATTCCTAAGCATTTTCCATCAGGTGTGGCAGTTGGTTGAGGTTTAACAATGTGGTCGTCCACAAATCAGCCTGCTGATGAGAAACACAGGGGCTCTCATATATCGGCAGATTTGGGCTTTCAGTCCTTGCTGCGAGATTCCTGCCGCCACCTGAACCAGTACTGTATATTGTCTTAGAGGCTGGAAGAGAATGGCTGCAAGCAGATGAAAGACAGACGCACCGTCTCGTCAAGTATGGCTCCAAAGCAGCCACTAAGCTCATGTTTAGACGGAGGGGAATTTATATGTCCTCTATTCTCTAACTCCATCAGGGCAGGACACGTCCTCCTGCCATTGAGTGGACTATTTTCTTTTGAGGAAGGTTATAAATTAGGGGATGGGGGATAGATAGGGATTTGAATGCTTTAGACAAATAGGTTTTTATTCCTTAAGAGATGAGATGAGGTAATATTCAGATGAGTGCCGCTGAAAGGCATTTTAATAAGAGGGAAGGCACGCAGTTAACTTCAAATGTGGTTTGGTTTTGTTTTTCAGTTCCCAGTGGGTAAGTAAAGGGGCTCTGGTGGCGTAATGGATAAGGCATCTGGCTGCTAACCAGAAGTAACCAGAGAGTCAATAGTTCTAACCCACCAGCTGCTCCATGGAAGGAAGATGGGGCAATCTACTTCTGTAAAGATATACCACCTCAGAAACCCAATGGGGGTTGCTATAAGTTGGAATCAACTCCACAGCAGTGAGTTTGGTTTTTGGTTTTTTGGTGGGTAAGTACTTGGATTCCATAATGACAGTGAGTGTTGATTCCATGATACAGAGTTGGAGATGACCTTCCGGAATTCTTGTTAGCCTTTCAGGTAGTGATTAAACCAGGTTTAATAATGCGAGACATTCTCGAGAGGTGAAGACCTTTAATAGGTGTAATTGGGTGGCCTGTTTTTGTATAATTGTTGCTATACTTGGTAATAACCCAAACTGCTTATTGGGCTGGAGGTGTTGTATGTGCTGTCGAGTCAGACCCAACTCATAACGACTCCTCCTTAGGTTTCCAAGGTGGTATTACTAGGCCTTCTGATTAGCAGTAAAGTGCCTTAGGCACTATGCTACCAGAGCTCCACTGGGCTGGAGGTAGTTTTCAACAAATGGTCAGGCAAGAAAAAAACAAGGAAAGGCTTCCCCCTGTGTCCTTCTCTCCCCTCACAAGTAACAAAATTTTCTTCACATCTTGCAGGATCTTTTGAGTCATTTAAAAGGTAAGTAGTTTTTTATTCTTATTTATCTTCAGTGTGAGACAGAAACTGATGAAAGGATGCTTCTTGTGGCCCTGGTGGTAAGGGGAAGGACAAATACATTTTTATTTTTTATGTGTCATTTAGTGAATGACAGACAACTCTGAAGACTCTAAATGAGGAACTGTACCCCACAAGGTGTCCTAAAATATCAGCCATAGCAAGTTATGAAAGGAGCTCTGGTGGCACCAGAAGGTTGGCAGTTCAAGCACACCAGCCACTCCATGGAAGGAAGATTCTTAATGAGGAACTGGACCTCCCAAAGTGTCCAAAAATATCATCCATACCAAGTTGCAGAAATGTTTTATCTGAAAATACAACAAAGGGTGGACAAGAAAACAGTAGTTTTGTTTTTGTAATTTTCCTAAGAAAGAGACTGTCACTGGTTGATAGTTCTCCCCAAATGTATACATCAACTTAGCTAGGCCATGATTCTTAGTAGTGCATGGTTGTCCTCCATTTTGTGATGTGTCGTAAATCTTAACCTCTATTTGTTAATGAGGGAGAATCAGTGTGAGGTGTTTTGAGTTATAGCCTTAAGAGTTATGTTAAAGAGGATTAGGTTATGTTTATTATGTTAATGAGGCAGGGTTAGAGTGGGATACAACACCGTTACTCAGGTCACAGCCCTGATGAGATATAAGGGGAGGTACCCTGGGGTGTGGCCTGCATCACCTTTCATCTTACAAGAGATAAAAGGAGAGAGAAGCAAGCAGAGGAGAAAGTACCTCAGCACAACCAAGAAAAGAGTTGGCAACACAATCTGTCCTTTAGATCTAGGGTCCCTCGGCTGAGAACCTTCTAGATTGATACCAAGATACATGTAGATTGCCAAGGAACACCAGGCCTACAGATGCTAAAGAGAAGAACCTTTCTCCAGAGCCAACTCAGACAAAAAGCCTTCCCCAAGAGCTCGCACTGTGAATTTGGACTTTGTAGCCTCCTAAACTGATTCCTGTTTGTTGAAGCCATCTACTTGTGGTGTTTCTGTTATAGCAGCATTAGACAACTAAGAGACCAAGATTAGTCTGGATGTGAACATCCTCAGAAAAGCTTAGACTTTATGTTAATAGTTGGTTAATCAGGGGTTGGCTAACTGCCTTGTGGGCCAAATTCACCCACTCCACACGGCCTGTTTTTGTACCAATGTTGAGCTAAGAATGGTTTTCACATTTTAAAATACAACATGTTGGAAAAAGTCTAAAGAAAAGCAGTGTTTTGCGAACATGAAAATTACATGAAACTCAAATGCCAGTGGTCCATAAACAAGGTCTTCCTGGAACACAGCCAGGCTCATTCATTCATATATTGTCCATGGCTGCTTTCATGCTGCAGAAGCAGAGGTAAGTAAATGTCCTGCACAGTTGGAGATATTTACTATCATCCGTCCTTTTCTGTAGTAGTGTGTTGACCCTTGACTTTGGTGAAGTGTATATGGGTACTTGAAACTTCCAAAGGTTTGAGATTTTTAAAAATAGAAAGTAAGGGAAAAATCCTCTATTAGAATTACTTGAGGCATTTGATGAAAATGCAGAATCCCAAGCCCCAAGTCAGACCAGAAAACATCTCTAGGAGCTGGGCTGGGAATAAGTAATTTGTTTGTTTGTTTATTTTTGCTTAACTGGGTTTATTTTTCTCATATAACACGATATCCAGAGATAGAAAGGAGCAGGCTCTCAAGGATGTCAGTAGAGGGAGGTATTCTTTCATTGTTTCCGCTTCTGCTCTCCTTAGTGTTTAGCTTGTCACCTCATGGTCATTAGATGTTTGCTGCACCTTTAGACATTGCATCCTTTCTAGGCAAGAAGGGGAAGGGAACCAGTGCAAAAAGGGACATGTGAGTCCAGTCTGTCCTTTTGAAAAGCTTTCCTGGAATCTGAACCAGTTATGGTGCATTGATTAGTCTTGAAACATGTAGTTAGACCCGTGGGTCTGGGGGGAGCCATGGGTCCAGGATAGCCTGCATAGTAGAGTCTAGAGGGCTAGAAGTCCAAATTTAGAGGGAAGGTCGTGTCTTTTTAGTTTCTGTTTCTTGGTGTCTTGGAAATCTCATGTGGTGTGGCATCTGTTTGTCCCCATCTGTGCTTCCGGGAATATAATTTTATAATAAGATCCTCAGGTGTTTTTTTATGAACACTAAAATTTGAAAGCTTAATAGCATGTAATATGGCTCTGGTCTCTTATTTCTCTCCCCACTTCCCTTCAATAAAAGAGCTCTGGTGTTGCTGTGATTAAGGTATTGGACTACAACCAAAAGGTCAACTATTCAAACCCACCAGCCACTCTGTGAGAGAAAAGGCACTTTGCTTACATAAAGATTTACAGCCTTGGAAACCCTTTAGGGATCACTATGAATTGGATTCATCTCAATAGCAGTGGGTTTGATTTTGGTGGGTTTCCCTTCAAAACTAGTGGTGCAGTGTCTAAGACATTTGACTGCTAATCAGTGAATTGATGGTTCAAACTCACCAGTAGCTCCACAGAAAGAAGATGGGGCAATCTAATTCCATGAAGATTTTCCACCCTGGAAACCCAATGGGAGTGGCTATGAGTTAGAATTGACTTGATGGCAGTGGGTTTGGTGGCATGGTAGTTAAGGTATCTGGCTGCTAACCAAAGGACTTGTGGTTCAAACCTACCTGACACTCCACAAAAGAAAGATGAATCAGTCTGCGTCTATAAAAATTTACTGCCTTGGAAACCCTATGGGGCAGTTCTATTCTGTCCTATAGGGTCTCTGTAGTTGGAATTGACTTGATGGCAGTGGGTTTTGTTTTCCTTTCAATAAAGGAGTCCTGGTGGTACAATGGTTAAAGTGCTCTACTATTAACCCAAAGGTCAGTGGCTTTGAAACCTACCAGCTTTTCAATAGGAGAGAGAGTGGCAGTCTGCTTCCATAAAGATTTACAGCCTTGGAAACCTTCGCTGGAGCAGTTCCACTCTGTCCTATAGAGTTGCTATGAGTCAGAATCAACTCTGCAACAGGGACTTTGGATTTTTGGTCCCTTTCAGTAGAGAACAAAATCTGAACAAAACACAGAGTGTTGTTTTTTTCTGTATTCCCCAGAAGTACTTTGGAAAAGTTCAGATTTAATGCAACAAAGCCTGTGACTGCTCCTGAGGGCAAAGATTTAGAGCCCATGATAAAGCCCCCAACACAGTGTCTGACATTCTCACTGTTGAAATGATTCCTTGACTATCATAATTTCTCCTCTGAAATCCCAATCACCCTTGATTTCAACAAGCTCTTTTTATTATGTTAAGGATTCTAAATGAAAATGTTCACTTAGCACAGACCAAGTTTTTTTGTTGTTGTTGTTTGTTTACTTTGGCATGGAGCTATTCATACTAGTTAATTCACTTTTATCATAGTTCTGACTGGCAGTTGCATTTGTATTTTTTTAAAGGTAGGCTGAATTATGTCATAAGTAGTTTGCTTTTTGAAAAAATTTTGTTGTGGTAAGATTTGTAAACTTTGTACAAAAGTCTTTAATACATGAACTTCATGGAAGAGGTGCGAGGTAGTTAGATGGAGAAAGGGGTTTAATGAAATGGTCTTTGCCAGGGAAGAGGGTCGAACAATCTCTTGAAGGGTGTGGTAGGTTTGAGGCCTCCTCCCACCAACCTTACTGGCCGTCAGCATCCAGTTCCTCCAGGAACTGGTTCACTGGGGTTTTGATGCCCTGCTGAGAATTGGCCTCTCCACTCCTGACACACTGAATTAGAGCCTACATTTTAACATTCGTCCAATGATTCTTATGCATACAGTACATAGCTATAAGGACCATTGGGGTATCTGGTTAAAATGTAGATTCTGACTCAGTATATCTGGGCTGGAAAGGCAAATTCTCAGCAGGGGATCAAACTGGAATGAACTGGTTTGAAGCCAGTGCAGGAAGAAGGTCTAGGTCTGGTGGCTTTCTGATGTGGGAGGGGGAATGCAGGCTTTCCAAGTCTCAGGTGTCATTAGCTCCCAGGGTGGGTGGGAGGAGAGGAGAGTTCTGACAGAAAGGCCATGCCAAGACATGTTGCCTCCTTCAAAAATGTGCATACGATCAGTATTCTAGGGAAAATGGCTCATATCTGTGAGCAATTTGTAGATAGGACACAGAGCAAGGAGCCTAATACAGTTCTTTGCACCTATCATGACAACATTGTGGAAATTTTGGGGGACCAACCTAGATTTGTTACAAGCTGCTATTCTTGTTGTTAGTTGCTGCTAGCTCTGTTCTGACTCATGGTGACCCCAGGTGCGTGGAGTAGAACTGCTCGTTAGAGTTTTCAAGGCTGTGACCTTTCAGAAACAAGTCACCAGGCCTGTCTTCTGAGGCACCTCTGGTTGGGTTCGAACCACCAACCTTTTGGCTAGTAGTCAAATGCTTAACTAAACTCTACTATGCTACCAAGCAGCTCCTTACTAGTGGTGCTAGTTGGGCAGGCTCCTACTCCTTCTGATCCTCAGCTTTCTTATCTATAAAATGGGACTGCTAATCCTTTTGGAATGTCACAGGGTGGGTTAAAAGAGGAAAGCCAGGGCTCTCAAATGTGACTGGTCATGGGCAAGACCTGTGTGGTTTGTTTAAAACATTCAGACTTCCAGACTTCTGAGAATTCTAATTTAGTAGTTTTACGAAAGCTAAGGATTAGAGAATCTGCTTTGTTTTTTAAGCAAACTTCTGAGGCAATGTCAGATTTGGGAATTATTGAGAATACCCCATGAAAATCTTCTAGTTTTGATGCACTTGGGACACTCAGTTAATTGTACCTAGAAACAGTACCTCAGACTAGGCGATGCTTGATGAGTGAATTGGCTTGAGGGTCCTCATAAGGTTTGCATTTATGTGTTTAGTTGCACTATTACCGTAACTCAGCAAACCAGCTGTATGTGGATAAGAGCTATTAAATGTGGAGAGAAAAGTATGAAATGAAAGCCTGTGGCCACGTCTTACACTGCAGCTGTTTTGTGTGGTATTCTGCTCACTGTTCTAGTGAGGAGAACCTCAGCTCAGCTAAGAATTTGTCTCTTCCAATCCTTCTGCCATATACTAACAAGAAAGAAAAAAATACTCATTTCTGTCTCTCAGATCTTTAACCACCCACAATCACTTTTTCTTCCTATCAAGTAGGAAAAATTTTAACATGTAGTGAATTGTTTCAACACTAAAGTTTATATAACAAGGACAAACGGAGCTAGAGGACTTAGAAAAGGAGCCTTGCTGGCAGCAACTTTCCTCCCCCTTACTGCTCAGTGTCCTCTGCTGGGACCCTTGTCAAACTGGTGGTTGTTGTGTGTTCCCATCCAGTTGATTCTGACTCATGGTGACCCCTCGTGTGCAGAGAAGAACTGTGCTGCGGAGCATTTTCAGTGGCTGTGACCTTTTGGAAGCAGATTTCCAGGACTGCCTTCCAGTGTGCCTCTGGGTGGGTTTGAACCACCAACCTTTTAGCTAAGGGTTGAGTGCTTAACAGTTTGCACCATCCACGAATTCCTGGGTGACAGCACATTCCCAGGCCTCTTCTGGACCTTTCATTCCCCATCACTGTTCTCATGTGGTGTGTTTGATGCTCAACCCTTACTAAATTCATTCAAAGTCAGGTTCTCACGGCTGGAAAAAATTCACTCCTAGGCAACAATGCCAATTTATTATCTGTCCCAGTGCCTATAGTGCTAAAAGGAATGTGTTAAAATAAGTTCTGTTTATTTATATACTCCGGTTGTTTTTCTTTCTAATTATATTTATTTTGATGTTGTTGAGAATATACACAGCAAAACATACCCCAGTTCAACAGTTTCTACAGGTATGATTCAGTGAAATTGATTACATTCTTCAAATTGTGCAACCATTCTCACCTTCTTTTTCTGAGTTATTTCTTCCCTAGTAACATAATTTTTTGCTCCCTGAGGTTCTTACCTAATCTTTCAAGTTGGCGTTGCCAATTTGATCCCATCTGAGTTTGGTTTTTGATACATAGTTCTTAAAAGGAGCTCTGGTGGTGTAGTGGATAAGATAGTTGACTGCTAACTGGAAGGTCAGTGGTTCAAACCCACCAGCTACTCTGTGGAAGGAAGATGGGGCCATCTACTTCTGTAAAGATTTACAGCCTTAGAAACCCGTTGGAGGTTGCTATGAGTCGGAAATGGGAAATGACTCGATGGCAGTGAGTTTGGGTTTGTTTTTTTTGGTATAGTTCTTAAAAGAGGATGGCTCAAGCCAGACTTTTTTTTTTTTTTTTTAACTCCTTAATCTAAACTGTTGGTTGTATTGTTGGTTTTTAAAACAATTTTTGCATTCCAGCATTCTTCACTACATAGGAAGCTGAGGCCATCTAAGCATAGAGGAAGCTACAGACTTGGAAAATCTGCAAATCAGTCACTGGGTAATGGGGCAAAGCCATTTATGGGATACAAGCCCATGTATTTGAGTGGCATCCCTCTTATCACCTTCAGGAAGGTTATAGATAATACTGTGTTTTTCTTCCTACTTAAACTATGTTCTCAGGAGAGGAAGACGTAACTCTGCCTGGCTCTGAGATATATAATCCACTCAGATTCCAGGCCCAGGGTCTTGGCCATGAAAAGCATATTTATCCCAACATCTTTCTGGAAGCTGTGCTCTATGAGCACTAGAAAATCCCCTTTGTTTGTAGTGGCTTGCATTTCTGTAAATCACCTTATTTCAATAGCTGAAAGGAAGGGATTTGGTAATTATAGCTTTCCTTTGTTGCAGCTCTATATTGAAAGCATATGCCAGCAAGGTTAAGTAAGGGCCCAAGTGGATAGATGATATATAAACAAGATTGTGGAATAACAAGGATTAGGGCCTTCCTGAACAGTTCTATCCAGAGGAAGAG
>NW_006921592.1:3212980-3229477 GCF_000298275.1 Orycteropus afer afer | reverse complement strand
TATTATGTTGAGGAATGTCCCTTCTATTCCTATTTTGCTGAGAGTTTTGATCAGAAATGGGTGTTGGATTTTATCAAATGCCTTTTCTGCATCAATTGATCAACTACTTCCACATTTAAGTTAACAAGTGAGAACACAGTGAACTCTACCCTAATCTTTGAATTTCTGTTTGCTTAATGAGGATACTATTTTAAACAAGGGAATGCTGGTGGGGTAGTGCCTAAGGCATTTGACTGCTGACCAGAAGGCTGGTGGTTCAAACCCATCAGCCACTCCTCAGAAGAAAGACTGGGCAATCTACTTCTATAGAGATACCACTTCAGAAACCTAAGAAGGGGTTGCTATGAGTTGGGATCGACTTGACGACAGTGAGTTTGGTTTGGTTTTTGGTTTATTTTAAACAAATACTTGTTACTGTGTGTATGTGTTATTGCTCCCATATGGCTGAGAGTTTACTCATTGTATTGATATAAATATTTTGTGTTGCTGTTTACAAAGTTAATACTGTACTCATTCGTGTGTATGGTAGGTAGAGTCCTGCTTCAAGGATGAAGTTAAGCCTAATGGTAATTAAGTACAATGGTAATCAATACATTGATTGCTTACCATGGAAAAGTTCACTTTTTAGATGTGCACCCTGTCTTAGTGTCCATTCCTGAGTTCAGATGGGAAGAGGCTTTAGCCTTCTCTCTTTCATTAGACTTCAGAGAGTCAAAATGCCTTGAGAAGGGCTTTTGGATAGTGGATGTTAAAGTTTCAGGTACCACATGGAAGAAGAACAAGTGAGAGGAGAAACATTTCTGTATTAGGTAACATTGTTTTCTGGATTCTAGCACTCTTTGCTTGCTGAAGTTCAGTGCTATGGTTTTTAAAGTGAAGTTTATGGGTGGGCCACTTTCATCAGAACCACCAAGTTTACTGTTAAAATTGCAGATTCTTGGGCTTCTCTGCATTCTCTTTGCTTTGTTGTTAGGCACATAGCAACCCCGTGTACAACAGAATGAAACACTGCCCAGTCCTGTGCCAGTCTCACAATCTTTGCCATCCTTGAGCCCGCTGTTGCAGTCATACTGCGTCAATCCATCTCATTGAGGGTCTTCCTCTTTTTTCACTGACCCTCTTCTTTGCTAAGCATGTTGTCCTTCTCTGGGGACTGATCTCTCAGGACAGAGTGTTCTAAGTATGACAGATGAAGTCTTGGCATCCTCCAGTCCAAGGAGCATTCTGGCTGTATTTCTTCCAGACAGATTTGTTTTTCCTCCTAACAGTCCCTGGTATATTTAAATATTCTTTGCCAACACCACAATTCAAATGAATCAATTCTTTTTCAGTCTTACTTGTTCATTGTCTAGCTTTCACATGCATATGAGGTGATTGAGAATACTACGGTTTGGGGCAGGCACACCTTAGACCTCAAAGTGGTATTGCTTTTTAACATTTTAAAGAAGTCTTTTGCAGCAGATTTTCCCAGGGCAATACATTGATTGCTTACTTGATTGCTGCTCCCATGGGCATTGATTAGGGAACCAGTAAAATGAAATCCTTGACAACTTCAATCTTCTCTCCATTTATCATGATGTTGCTTACTGGCCCAGTTGTGAGGATTTCCATTTTCTTTGGGTTGAGGTGTAATCCATACAGAAAGCTATATAGTCTTTGATCTTCATCAACAAGTGCTTCAAGTCCTCTTGGTGTTTAGCAAACAAGGTTGTCATTTGCCTATTGCTGGTTGTTAATGAGTCTTCCTTTAATCCTGATGCTGTGTTCTTCTTCATATAGTCCAGCTTCTCAGATTGTTTCCTCAACATAGAGATTGAAAAAGTATGATGAAAAGATACAGTGCTGATGCACACTTTTCCTAATTTTAAACCACACATTATCTGCTTGTTCTGTTCTAGTGATTTCCTCTTGGTCTACATACAGGTTCCTCACAAGCACAATTAAATTTTCTGGAATTCGTATTCTTCACCGTGTTACCCACAATTTGTTATGATCCACATGGTCAAAAGCCTTGCATAGTCAACAAAACACAATTAAACATCTTTTTAGTATTTTCTGCTCTTAACCAAGATCTGTCTGGTATCAGCAATTGCATCCCTATTTCCACTTCTGAATCTGGCTTGAGTTTCTGGCAGTTCCTGTTGATATGCGGCTGCAACCATTTTTGAATAATCTTCAGCAAAACTTTACATGTGTGTAATATAAATTTCTTTTAGATTAATGTTATCCAATAATTTTCTCATTCTGTTAGATCACCTGTTTTTTGGAATGGGCAGAAATATGGATCTCTTTCAGTTGGCTGTCCAGGTTGCTGTCTTTCAAATATCTTGGCATAGATGAGTGGGTACTTCCAGGATTACTGTGTTTGTTGAAACATCTCAGTTGATATTCTGTCAACTCCTGAAGCCAGATGCTACTTCCTAACATGGTCAACCAATAATAGTTCTTGCTACAGTGGCTCTCTGTATTTTTTCCATCTACCCTCCATGCCTCTTGCATCATTCAATATTTTGCCTATAGAATCCTTAAGTATTGCAACTCGAAGCTTAAGTTTTTCCTTTAGTTCTTTCAGCTTGAGAAATGTCAAGTGTCCCTTTTAATTTTTTAATTCCAGGTCTTTGCACATTTCATTTTAATATCTTACTTTGTATTCTCTAACTGCCCTTGGAAATATTCTGTTCAGTTCTTTACATCATCATTTCTTCAGTTCTCTTACATCATCATTTGCAATAGCTATGTTTAAGAGCAAGTTTCAGGGTCTCCTCTGATATCCTGTTTTGTCTTTTCTTTCTTTCCTGTCTTTTTAATCACCTTTTGCTTTCTTCGTGTATGATGCCTTTGATCTCATCTCAAAACTCATCTGGTCTTCAGTCGTTAGTGTTCAATGTAGGAAATCTATTCTTGAGATAGTCTCTAAATTCAGATGTTATATATACCGAAGGTCTCCAGGACTTGCTTCAGTGTTTTTTCACCTTCAATTTAAACATGCGTACAAGCAGTTGATGGTCTCCACCACAGTCGTCCCTGGCCTTGTTCTGACTGGTACTGAGTTTCTCCATCCTCTTTTTCCACAGATGTTGTTGATTTGATTCCTGTGTATTCCATCTGTTGAGGTCCATGTGTATAGTCACTGTTCATGTTGCTGAAAGAGGATATTTGCAATGAATAAATCATTGGTCTTACAAAATTCTATCATGTGATTTCTGGTATTGTTTATATCATCAAGGCCATATTTTCCAACTAATGATCCTTTTTTGTTTCCAACTTTTTGCATTCCAATCACTTGTAATTATCAGTGCATCTTGACTGCATATTTGATCAATTTCAGACTACAGAAGTGATAAACACATTCTTCATTTTTGGTATTAGTGGTTAGTGATAAATTTGACTGAAGTTACATTAAGTAGTGTTTCTTGTAGGTGTGTGGATATTATCATACCGATGGCAGCACTGTACTTCAGGTTAGATCTTGAAATGTTCTTTTTGACAATGCATGTGACAACATTCTTCTTCAACTTGTCATTCCTGGTACAGTAGATCATGTAATTGTCAGATTGTAAATGGTCCATATCAGTCCATTTCAGCTCACTTAATGTCTAGGACATCGATATTTATGCATTCTATTTCATTTTTGATGACATCTAGTATTGCTGGATTCATATTTCATACATTCCACATTTTAATTATTAATGGCTATTTGCAGCTGTTTTTTCTCCTTTTGAGTGATGCCACATCAGCAAATGAAAGTCCTGAAAGCTTTACTCCATCCACATCATTAAGGCTGACTCTATTTGAAGAGTCGTTTTAGGTGGGTTGAATTAGAATTCTTGGGGTGAAACCCAAAAGTCTGCATTTAAAAAAGCAACCTCTCCAGTAGAATGAATTAGAGAACCTAGAAATAAGCCCAGAACAGAGGTGATAGTACTAATCAGTGAATATAAAATAACTATCTAATAAATAAGGTGAAAATAAAGACTTTTCCACATAGACAAATGAAATTATAGCCATACCTCACACCATGATTAAAAATAAACTCCAGATGGATTTAATAGTTAAATGTGAAAGTAGACTTTTAAACTTTTAGAAAAAGTATAGAATATAATTTTCACATAGGAATAGGGAAGGATTTCTTAAGTAACAAGCACAAACTACAAAGAAAACACAACCGAAACATTCTACTAGATTGATTACAGTGTAATAATTTTGTGACAGAAGAGACCCAACACAAATTTGGATAGGATACTGTACCGAGTATAATCCATAAATGATTAACAAATAAACCCACTGCCATCGAATTTTGATTCTGACTCATGGTGACCCCCTTCGGGTTTCCAAGGCTGTAAATCTTTACAGAAGGAGATTGCCTCATCTTCTTCCTGCAGAGCATCTGGTGGGTTTGAACCACTGACCTTTGGGTTAGTAGCCAAATGCCTTACCCACTCACTATGCCACCAGAGTTCCTTAATAAATAGTTATAGTATTCAAATGTATCAACAAGTTCCATAATTGTTAAGGAAAAGTAAAGCAAAGCAAACCAAGGGAAAAATGGGTGCAAAAACGGCAAGGAGGCCACATGTTATGACCTCCTCTAATCTCACAAGAGGAAGGCAGAATCACCATCAATAGTGCAAGGCCTATTCCTGCCAGGCCAGACATGCTGCCTCCCTCCAGTCTTTTCTCCAACCGTTCCTCCCAAAGCACCCACCACCTCTCTCCTGGGTTCGATAATTCGCTGCAGTGGCCACACAGAACTCACGGATTACATGGTTTATCAGGGAAGCACCAGGCTACAACTCAAGTTCAGGAAGAATGCTCAGTCGCTTTCCCAGCCCACCATCCCTTAGCCAACAGCCTCTCACAGTCTCTTCCCCAGCAGTGCGTGTCCCGCGGTGTCTCACTCAGCAATGCATGTCTCTTGCATCTCTTTCCCAGCAGCGTGTGTCTCTTTCAGGAGTGCATGTCTCTTTCAGCAGCACGTCTTCCTCAACCACCAGTCAGAGAGAGAGTTCTGCCTCTAGGAGACCTCCTTTTGAGCCTGGCAGAGTGGCCAAACTAGCCAATCATAGCATCAGAACTCTAAGCACCTGAGAGAGAGTGGGCACCTCCCAGAACATTGTTTTGTGCCACGCCCAACAGAAATACTCCAGGTGGACACCTTCAGCAATCAGGAGCTCCTCAGTTGCTCACAGAAAATTCCACCTTGGAGTTTACCAAGACTTATGGGTAGAAAAGCCACACTAAGTAATTTACTACGCCGCAATGGGCAACTGTTAATCATATTTGATTCATAGAACAGAAAATCTGAATGACAAACAAAAAGAGTCCAACTTTTTGTATTTGGAGAAAAGTGATTGAAAATGAGATACTGTTCAAAGGGTTGGTGAGTATGTAGAGAAAATCTAGTTTACATGAAAACTATCATTTTGGATAGTTAAAAATTGAAAAATGAGATGTTATTCAAAAGTTTGGTGAGCATAGGTAGACAAAGTATAAATGGATACATATAATACAATAACATATTTATGGCTATAAACATTGTTTATATTGCATAATCTACTTCTCTGTATCTAACACAAGATTTTCTTTCTATACTTACTAAACTTGGAGATTTGTCATTTTATATTTAGATAGAATACTGAGGGTAAAAATTTTTCAAAATCATGTAATTAAATTTCTTATTTTTCAAAGATAAAGTGATTTTCCCTAGGTCATAAGTTAATCATGGAAGCAAGACTAGGACCCAGGTCTTCAGACTCCCAGTCCAAAGAATGATTTGGGCCACAGGAAGAGGATTTACATGCAATATAATTTACATGTAAAATAAAGGTTAAGGCGATGGATTTAGCAAACACCCCAACATACATAACAACCCTTCTACTTGAAACAGAATCGATGAAACTTTTCATATTAACACACACACAAAGCTGAGCTCAAGAGGAATAAAGGGGAATTTATACATGTTAGAAATTAGGAAGGTGCTAGTATCAAAGATCACGATCTAAAGTTACATGGGAACTAGAAACCTGTACTTAAATCCTGCCTTTAGCATTTGCCATTTAAGCAGGAAATTTTGTGGTGCCATGGTTAAAGCATTTGGCTGCTAACCTAAAGGTCAGTGGTTTGAACCTTTGAACCCACCAGCTGCTCTGCGAAAGAAAGATAAGGCAATATGCTTCCATAAAAATTTGTAGCCTTGGAAACTCAATGGGGCATTACTATGAGTCAGATTTGACTGGGTGACAGTGAGTTTGAGTTGGGTTTGGTTTAGAGCTTTAGAACACGGTCCAGAAGAGGACAAAAGGTGCAAGATCAGGAGGGCATGTTGTCTTAAGCCTCCAGATTCCTCAGCTCTTGGTTTGAGCACTGTGGGTGGAAGACAGGGGAGCCTCTAAAGTGCTGGAGTGCAAATCAGTGGCCACAGAAGCCCAGTTGTGAGGATGATTCTCTAAGCAGCCATGGAGACTATATTTCAGCAAAACAAGAAATGATTGCAGAGTGAACCAATGGTATAGAAGAAACAATGATAAGCAAAGGAAGTAGAAAAATGAAAATAAATACTTTCTATAAAATAATAAAGGCAACAATATTTGTGTGTGTGTGTGTGTGCTCGTGTTTGAAAGCAAACTGGAAATAAAATATTCCATAATAACTTGGAATCATGAGGCAGAGGAAGTTTGGAGGAAGTTGCTGTGTGCAAAGGTCCTTGTCTTGTTCAGTAGAGGAAAACAGATTCTGTTTAACTTGGGCTTAGTCAGCAAATTATAAATGTAAGCACATATGCTGAAAATATACACAAAATACATAACCTCGCAACTAGAAAGTGAAATAATGACATATAAAATAGTGTTTGATTTAATGGGACATAGCCAAAAGAAGAAAAAGAAGGATTAAGAATGAATAGCAAAAAATAAAATTTGAAGTAAAATGTAGAAGTAAAATAGTAGATATCAATACAAATATATCAATAATTGCAATAAGTAGATACAGGTTAAATACTTTTTAAATATTAGATGAAAATATCTCAATTTGGATTTAAAAAAGAAAATCTAATTATAGACTGTATAACCAGTAACCATCAAGTTGACTTAGACTCATGGTGACCTTGTGTGTCAGAGTAGAACTATGCTCTGTAGGGTTTTTAGTGGCTAATTTTTTTGGAAATAGATTGGCAGGCCTTTCTTTCAAGACAGTTCTGTGCAGACTTGAACCTCCAAGCCTTCTGTTAGCAGCTGAGCATGTTAGCTGTCTGTACCCCTTAGGGATTCTACAAGCTATGCATGGACATACGTAAAACACAAAAATATGGAATGATTGAAAATGAAGCGTGAGAAGATGGTATGCCAGGAAGATACTAACCCAAAAAAGTAACATTACAAAAAAAAAAAAAGTAACCCAAAAAAGTTGACATAATACTACTGAGATTTAATAGAATATTAAGCCAAAAAGGACAGTACATAATAATACTAAGAGGTAGCATTAAGAGACAAAAAGGAACACACCCTACTCAGAAATTTAGATCAAGGAGGTGAATTTAAGGAAACAGTTACTCTGAAGAATCATGAAAGTAGGAAATGCACATTCTCTTGCTCTCCAAGATGTATGGTTCACTCTTCAATTTGCTTTACTGTATGCACCACAGATTTTCTCTCTGGTTAAGTACATATTTTCAGTTCTCCAAACAAACCACATGTTCTATCATCTATGAGTTTGTCCTTTGCATTACTTTATTGCAGCATAGTGCCTGGAACATGGTTTGCTTCTTTAGTAAATCAATGAATGAGTTATGTAAAAGTGAAATATAATCATATATGGAGGGATTAACTCTACATAAGGAGAATACTCCAAAAATGAAGTGACTTTGAGAATGAAGGAAGAAGATTGTTCCAGGCAAAGGAATGAATGAATGCTGGGAGGCTGAGAGGGCGTAACAAGGTCAGGGAATTTTGAGCTGTCAAATTTAGTGTAGCCAGCGTATGTGTGGCAATGAAGGACTGAAAAATGAAGCTGAAAAAAGAGGTTGGTATCAGACTATGCAGAGCCTCATATGTTATGCCAAGGAGTGTGAAACTTAATCTACAGCAAGGAGTAAGCACTGAAGATATTTAACATCAAGATGATTGTGGTAATTGTTAGAACCGCTCACTGAATATTTTAGTTCTTTTCTAAGTCTATATTAAGATTGCATTTCTCTGATCGCTTTTGAAGTCAGAAATGGTCATGTGACCTACTTTGACCAGTGCTAATGCATGAAAGTGATGTGTGCTACATCTGGGCAGGAACTTTATGGGACACAACCTGACCACCCACTGATCCTTTTTCCTGTCTTAGCTTTCATAGAAACATGAGCCTTGATCCTTGAGGGAGAATGACAAGAGAAGACCTTCAGGTATTGAATATGAATGAAACCAAGCCTTTGGTGTTTTAAAACATGGAGATGTGGTGGTTATTTGTTATTGCACTATAACCTTGCATGTCTTGAATAATACAGTCCCCCACCCCCACCCCGGCCCCCCAATCATTTCTGAATCTGATTAGATTTTAGACAGGGAAATAATTGTGGAGGCCATTCTAATAGGGCAGTGGCAATAGGGAAAGTAAAGACTGAATGTGAGCTTTAGGGCTAGAACTGCATTGGCTTTTTTCATATCTATTTGGTGCCTAGAAAAATTTCTGAAACAGAAGAGGTAGAGGAAGAAGCCTTGTTCTCATGCTTTTATAAGTTCTCTAGCTTTATTCCTCAGGAGTGAATTTAGTAATTGAGTACAATTTCCAGTTACATGCTCTCTCGCCATCCTTTACTTCACCTTATTGACTGGAGCAGGAGTGATTTTTCTGACTTTTGAGATAGGAGAAATCACTAACAGCAGCTTAAGTTCTTCTGAACTATCTTTTACAATAGTCTGCCCCAGAGGAGGCATGTTCTCCTACTCACCTCTTCTGATGGAAGCCTTTGATCCTGTTTTCTAGAAGCTCTCTAGGCTGGAGGGGAGTACAAGGCATCACCAGTTCCCCATGCAGCTTGCTGGACACATACAGGATTTGTAGAGTCTCTCCTTGGGTGAATTGCAAGACTAGACACTGTGTGTGTGTGTGTGTGTGCAGTGGCCAGAAGCCTCATTTGGATGGAACACCTACATTACATTCTCTTATCTCTTTCAATTAATTCAAACTTCAAAGGCAGGTAGGGGTATAATTGGTTCCTTAGACACCAGCAGGAGAAGGTGTTCAGTAAACATATGCCTAAATAAATAAAGAAAAAGGATTAAGAATTAAGGGACACTTTGGGCTTAAATTAAACAAGACACACAAAAAAAACCCTCACTGACATCGAGCCGATTCAACTCATAGCAACCCCTCCTTGGGTTTCTGAAACAGTATCTCTATGGAAGTAGATTGCCCAATCTTTTTTCTGAGGAGTGGCTGGTGGGTTTGAACTGTCAGGCTTCTGGTTAACAGTCAAATGGCTTAAGCACTATGCCACCAGAGCTCCCTAAACAAGACTAGGTGATGATTACCTGTTGGTGTTGAGGAAGAGCAAAATATGGAAGATGACTCTGAAGCTTCTCATTTGGGTTGCTGTGTAGACGATGATACTCTTAACTGAGTATTTGAATGGAGAAGAACAGCCAGATGGAGGGAGTTTATTTCAGTTTGGGAGAAAAGAAACTGAAGTTTTAACAAGTCATGTAGATGAAGATTTCCAGGAGATGAATGGAAATGTAAATGTGGAACGTAGGCTGGAGATGGAGGTAAAGATTTTAGATGAGATAAAATAGAAATGTAGGTGGATTTGAATACCTACTTTTAATGGTTGAAGGGCATCAGAGATTCAAGAAGTGCTGACTAAGAGAAAGTTTTCAGAGACATTAGAGGGAGTTTCAAATCAAATGTTAGTGAGAGGTTTAGATTTAGAGTTAGAGCTACAAAGTTGTAGTAAGATTCCACTGTGGATTTTTTTTTTCCTTGTGATTTATTCACAGGAAAGAGCAATCTGAGTAGAGTAAAGGGAAAGGAATAAGATATAAATCATGTCCTCTAGGAGTTCCTATCAAATTGCTAGGGAGGAAGTCAGGGTGGAGGCAAACATTTTTAAGAGCAGGCAAACTTGAGTGTGAAGGGGAGGGCTGAATATATGAACACTTGGAGAAACTGAGGGTGAGAAGGCCCAGAAAGGGAGTTTGGGAGTTGAGGGAGGAGGTACATGGTAAAGGACACACTCATTATTGACTATTAATGTGGTCCAGGGGAGCTCTGGTAGCATAGTGGATAAGACACTTGACTGCTAACCAGACGGCTGGCGGTTCAAACCCACCAGCCACTCCTCGGAAGGAAGGTTGGGCAATCCTACTTCTGTAGTGATACTGCCTCGGAAACCCAAGGAGGGGTCGCTATGAGTCAGGTTTGACTCGATGGCACATAACAACAACAACAACAACAACAATGTGGTCCAGAAGGCTTTCTTTCTTGAGATTGGGTAACTAGGTACATGCAGAAGCTATTAACCAGTATGGAAAACCATGGAGAAACAAATGTTTTTCGTTTATTTGTTTTCATTTTTAAGAACTAGGTTTTAAGGTGTTGGGAAAAACATGGTAGAATGACTAATATTTGGGGCCTAGGCTGAATGAGGATGGATGCAACATTAGATTAGGGACAGTAAGTGATGTGGAGACTCCAAGGGTTTGAGAGATTGAAGGTCATGAAGATGAGTTTCTGTGTGTAAGTTATAAGTACAATACCACATACTGTTTCAAATGTCTATCCAAGCCTACTTTATATTCAATTAGTCATGAAGCAGAAGACATGTTTCATCAACTTTATGATTACATCTATTATAAGACTTATCACTATTTTATCTTCTACTAAGAAAGAAAGAGAGAAAGGGATGGAAAAAAAAAAGCACTCTTATGAATTCACCCCACCAGCCTTATTCCTTTGAAATATCTCTCAGCTATTCTGAGGGGTTTGACAATTTCCCCTCCCTTCACTTGCAATCCTTAGCTTGTCATGGACAATCCTTTTGCATATACCTTAGTAACAAAATATATCATCTACATGTGGAGATCTTCTTTTGTTAGCTTCTGTAAAGCATTTGGTTACACCTTTACAAGGAAATAGGGAAGTATGACCATTTCTCCCGTGATGAGTATTTTCTGCTCAGTCCCCATGTCTTTCTGCATACACAATGGATTGTTTCATTCATATCAAATTTAGGCCTCTCTGCTCTGTTTCTAAGGAGCTCTGGTGGCAGTGCCTAAGGCATTTGACTGCTAATCAGAAGGTTGGTAGTTCAAACCCACCAGCTGCCCCGTGAAAGGAAGATAGAGCAATCTACTTCAGTAAAGATTTACTGCCTTGGAAACCCAGTGTGGGTTGGAATCAGTATGATGGCAGTGGGTTTTTGGTTTGGCTCTGTTTCTATGGCGCTCTGGTGGTGTAGTGGTTAATATACTCAGCTGCCAACCAAAAAGTTGATGGTTTGAACCCACCAGTTGTTCCACAGAAGAAAGATGTGGCAGTCTGCTTCCGTAAAGATTTACAGCCTTTGGAAACCCTATGGGGCAATTTTGCTCTGTCCTATAGAGTCACTATGACTCTTTGTTTTGGTTTTGGCTCTGTTTCTGCATTCTGTAAAACCTTTTGCTTAAATACTGAATCATTGGGAAGTATTTTTGAAAACATTTCAATAGCAATTAAATTCAACACTGCATTATTGTATTGCACAGGAATTAATAGAGGTGATAACATTCATAAGAACAGCTGAGGCCAGTGTGGTTCACATACCAGAAATGCCAATTATGTCACTACCTGACTGATACTATGATACTATGATGCTGCCTCACTGAAAGTGTTAGTAAAATGTGACTTCATGGATTGTACAGTAGCATCCCAATTTCAGAGCTAAAAATGTAGGGGAAAAGTCTTAGAAATGATGAAATGTGTACATTAATTAAAATTTATAGATAAATTTAATCTTAATTATGACTGAACTTTTTGCTACCCAATTTCTATTTGCCATTGCTAACAGATACTATATTGAAATTGATTTGAATCTTAACATATATATTTTTATCCCTGAAAGAAGTTCTTAAATGCCCAAAAAGCAGTGCTCTAGGAAAGGGAAAAAATGATGGCTTATTTATTTTGGCCTCAAATAACCTAAACTGGAATCTACATCAGACAATGACAGTTGTGGTTTTGCTAATAGGTGAAATTGAGTCTAATTGCTATGAGTTATTTCCCTTAATTCTTAGAGAAGGGAAAGGAGACAACTTCAGAAAATTCTAGAGGTCAAATCATTCATACAATTATAGTTTTGAAAAGATCTTAGAAAATCTGTAATTCCAAGATACTAAGCTTATAGATGGAGCAGCTGGTTAACCATATCACGTGTGACAGATGAGCTGTGATCAAATGTGTTACTATTTGGTGTATGTGTTGGGGGGGGAAACCCAGGTTAAACAACCAACCTGGAGCTTTTTCTTTTTTTTCCAGTAAGTGAAAAATTGTGCTTAGATAGCATGATTCTAAATGCTGGCCAGGTATGATTTACTGTGTATTACATACTCCCACAAATAAACCCCTCTCCTCTTGTCTCTGTATTTTGTCCTCCATTGCTGTTGTTGTTATGTGCCATTGAGTCGGCCTTGACTCCATTAGTCATTGTTTCATTTGCTTTGCTTTGTTTTTGTCCCTTTTTGGGTCAAGATTGGCTTGGTCTGCAGCAATCACACAGTAGATGTCCCATTCTCCAGAGATCTTGTAAATTTACAGACGTTTATGAATAGTGAAAAATACTTTTGTTTGAGAACTGGCTGTGCTGATCATGTCCGTTGGAAGAGAATCCCAGGAATTTGTTTTCATTGAGATCAGACATGTGAACCATTTGAAGTATGGCCCACATTTCTTCCAGCCTTTGTAAGCCCTTATGAGGCCTAAATTTTCCTTGTGCAGTCTGAGAATATTTTCTGCTTCTACCCAGGACTTCAAACTGGTTCTTCCTGGTTCAGTCATGGACAGCAACGCGAAACTGGAATGGATTCAAGTTTGTGAAATTTGGGTGAACCAGAATGATAACTGAAACAGGGAAAATTATTGTCAATGTCCTACTAGAAACTTAGTCTTCCTCTTAGAAAACAAGGGCAGCATGCACGCACATTGCATAGCAACTAAAGCTTTTGACTGACAGAGTGGGAAACAACGGTGCCCTGATCAAAGATGGGAGCCAAGTGTGCTACTTTGAATGTGTGTCACTTTCCACAGCCTTGGCAATAATCCCATCTTCCACATCAAGCTCCTGAAAGGGCTCATTATGCCTTGTCTGAGTCCCCCATCCCAGTGCTTCCCCCTGTAATTTTTCCCATCCTAGTTATTCTAATTCACTCCAATTTTACAAATTTGGGTGTGTTCTGATTTCACTTTGTAGGCCACGACTAAACTGGTGTGGAGCCCTGCCTCCATCTGATCTGCCTGGGGGTGGGAGGAGAAGACAATTGTTCAAAAGGAAGTTTTTGTTCATCCTGGTTCTCAGATGCATTTCATAGGGAAATTGCCACTGGAATTCTAGGCAGAGAAACAAATGGCTTAGGCACAGAGCAATATTTGCTCCATTAAACATTCCAGTGGCTGGGTCTGTGGCCAGCAGAGCAGCCAAGTCTAAGGAATTTCAAGGAACACAGCACTTTTGTGAATTAAAGCCCTATGTCTGGCCACAATGCTCATTGTTTCACATCAGTAACTTGGTATTTTGCGCTACAGGGACGTCAGTGGCTTTTTTGTTGGAAACGTACTAACTTAGTGCTTATTCAGGAAGGTTACAATTACAGAGGGCAATAGAACAGAGCTTAAGAAAGTAAACATGGCCACCAATCTCCCCTTTCATTATAAATCACTTCCTCTTCCCTACTTTTGTAGTTGTCAGACACTAAATGCTAGTCATCTTCTTGGGGTTCTCTTTTTCTGAGGGTGGACATAGTGTAATGATGGGTAGCAGATATCTGAATGCTATAGTCTAAACAGCTGCCCTGAGAAGCAGGCATGGGAGAGGAGGCTGGTGCTGAATTTAATGAACAAAGCCCAACAAGCCTGGGGGTAACTTTAACTACAAGAATCACAGACCTTGGAAAAGAACCAAGCCATGAACTTTGGCAAGTTTTGCAGGATAAAGGGGAGCCATATTGAAAACAAAGATTTTCCACCAGGGTTTCGAAACAAAACACCGCAAAGACGAGGGCGTCTCTTTCCTTGCTCCTAGCCAGGTTTGGGTTCAGTGAGAGGACTAGTGAGATGGATGTGGAAAAAGATGAAATTGGTCCCTTTGAACCACTCGAGAATTTCTCTCATCCTGGAACACATTGACATTGCAATGTTGGATTTATTTCTATTGCCTAAGGCAGAAGCTAATTAGTTCATTTCTCCTGATGTTTTTATTGTGTTTCAATAATTTGTAAGATTCATACCATAAATTTTGGGGAATATCAGGTTGACATATAAAGCATAAGGGACTTAGATATGCCAGGCTGGAGGTGTGCCCATACCCCTTCCATTCTTAGATGCTATCTCTGACACAGCTACCAAAGGAAGTTTGAGTCTCAGTTTTCTCTTCTGTGGAATGGTGATGCTAAAAATATTGATTGCACAGAATGTCAGATGAAAAATTATATGTATATGTAAACTAGAAGGGTTACAGGACTTTGTACAGTGTCTGTGCCCTAAACACATGGCCTTGCACACACACATATTAATTCATCTATTCATTCATCCAGCAATATTTATTTAGTCAAAATGTATACAGTAGGCACTCAATTAGTGTTTGTTGAAAGAATGTTTTGTGACAAAGCTTCTTCATTATCCTTTATAACAGATTGGCAAACTACAGTCAGTCATTCATTTCCACATTGACTATCATGGTTTTATGCTATAAAAGAGATGGATAGTTGTGACAGAGCCACCATGTAGTCCACAAAGTCCAAAATATTTATTATCTAGCATTTGACAGGAAAGTTTGTTCTAAATCATTTATCTAGAATCTTAGGCACACTCTCCCCAAATTCTCTATCTTCCCCTGGACAATGTATCCATAAATGTTATGGTCCAGAGAACATTTATTCTATGAGTTATTCCTCTATGTTTAGGAAGTTCAGAAAATAGAGCTTATATTTATAATGTATATTGTTAAATCTGTTAGTAACGTCAAAAAAAAATAATTTTGATTCAGTATTTTCAATTTTGTTTGACCCTATTATTATTCCCACCTCTTGCCCCTGACCAAAATTCATGTTTTATTGAAGAAAGTTGTCTCAGAATTCATTTTGCATGCTAACTATAGTTTCCTGGAAGTGACGGCCTAGTGCATTATGTTGAGAAGAGCCATGAGGTACTGCTAATGCAGTGGGAAAGAAGATAGCAATTAGTTACCTAGATCAGCCACAGCATGTATACTGAGTGTTTTGCAACAGTAGTTTAGACTTTACTCAAACCACTTAGTAGTGATAGTTGATATGGCCTCTATGTTGATTGCTTTTTGCATATGAGATGTGACTTAAAAGTTATGGAAATCATTTAAAACGTGGCTTCTAATCTGGTTATGATGATATTTTGCAAATAATTACAGTGAGTAATCTTTCACATGGGCTGCTTGCACAATGAAATTTAATTGGTAACATAGACGCTAACATGATTATCATACATCCATCATATTATATACCTTTCTGGGCCTTAAAAACATAAAAAAGCAGATTCCTTGTCAGGCTTGTGTATCAAGGAGATATTATAAATTTATTTAAAACTCTACTTTTGCTCCAAACATATAGTAGTATAAGAAGAAAACCAAAACCAAACCCACTTCTGTTGAGTTGATTCTGACTCATAGTTACCACAATAGGTTTCTAAGGCAGTAGATCTTTATGGAAGTAGATTGGCTCATCTTCCTTCTGTGGAGTGTCTGATAGGTTTGAATCACCAGTCTTCTGGTTAGCAATCAAATGCCTTAGGCACTGCACCACCAGAGACCTTTAGTATAAGAAGAAACCAAACCATACTAAACCAAACTCACTGCCATCGAGTCAAATCTGACTCATAAGATGAGAATATAAAAATAATAGGTATATTTAGTTTTGTGTATTTCACTATATATAAATTATATTTCAATAAAATGTATTTAAATTTCATGTTAATAAAAGATTAACATTTCTGTGAAGCAGACACAGAACAAAAAATGCAAAGATATGACAGAGTTTGCCCTGGACCCTGATGAACTGAAGCAGGCAGGAGCATCTTAAAACTAGGGGCTCAAGCAAGACTCCCCTTCTTTTCTTTTTGTTTTTTTAAATTTTATTTTGATTTGGATGAAGATTTACAGAGTAAATTCACTTTTCATACAGCAGTTCACATATACCTTGTCTCATGTCATTGACCAAAATTTACAATGCAACAGCTCCCCTCCCACTTCCTCCCCATAGTTACCTCTTCCCAGTGTCCATCCCTCCATACTCTTCT
>NW_006921592.1:3196987-3207900 GCF_000298275.1 Orycteropus afer afer | reverse complement strand
CTTCTGTGTCTGTGTTAATTGGTTTCCCTTTTCTTTGTTGAAGAGGGTCTGTGCAATCCTTCTGCCTAGTCCGCCATCTTGCCGGAACTCAAGACTCCCCTTCTTAGGGAGCTAGGAAGCTATTCTGATAATTTCTTGGGGCTATCACTGCTGTGAAGCTCTGTGCCTTGGAAAGAAAGACTATAAAAGCTTACAAACCAAAACTGAGCCAAGCCCCATACCTTGGCAGGTCTTCAATATCTGTAATACCACCAGCAGCACAGGGGAAGTGCAAATTGCTACTAGAAGTTGAAGACTCTGGGAGGAAAGTAAAAGCAAGCTCAAACTGAAGAGACTGGAAAGGGAGGAAAAAAAAAATCTAAGGTGAGTTTGCAAATGCAAATTCTAAAACCCATGTAGAAATCTAGGTTAAGCGTGACAGCTAACAATTAGAGATGAATTCACTTTAGGTACAATTAAAATAATAGAATAATAGGAAAAGGATTTTTAAAAAGATGTGTTTAGGATCCTCAGAGTAGTAATAAAAGAAAAACTTTTAAGAATCAAACAAAAAGAGGCAGAAATGAAGTAAGAAAATCAACTAGATATATTGTATGTGGAAAATATCGATAAATAAAACATGCAGAAGACTGAATCAACTCTAGGGTGAAAGAAATGAAGGAAAAAATAGTGTATTAGATAATTGTATTAAAAAATACACCAAAAATGTAGGAAAGAGGGGAAAAGAGAAAAATATGGGAAATAGGTAAGAGACATGGAAGACAGATTGAGAGGATCCAACATATATCCAACAGGAATTTCAGAAAAAAAGAGAAAAACATGGTGAAAACAATATTTGAAAAGAATGGCTGAAGATTTTTCCGTATACGAAAAGAATAAATAAACATAATTGCTCATGGAGACACAAGATGATAAAACAGAACACAAAGAGAAAAATCTTAAAAGCTACCAGAGAGAAAGACAGAATTTCTGCTAAGGAATATCCATTCAAACTCAGAGCTGTCCAATCAATTGCGACTTACAGCAACCCCTCCTTAGGTTTCTGAGGTGATATCACTACGGAAGTAGATTGCCCAACCTTCCTTCAGAGGAGTGTCTGGTGGGTTTGAACCACCAGCCTTTCTTTAGCAGTCAGATGCCTTAGGCTCCTAAGGAATATCCATTAGACTTCTCATATCCAACAGATGTCAGATTATAACAGAGTACTATTTTCAAGGTGCTGATAGAAAATAACTGAAAATACTGAATGCTAAATACACATAATTATGATTCAAAAACAAGGGAAACATAAAAACAATCTCAAACATACATTGTGGAAATTGACCACTTAAGATCCTCAAAGACGAAATCGTTAAAAGATAACCAAAGATTGTGATGTCAAAAACAAGGAAAGTAATATTCTTAAAATACCATTATTAAAATTAACCATTTTCTAAAATGTATATGAATACTAGGTTTTACATCTATATTACATTCATATGCATATATATTGCATGTGTGCATTTGCCTGCAAAAGCAAAATTCTAGGTAAGAATACCAAGGAAGAGAGTGGAGGCAGAACTGGTTTGGGGATGGGGAAGGAGTCTTTTCATTGGGTAGTAAGAGAAGTTGAGATGTTTGGTTTGGGAGGTGGGTAACTCTAGAACAGTGGTTCTCAAAACTTGGATGCATCTGAGCCACTTGTTCCAAAAACTTACATTGCTTAGAGAAACCTCCAAAATTAGTATAATAGAATATTTTAATGTGAGCAGATACAATTAGAATCTGACAGTGTGACCCAAACATACAAGGAAGGTGCTTTGAAGAGGGGATTGTGAAAGTGGGTTATAAAGTCCACTGTTATGTTAATTTCTTAAGAAGTAGCATCAAAGCACAGGGCAGGTTACAGAAGCAGTCACTAAGGACATGCCAAAAAATGAAAAACCAAACTCACTGCCATGGAGTTGATTCTGACTCATAGTGACCCCCTTTGGGTTTCCAAGGCAGTAAATCTTCATGGAAGTAGATTGCCCAGTGTTCCTTCAGGGGAGTGGCTGGTGGGTTTGAACTGCCAACCTTCTGATTAGCAGTCAAATACCTTAGGCACTATGCCACCAGAGCTCCTTAAGGACACGTCATGCGTCCTAACACAGCCTCTAGTCAGATGCTGGTGTTCCCGCTTTTCACAGCTGGCTGTACATAGATAATTTTCCAGAAGAACCCAATGCCCAAGGCCAAACAACCTCCACTAAGCTGCATACTAAGTTATTACTTATCTGTAAGTGACTCCAGGGATCCTGTTCCTTCAAGTTTCAAAAGGACACATAAGGATAGATGGCTTGTGGGGTTCACCCCAATTCCAAGAACACAAAAATCTAGATTCCAAGAGAATCAAGACGATTTTGTCACTTGTAACACACAAGTTGTGGTCGCAACCCCATAATATCTGATTCATTAGAAATGTGTGGGCTAAAAATTTGCATTTCTAACAAGTTTATGGGTTGCTACTGTTAGTCTGGGGTCCATACTTTAAGAACCACTGCTTCAATTTTGTTAGAAAAATTTTACAGCATAGTATGTAGGCCAAAAATTTAAGGATGATCATTAACAAAATATAAATATATAACTTTAAAACCATAGAGGACAGAGAAAAACATATATATATATATATATATATATATATATATATATAAAAAAAAAAACATAAGAAAAGGCAAGAAAGGAGAAAAGAGAATAGAGGGGTAAAATGGTAAACACAAACTAGTATGCTAGATCTAAATCCAAAGAAAGGGAGAAGGTATTTGCCACATATAAAACTGAAAAGGATTTGTATCCAGAATTCCTAAAGATCTTTAAAGAAAAGATAAAGCTGAAAAATTTTGCAAAGAATATGGTTAGGCAGTTCACAAAAGAAGAAACCATCATAGCCAATAAATATGACAAGTATTTAGCTTCACTTGTAACAAAAACCAAAAACCCACTGCCATTGATTCAATTCTGACTCATAATGACTCTATAAGACAGGGTAGAATTTCCCCTAGGGCTTCCAAGGCTGTATAAATCTTTATGGAAGCTGACTGCCTGCCTCATCGTTCTCCCATGGAGTGGCTGGTGGGATTGAAACTCTAACCTTTTGGTTAGCAGCTGAGTGCCATAACCACTTCACCACCAGAGACATCAATTCACACCCAACAGATTAGGGAAAACTAGAAAGTTTAATAATTCTAAGTTTGAGTGGAGATGTGTAGAAACAAGACAAAAGTCTCACATTGGTGGTGAGAGAATAGATAGATAGTACTCCTGTGAGTAAAATTTGACAATACCCAGTAAAGAGTCAGTTTTGACTCGTAGTGACCCTAGGTACAACAGAAGGAAACCCTGCCTGGTCCTGTGTAGTCCTCGCCAATCATTGCTATGCTTGAGCCCATTGTTGCAGCCATGGTGTCAATCCACCTCATTGATGATCTCCTTTTTTTTTTTTAATAATCTTCTACTTTACCAAGTATGATGTCCCAGGATTGGTCCCTCCTGACAACATGACCAAAGTACAAGAGGTGAAGTCTTGCCATCCTTACTTCAAAGGGGCACTCTGGCTGTACTTCATCCAAGAGAGATTTGTTCTTCTGGTAGTCTGTGGAATAGTCAGTATTCTTTGCTAGCACCGTAATCCAAGTGCATCGGTTCTTCTTTGGTCTTCTCTACTCATTGTCCAGCTTTTGCCAGGTTCTATATATACATTGATAATGTCCTAGTAAGTGTGTTATACATTACTAACCCCAAATAGTTTGAATCAGCCTTGTTAAATATAGTTGAAACTATAAGCCACATGTTTCAATGATATTTACTAAGAATCTGTAAAAAGGTTACTTGTTTAAATGCTTTTGAGAATCCAAAACGCTAGATTGCTCATTGTTCTTTGTTAAAATTAGGAAGATAATGCAGAAGCTTGGAGACTATTTACATTCCCATTATCACAAATTTTAAGCCAATCTGTACTTCTTTTGTATTTTGTTATCATAAAATTGTTTCTAGATCTGTTTTCTTAAAAGAGGAATGTACTTTCCTGTAATACTGAATTTTTTTTTTTTTTTTAAAGTTATTGTCCAAAGACTGTTGACTTGTAACCTTGAGACAATGCATGTTTGTTTTAGGAAACTGCATTTGTTAAACTATTTGTAATAGAGAACAGTGTTTTTTAATTACTTAGTCATTTGGCTCTTATTAGCAGTATATAAAAACTGTTCATTTAAATTAGGAGTATATGATTGAGAGCTTTCATCCCTGCAAAAAGTTTATTATTATTATTAAGTGAAATAAATTAGTGATTCTAGTATTAACTTAAAACTATAATATTTAATCCTAAAACTATCATACTGAATTTTATAATAAAACTATAATACTTAATCCAGTTGCATGCATTAGTATGGATAAGTCTCAAAAACAAAATGTGAAGTAAAAAAAGCAAATCCTTGAATATGTACAGTAAAATGACATTTACTTACACATTTAAACCATTCAAAACAATACTAAATGTATTCCCTATAATGTTCTTTTAGAGAAACTTTAGAATAAATACAATTTATGGATAATATACCTTGGTGATAAATTATGAAAACATGGTGGGAAGGGGGAAAAAACTCACTGCTAGTGAGTTGGTTCTGGCTCATAGTGACCCCTCCTTGGGTTTCCCAGGCAGTGTCTCTACAGAAGTTGATTGCCCAGTCTTCCTTTTGAGGAGTGCCTGGTGGATTTGAACCACCAGCCTTCGGTTAGCAGTCCAATGCCTTAGGCATTATGCCACCAGAGCTCCCATGAAAACATAGAGGATATTCTAAAAGACTGCTAACTTCTAGGGATAAAAGAAGGGAGTTGGATTAAGGAGTGATACTGTGAAGCTTGGCAAAGTGGAGGGTCAACGAAAAAGGGGAAGGCCCTCAACGAGATGGATTGACACAGTGGCTGCAATGATGGGCTCAGGCATAGCAAGGATCGTGGGGCTGGTGCAGGACCAGGCAGTGATTTGTTCTGCTGTACATATGGTTGCTATGAGTCAGAGACAACATGACACTGCCTAACAACAACAACAACAACAATTGAGAAACTTCAACTATATCTGTCATGGTACTTCTTAAAACATCTGATGAAAATATGGCAAAAATAATATTTGTTGACTATAGATGTGAGTACTTGGAGATTTGGGTGCTGGAACTTTTCAAAGAATGAGCCATCGTAATTCTTATTTGGATTATAGAGTATGTATAATATGTGAGGGAGCTCTGGTAGCATAGTGGCTAAGACACTTGCCTGCTAACCAGACGGCTGGCGGTTCAAACCCACCAGCCACTCCTCGGAAGGAAGGTTGGGCAATCCTACTTCCGTAGTGATACTGCCTCGGAAACCCAAGGAGGGGTCGCTATGAGTCAGGGCTGACTCGACGGCATATAACAACAACAACAATAATATGTGAAAAAAAAATGTCTTTAATCTATATACCCACTCTTCACTTACAGATATGGTTAGGTTCAGAAGCCTAGGCCGGTATGAGAAAATTGGCAAACTGGAAGAGTAGGGTCTGCTCTGTCTTCCTCACTGGTGTCTCCCTCCCACTGGGTACCCTGGGATCCTTGGTGTGTCTAGAGATGCATGTGGCATGGCAGACCTTCTTCCCTACCATGCCTGGCCCCTCACTGCTGAGCTCACTGGAGTGGAGGTGGGGATGGGGATCTGCCTTCAACTTCTAGAGCAGCTGGGGCCAACCATCACCTGCTTCTGCTCCAGGCCTCTGCATAGATGCCCCATTGCCTCTTCATTCCACTGGCCCTGGTGACACTGGCCCTTCATTCCAAAGGCCCTCTGTAGCTGGCCTTTGTGGCAGGTGGGTCCCAGACTTGAGGACAGGTAAGGCCCAGTCACCTGTGGTCTAGCTCCTGCTGCCTCCTTGCAGCCTGGCTGTCCCTGCTCTTTCACCATGGGCTAGCCCAGTGCCTCCACCCAAGCCAGGTAATATGAAACACCCAGCCGCTCATGTAGCCTTACTCCTCACAAATTGCTCCTCCCTCCTCCTCTTCCTTCTGCTCTAACCTCTGCTCCTCATTAATGCACAAAATAATCAAATAATAGATTTTTACTATTGTCATAAGTGTGAAATGTCAGATAATCTGATAGTGGATAAATGAGGAATAAGTATGTAATTCTTCTGATCCAGTCATATACCTGTTTCCCTGCCAAAAATTTTGACTTTTATATATTCATAGGTCCCATGCAAACATACACAACCACAGCAACATGGGCTCTCTATATAGAGATAGTCTTCCACTGTTAGCAGCTTTGTGCCAGTAGTATCTCTAACACAACTTGTGGTAGTTAAGGTTGTGTGTCGACTTGGCTGGGCCTGATTGAGTGGCTGGGCATCTGGTGGTAGTTATTCCCCACGATGAGACTGGCAATCAACTCCATGATGAGATCTATCACAAGCAGCTGAGTAGCTGCTTTGGGTTTGTGGTCTGCTTCCCATATATAAGAAGCAGCTTTGGGAATGGGTCTCTAGCTTTATGGCATGCTTGAACCCTGCATGTAGCCATGTCGTTGTCTGCTGCCTACCGTGCTCTGCTGACCTTGGGACTTTCAATGGACTTGAATTAATGACCTGCCATGTGGTTTGGTAACATCGGGACTGTGCCTTTTTACTTGTCAACCTTGGGCTTGTCAGCCTCAGCAGCCAGCAGCTGTCTGAGTCAAGAAAAACCTCCAGCTCCAGTGGGCCAAGAACAGGAGGCAGAGCTGAAGCTCAAGGTTGAGGGGGTTTCACTCAGTCTGGCACTTTGAACTTGGACTTAAAGCCTCCAAACTGTAAGAGAATAAACTCCTGTTTATTCAAGCATCCCATTTGTGGTATATTTTTGTCAGAGCAGCACTAGGTAACCAAAACATTGCTCCAGTAATGTTTTTGCACGTTTCTAGTTAGCAACTTCTTACTTGTCCACAACTACACAAACCGTCACCAAGCCCCTAACTCCCTCAGCAGCAGCCCAAACTCTCAGCAGGTGATGCATTCCTTGCTCAACTTCTTTCCCTTTCCCTCCTGCCCCACTCATCTGAAACATAGAGGATATTCTAAAAGACTACTAACTTCTAGGGATAAAAGAAGGGAGTTGGATTAAGGCATGCTATTGAGAAGCTTGGCAAAGTGGAGAGTCAACTCTCATGATGGAGTTACTCCCTCCACCATGCTTGCATCTCTGTGACAGTGCTATCCCTAATGCTATGTTCACCTATCCATTTGTGTTCTGGATCCTTTTCTTTGTTCAGAATATTCCTTTATCAGTGATTCCCTCTACTCCTGTGTCTTCATTCTTTGCCACGTGCTTTTATTTTCCTTTGGTATATAATTATGTTCAACTATCTTCCATCTTCATAAAAATCTCCTTTGACTCTCCATCATCCTCTCATTTCTAGTACACCTATCCCTCTCTTCAAATTTTACTTCATTTCTGAAAAATATATATTGCTAAATGAAAAACATTAATGAAAAAAAATTCTTTTTTAAAAATAAAAGTAAATAGATTTATTGAAAGAATATTACAACTGCAGTTGGGCAACAATTTTCAAAATTATAAAATGCTCCAAAGTACAGAAATGAGAAGGCTTTCTGTAGGAGAAATTTAGGGCAATGGTAACCACCTTAGTAACGATCAGCTCATCTATAAACATCCTGTTCAAGAGTAAGCTTAAGCAAGGATTTTGTGAAACTAAGTTTACCTATTTTTCACTGATAGGGAGAGCTTGTGCAAATTTTTTTTTTTTTTGCAAATAGCTGCAGTTTTGTCTCTCCTGTTTATTCAGAGTGATTTGGATTTTGACATTTTTTTTCTGAAAGCAGTTGCAGATCAACCCATTACTGTGAACTCAGATTGAATGCCTCTTGTTTTTTAAGTCTGAACAAAATGGAGTTTGTCTTGCACCTAGCCAGAAGCATTTTCTGTGCCAAGTACCTATATTTTGGGAGATCTTTCACAATCTCTCCTTTTGATCAAGAATTTTCACAGACATTTACAAATCACTATTAATATTCACTAATAACTATTAAGAAAGAGTGCCTTCTGCATGGACATTTTTCCTTAAGTCTTTTAGATGGCTACGTATTTCGGAGATAGGGTTTTAAGACCCCCAGATGGTATCCATAAAAGGTAGTCAGGTACCATCTGTTTTTTCATCACCATGGCATAGATTGGGCTTCTACTTCTGTGATCTTTTTAGGAAAGGACAAGTAAGAGTAGAACTGAATTAATTGGAATACTTGTCAGAGAGGGCCACTAACTCAGGTAAAGAATCTAATTATTTTCTAAAGAATAGTGCTTTTTTTTTCTTTTCAAATTACGTGATCTTTTATATAGCAAGTGGTGTTGCAAACATTTGATGTATATTTCATAAAACATTTAATTGTACAAGCCAATGTTCTGTTAAAGAATCCTTATAAAAGGACAATTGTTTTAATCTTAAATTTTCCAGGCTATAGTTTAGCACATGACATTCTTCTATATTTATTCATCTAATTTATACGTTAGTTATAGAGCCATTAGTCTAAAACCTAGGTAGTTTTGTGTGAGACTACAAAATCATTTTTAACAGTTAGGGTCAGAAGGACATTAAGTAGTTTTAGAGTGATTTCTTTGTTCTCATCAGAATTAGATTAAAACATAGCCCTTGAGGCTGAACTAATAACCTAGAATGATACCATAGTTTAACATGTATAACTTGTTTAAAAGTGATGTTAAAATTGATTGTAGTAGGAAGTACCAAACTGTGATTCAGTACAGGAGAAACAAATGGATTTGAATTTTCACGTTGAGATCAAGGAGAGGGATGATAGAGCCAATGTTCAATTAAATTGCTGGCATTAGCTACTGATTGGGCCAGTTTAACAAATGCATTTTCTCTTCAAGCATTAAAAATAGCTATTAGGAAGTATAAAACATAAAGAGTCTTCTTTTATGAAGAAACTGCTAGGGAAGAAATCCACAATAATAAAGCACAACTAATAACATTTAAAAAAAAAAAGAAAGAAACCAATGTCACTGCAGTCAAGTCCATCTGACTCACAGTGATACCTCCTTGGGTTTCTGGGCCGTATCACTACAGAAGTAGATTGCCCAACCTTCCTTCTGAGAAGTGGCTGGTGGGTTTGAACCGCCAGTCTTCTGGTTAACAGTCAAATGCCTTAGGCACTATGCCACCATACCTCCTTAACTGATAATATCTGGTGGCATGGTGCCTAAGGCATTTGACTGCTAACCAGGAGACTGGCGGTTCCAACTCACCAGCCATTCCTCGGAAGGAAGTTTGGGCAATCTGCTTCAGTAGTGATATCTGCTCGGAAACCCAAGGAGGGGTTGCTATGAGTTGGATGGACTTGACAGCAGTGTGGCAGTGTGTATAATTATAAAGCCAAGTCTAAAAGTTTCAGCAGCAGGCTTCATGGAGTCTTGTTTCATGATCTTGAGATCAGCTGTCTAATTCAGGTGTTGTCAACCTCTGGCCACCAGGGCATTTAAAGATGTTGTTATTTCTGTTGTCTGACCAAAATGCTAAAGTGTAGAAATTCATATAAAAAGGGACATATAACAAATAATTTGACATCCAGAGTCTGCAATGCATGCACATGTTTCTTTAAAGATGTGTAAGTATTAACAAGGAAGTTTAAAATATGTCTCTATTTTGGCACAGCAGAATACATTACAAAATATTTTAGCTATATTATCATTTGTTCCTATGACTATTGTTTTGTCTCTAGTAATCACATTGCTCATGTTCACTTTGAGTTTAGTGTCGTAAACAATCTGAAGCTGCTGGGTAAAGGTAACCTCTAGTCTTTAATTTTATGTTTTAGATATTCCTTTCATTTTCTGAGGCAGAATCTGAGTCCTGATTTTCACATATTATTAGTTTTTATAATTTTGAATTATTATTAAATTTTTAGTCTACTCTGCTGTTTTCTGTTTATGATCTTATCTTCATGGCTCTTAATTTTTTATTTAAATTTTTAAATTGTTATTTTAGCTGTATTTTATTTTTCCTTTAACTGCATGAACTTTCTTTTCTTCATTTACATAGACTTCCAATTATTTAAGGTAGATTATGTTTTGTTTTAAACTTTATTTCTGTCTTCTTATCTTTTTCTTATCCCCTGATTTAATTTTTCTGTTTCTCTCTAAATTTGTACTCATAGAATCTCTTTCCCTTAAGTCTATTTCTTTCTCTTTCTGTTTTACCATTTTTTTTCTCCTAGGCCTTCTATAACTTACCATACTTCTTCATTTTTAGCTTTTATTATATTTCGTATCTGGCATAACTAGACATTCTTCTTGTTTCCATTCAACAGTTTATACATTTTGCTTTGTTTTGTGGCATTAGTTGTAATCCCCTCAATGTAACAACTCTCTTCCCACTTCCTCTCTGGCTTCCCCATTTCTACTTGTTCTTCTTTCTGGACCCATCTTGCCTTCTGGGCTTTGTTTTTGGGTAAATGCTACTCATTTTGGTCTTATATGGTTGATTATTCTGAGAATCAGGTTCCTCGTGGGTGTTATTGTTCACTTTATAGGTCTGCCTATTGTTTGGCACATAACAACAACAACAATTGTTTGGCTGAGAGATGACTCTTGGGGGTGAGTTTGAAGGATGTCTAAGGACCTGTCTTGGAGGTTTCACCAGTCTCTATCAGACCAGTAAGTCTAATCTTTTTTTTTTTATGATTTTGAATTTTGTTCTGCATTTTTCACTCACTCTGTTGAGGACCTTCTATTGTGATCCTGATTAGAAAAACTATGACAAATTCTACTTGAACGCATGATAACCAAATAATTTTCACCAGTAGTAAAAATAGATTATATAATGAAAACAAGTTTATATAAGTAATAAATAACTTTGGGATGTAA